>NC_138208.1:54348812-54948812 GCF_964194415.1 Vipera berus
ATTCTATACCCACAGAATCCAGTGAACCTGTGAATGATGTGGTTTGTGGAAATAGAGACGCCCACCAGGAGAGTTCTTGATTTAAAACTTGCCGACAGATGCTATGTCCATGACCACACATACTCATAAACACCTTTGCCCCTTTGAAACTGAACCACTGCACAGCCCTAATATTGATCAGGGTATAGTATGTTGCCTAACTCACGTGTGCTTTGCTTCAACCAGCCACTTTGCCAAAAGTGCCAGTGGAGGCATCTTCTGGGCAGCTGAAGGTATTTGAAGCACCTGCTTTGATGTGGCTTGACTTTGCTGAGCTATCACTTTGCAAGGCAGCCTCGAAAAGGGCCTTCAATCAGGGCTCTGTTCTACGCAGAGTCCCGCTGGGTGGCTTCCCTGGCCCAGTTTTCCAGCAGTAGAAAAATACCTTTTTATCCTCTGCTGCCTTTTAATTTAAATGTTTGCATTTGTTCTGCAAAGTTAATTGTGAATACATTTTTTTGTTCTTGATGTTTAGTGGTCATTTTAATAGGTGCTTTAATTGTCGGTTTATAGTTGTTTGCTAGGCTGTGTGAGGCTGATGTTCTTAGTTTATATTTTTAGATATAATTTAGATAATTTTGTACATTTTCCACTTTGAAAAATTTACGTTGAAAGGAAATATTTACATTCCAAAATAAACACTTTTTTAAGCCCACACATTTTTAAGGCATACACTATGACACTAAGGCAATGAGTCTATATATAATAAATGCATATTTATAAAACAACTCATGGGATTTGCAATGCCAGGATAAGAGATTATGGAAACCAATTTTGAATGGCAATTAGGCATAGAGCATTCTGTATCTGTGGAACACTTTCAGGTCTGATTCACATAAACATATCTTTTTTATTGAAATTTTGAAAGCAAATCCAAAAATTGGTATTGCTGAAGAGTATGTGTTTCTTATCAGAAAAAAATAATAGCTATAATAAAAAGCAATTCATTGTTTTAAATTGTAAATATTATTGAACTGATATAATTAAATACAATTAATGTTATGGTTTTTTTACTGGAAGGATAACAAAACCTCTGGAGCAAATTTTATACCATGAATTACAGAAAAGGGCCTGGAGCCTGAGATAAAGATTTCATTACACAAATAAAAATAAATCAGAATGCAAAATTGATGGGAATCTATTCCTGGGGATCACTCTATCAATTGAATTCATGCTTTTTATATGATGTTTTTTTAAAAAATGAAGGAAACTACCAATCCATAGTGCCTTGCCATAGAACAAAAAATAACCCACAGATTTCAGGGAAACCATTTTAAAATGCAACCACCAAGAAAAATGAGATTGGAGCTTAAATGTGAAATTTGCACCAAAGGCAGTGCCATTGCAGGCTGTTTTGAAAGGATCTAGTACCATTTCCCTGAAATCTGAGTGATCTATTGCTGGTATATGAAAATGCTTTAGGAAATTGGCTGCTACTTCAGACCCTAGCTCAAAGCAATCACCTCAGGCAAGGGATTTTATGGTTTCTATAGAGTTTCTGCTTCTTTGGTTTAAAAAAAAATGCCAGTTCAATAGCAATTGATACCATTTTGCCTTTCTCCATAAATGTAAACATATGTTAGAGAGCCATAGATGGGTTTTCAACTCTTTATGGGTTTGGTTTGAAAGTTCAATTAATAAAGTAAAGAGAACATGTAGAAAAAACTTCAAAGTTGTAGAAGCAAACTAAATAACAGTGTAAAATATACAGTGAATATTGCCTCAGTTTTCTCTCTCTCTCTCTCTCTCTCTCTCTCTCTCTCTCTCTCTCTCTCTCTCTCCTCTCATTATTATTATCAAAAAAATGGAACTCTGTCCAGATTGAAGCCACTTGATAAGGAAATCTTAATCTTTCCCAGCTTATTTGTGTTTAAAAATGTATCTCCCAACTCTATGGTTTGCCAACGCAATTATTTAACCCCCACTTATGCTTTGCTAGTTATTAAAAAAATAAGGCTACAAGACAGTTAGGTGTTTTTTTTCTATCCATTGTCATATTCAGCTGATCCAATAAATTCACTGTTAATGTTTTGGGTTGTATTTTTAAAAAAAATATAAAATAACAACAAGGCAAAGGGCAGTGCCATGCATCATTTCTGTATCAAATAATTTGCCCTTCAAAGTATTCATATATAAATCATAATTTAATTAATTATTAGAGATTTCACCGTATGGGCTTCTTAAATGAAGTAAATGAATGACACTTTATAAACTAAAACATGAAACAAGACATAGTATAGTTCTGCAATACACTGAAGAAACAATATAGTGGTTAACAGCCTATAGTTCCACAAGGGAAATGACAGTCACAGCAGCACAAATGAAATCTCATCCTTCACTTTTTTTACTTCTTCTTTAGACACCACTGCTAGCAGCTGCTAACAGCCTGAAAGAATTCTGTCAGACTGACTCTCTTGTCTCAGAAACTAAATTTCCCCCACTTTACAACTCACAGCTTGGAGCTGAGATATTGTGTGTGTTTTTTAAATAAATATATCAAATATACTCTATATCTATCTATCCATCTATCTATCTATCTATCGATCAATCGATCAATCGATCGATCATCTTTCAAACCTTACTTTCCAGAAATATAGTAATAGAGATTTAAAATCTGAATATGAAACTGTACTGTAGAATCAAACTATGCCTAGGGAGGAAAGCAATTATTATACTTTCTAGGAAGAGAAAAATGTTTTGCCCCAGATGCTTCAGCAGCATTTACCAACTTGAAGCCTTCCAGTTCTGCCAGAAACTTCAATTCTATCCTGAGAAATATGGAAGTTGTAATGCAACTAGCTGGAGGGCACTAAGCTGGCTGAAGCTTCTTCTGAAGCAAGCAGGAAAAAAAAAACCTTTAATACATCCTAAGTCTTCTGAAGAGTAAACAGATATAATTAAATTACATTTCAAAATGAATGATTGCAACTGTATTATTCGGACAAAAACCACTTACAAGTCTGAACATCTGCAGCAATTTTTCATCTTGAATCAACTACCATGCTAAATCTTCTACCTGACTAAGGACTAATCAAATTCAGTGATCTCAGCTAGCATAATTAAGGGTCAGTTTAAATCTTAGGTTTACACAGTTAAAATGATATTCTTTTGGTGTAACAATAGATTGAAATCTTCAGATTTTCTCCCAATCATGATATATAAGTTCTGCCCAAATAAATGTTGCTGGTTTCAAAACTTTACATACAGTAAATATAGGGTCATCTCAAAATAAGGACTTTTAAAATGTTATAATATGGAATCCTCTGTACACATCAACATTTGAGAAGCTTCAGTAGGAGAAAGTAGAATAAATAAGGCATAAATTGTATAATATATTGTGTCCTTCTAACTAGATTAGCTGAACAACTGGAAGCACAGGGCCATAATCAGGCATTGACATAGGGAGCATAAAGCTGGAAGAGGGTGAGGCCATGCACAAAATTTCATCCCAATCATTCTCCATCTTCCATATATTCAGGTGAAAGTGCAAGTGTTCTTGTATTTGCTTATCCCATGAGACAGCTCTCCATGTGATCCTGTATGCAAAAAAGTAGCTTCCCAGATAGTACAGATAGCTATGTTCATGGTAATGTGGGTGCAATCAGTTCTTTCAGGAACTTTTATTACACTGATTCCATTCCTATTAGCACAACTGATTTCAATAGTGGATTGAGAGACAACAGCTGAACTCCTTGATTTTCATGTTAGGCGAACAGCCCAGGAGATTTCTGTTTGACTCCATATGCTATTTAATATCTATATGTAACCTATTATATGTGCATATTAATGCAACTACTAGGATTTCTTGGAGTTAATACACCTCCCCAAAATGTTCTTTTGTAGCAGACAAACCAGCACATTTGTAACAACTATCATGATGACACAGATACCCAGGTTAGTAAGATAATCTGTTAGCTTCAACAGATGGACAATGCAAATACTTCATGTTAAATTTTATAAGGTGTTGTTATATTATTTTTATGACGTGTGAGTAATATACGATTAGATTCATAGTCTAAGATTACTGGAAACTTAATAATTCAAATCCTAACTAAGGAACTAAGAATTATTAAGGTATGCTTAAGAATTATTATTATTTCATGTGTACATCAAGACTTTCTATAACATTTTTGCTGTTCCCAAATATAAGAATGCTATACCTACATCACAGACTTCTTGTCTTTGAAGTTCTGGAGAACAGATGGGATATAAACAAATAGCAAATAACTGACTGAATTTCCAGCCCACTGGAACATACTAATTTTGATCTTTAAAGCCTTTTGTGACTTAGGGCCAGGATATTCAAAAGATGTATGTACCCATCCATACTTTCCCAACATCAGTGAAGGAAATTCTTTGCCCACAGGGAAACTCATACATTTTCCCATCAAATAGTGGGGAGTTTGCCAGTGTTGAAAAGATCTCCATTAGTAGCAGGTGAAATAACCCAAATAATTTTCACTACAGCACTAAGACATCTTAAAGACAGGCTTAGGGTTGTGACCCCATTTTCCCTTTAGCAGCCTGGGTTAGGGGGAGAACTGCCTTTAAAGAAGAAGAATTGCTAAAATTGTTATTTTTCTCCCCCCATCTTCAGGACTTGTGCAGGTTAAGCATCTGGGGCTGAGAAGGAAACAGATGCAATAGGTACATGCATACAAATGAGTGTGGTATTTTCCACATACATGTGCAACTCTGCCCAGGAAATGCTTGGGGTAGTATATAACACAGATAAAAAAACCTTGAAGTAGTCTTAAATAGAATGCAAGCCCAGGCTGTGATGTCTGGCAGGAGAGGAGAGTTATTAACAAGGGCCCCTAGTTTTGCTGCAGACCATCAGAAGACACAAGACAACTTTTATCTGTCTAAGCCCACCCCTTCCCTACTTGGTAAACCCCAAGCCATTCTTTTGCTGCCAGATTTTAGTCAGTGGGGGGGGGTAAATGAGCATATATACATGAAGGTTAGTGAAAATGAGAATAATGAAGATGTTTTAAAGAACTGGCATCTGCTCATAGAGATTCTGCAAAGCCAATGAAATGCTAAATTCAATTGATGAATTATTCATTGTGAATTACTCATTTCTCATGCCAAGCTACTTTGACCTAACTAGGCATTTTCATTGGAGAGCCTTTATAAGCTTTATCCCTAGTTGCTACTATTCCTTCCAAAGTCCATAAAATAGCATTCAGGGATTTTTGGCATGACTATTCACAATGTATTAATATTAGTTATTGATTCTGAATGTAGTATATAATGGATTTTTAAGACATAAAGACAAGGTATACTCTGCTATTTTAAATGGAACAGTTTTTCCTATCTTGAAGCCCCTTAAAGAGGTTTGGCATGTTTACTTCAAAGTAAACCATACTCTCTATAATTATTCTCAGATAAATATGTATGCAGTCTTGATTGTTCAAAGGCATTTTTGCATGCTGGTGATATTTCTTGAGGCAAATAGATAAGAGTCAATGTACCCCTGCTAAACTCTGAAAACAACTACAGTTAACTATTGCCTATATTGTTTGGACTTTACAAAATTGACCAATTAAACTTGTGTAGCTAGATTTTCCTGCTAGGACCGAATCTTAGTCTGGAGGAGCTGGTCTCAGATGGCAATATTTCTAAAGGGACTCCCTTTCAAGTAAGGAACAAACTAATTATTATTATTATAGTGTAGATGTCAAAGCAGTTTATTTCTTGATGACAAGTGGCTCTTGAGCCACAAAATACTAATACTCTGCTCCTCTTCATTCATACATACAAATATATTATGCATAATTTCTGCTTAATTGGAAAGGTGTCCACTTTAAGCAGCCACATGACAGATTTCCAGAAATCAATTTTAAGCTGCACCGGTTGCTGATTTGCTTCCAGGTGCAATTCGAGGTGCTGATTGTCACCTTTAAAGCCCTTCATGGCTTGGAACCAGGTTATCTGAGGGACCGTCTCTTGCTGGTCCCATCTACCCAACCCACTAGAGTGGGGAGGCAAGGAATGTTGCAGGTCCCATCCGCTAAGGAGATGTATCTGGCAGGACACAGAAGAAAGGCCTTCTCTGTGGTGGCTCTCTCCCTCTGTAACATCATCCCTCCGGAAGTTAGACTGGCCCCCACTCTAACACTCTTCCAGAAGGTCCTCAAGGCATGGCCTGACAGAGCAAGATGGAGCCCATTAAATTGCTGATATGAATGTGTGTTGTTGCCATAGTGGGTTGGTGAGAGGTTATTATTTTATTATTATTTTATTATTTTTATTTTTATTTATTTTATATTGTGCTTTTATGTCCTGTAAACCACCCTAAGTCACCATGTGCGAGTAGGCGGCAATATAAATTCTCTAAATAAATAAATAAATTTGTGCTCCTGAAGACACTAGTACCTCTCTGCTATTGTATCTCTTCTAAAGCCTGAGAAGGAAAAGATATTCCAGAGATCTATGGCACGTAGGGTAAAGGATTTTCAGGGGCCCCAATATTCCCAGTTCCAGACATGGTCTAGAAACAACACTAGGTCTATACTAAGGCAAGTGTAATTAAATTTCTCCTACTTAAAAAAAAAAGAGATGGGTATGGAGACAAAAATGGGGATGTGGAAGGGTTGGGGAGGGGGATGATGATGATGATTTTTATGTAGTGGGTTCAGTCAATAAGCAAGGAGCGACACAGCATCAAAGCATCTCTTTATTGTCTCAAGAAAAACAACTGCCCAGCTACAGGTAATGGCCAGTACTTATACACATAAGCCCTCAGGTGTTCCTCCAATTACCTGCCTGAGTGATCGTTAAGCTAGCCCCTGAGGGCTAGCCTCGGCTTGGCAGGAAATGCCTACTTAGCTTCTCTAGAATAGGTGAGGGTCAATGGCTTGCATCATTGCATTCCAGTATATGATGATGATGATGGGGGAAAATTTAAAAAACTATAACTCTTCCTTTCCATTCTGTTTGTTGGCACATTTGTAACATAATCGTGTAAGTATGAAAGGGCAGGGTTTGGGTTATAATATCACAATGCACCTTTTGTCATTTTGGCATATTGTAGCTACTTGTGGATCCTTTGCCCTCTTGAAGGTTTGCTCTGTAGACATTTGATAATGATAACTTTATTGTCACTTTGAATGTACACCAATCGGCATACATCAAAATGAAATTTCGTTGCATACAGCTCTCAAAGGGTCACCACCTCCGATATATACTCCTTGTTCATGGCCCGCTCAAATTTCACATTGTCCATTTTAGTCTCTAGGGAGTGAACGATGGCAAAAAGGACAGAGGGAAATGGGGCTCCATGTGGATTAGCCCTCAAGTTAGCTTGTATTCTGACAACCTCGCCTTCTTTCCTTTTTCTGATCCTGACTCTTCCACCTTTTCCTTAAAGAGGCCTTGCTTCTTTTCACCCCTGGAGCATGCTGCCACCACCACCAACTCCTCCAAAAGCCTCTCTCTCTTCCTCTGGGCCTGCCGACAGCCTCATCCAGTTCCTTTGCTCCATAAGCTCCAGGTCCTCTCCTCCTCTGCCTCCTCTGGAAACAGCCCTGATTTGCAATACAATCCACCACTAGGCCAGCAGTCAGATCTTGCTGCTGGTAGAACAAATTCAAACAGCACCAACAACTTTTAACGGTCTCACCAGCAGTTCCAAAACAACTAGAAACTCGCCATGCCAGCAAAGATTGTCGGTCGTATGTCGTATGTTACCTTAGTTCCACCATGTTGCTCAAACACATTAAAATCTGCCTGATCATGTGGCCTATAGCCCTTACTATCCCTCCCAAAACTATTCGCCTTCAAGAGCCAATGCAGCCACAGCCATTCCAGGCGCCGCCATCTTAGAACCATTTGAGTTTAGCTATAAGCTAAGAATTGGGCCCAATGACGTGTGCTTCCTCCTTGGCTAATTGGCTGCTTCTTAATCTGTGTAGATCCAATAAACAGAGAGGACATAAATATATTCCCTCCCTTTAGCCTGGAAAGAAAACCAAGCTTTTCCTGTGGAAGTATAGTGCTCTTTTCAGACGTGAAGAGAGAGAGAGACCCAGTCCTGTTTAGAACCACTTGTTGCATCAATCCACAGTAAAAACAATTTCCAGATATTTTTCAGTTCATTAAAGCATGAGCTTAATGGAAGTACTTTCAGTGCCTGTTAATTAACGCCCCTGAAGTAAAAGCACATAGATAACATCTAAAATAATAATAATTAAAGCCGATGGATCAAAACAAGCTGAAAGTTCATCAATTGAATGAACAAAGAAAGGAAGGGAAGAAGACCTGTTTTCCGTGTTGTTTTCTGTCTGTTGTGTTGGTACAACTTTTCTTAGCCTAGTACTCTCCAGATATGTTGTCATCAGCCCCAGGTAGCTTCGAGCTATGCTGCCTGAACAAGATAGGGGTTGTAGTCCATCTGGGGATGAAAATATCAGAACAAATTTAGCAACAAGGCAGCACTTGAAAAAAATGTCTAAGCTGTTACTAAAGGAGCTGTCTTATGTCTGTCTACAGAAGTCCACGTGGATTCTGAAGCTAAATATATTGCATTTCTTGTGCCCTCTGCTGACTGAATACTGCAATGGCATTTAGTAAAATAATAATAAAATAATAACAATAACAACCCACAGTGGTGGTCGCACTGATTATTGGTACACTGGGTACCCTACCAAGAATCCTGGGACAGCACTTAGAAAATCTAAACATTGACAAAATTTCCATCTGTCAATTACAAAAGGCCACACTGCTTGGATCCACACATACAGTATACTACACTGATACATTACAACGTTCTAGGTTCTTGGCAAGAACTTGTTGTGAATGAAGGCCAGCACCAGCAAAGAGCTGGTGGCTGTGATCTCACAATGTTATGTATAATAATAATAATTAATAATAATCCAAGAAAAATATCTACGGTACTTTATCAAAGTAAATTCAACTGTTAATACAAGCAATTGTCCAATCAAGTGAGGGAGAAAGTAATTCGTTAAATTATTTCACTGGCCAATTTAAATTAAAAATTCAGAAAATATTTTAAATTGTAAAAGAAGTGCAACGCTTACAGATGTCCAAGGCTATACATTAAACTTTATATGGGTTACATTTTTCTGAACTGTTTATTATTAACAGGATTCTACTGTTTCCATTTTCATTTTTTTCCCCCTGGGACTTCTAGAAAATATTTTATTTAAATAAAATTCTAGTTGAGAACTTTGGTCATAGAAAATATTAGAAGAATAATGAATGAATGACCTTCAGAATAGCTTTCCTGGAAGGTTTTGAAGCAAAGGATGAAAACTACTGCTTTGGAAGTAATAGGGTACAATTGCTAACTACCTGAAGTTTTTGTTTCAGCTCTTATTCTATGGAAATAGGTGGCAATCTGTTTGAAATGTAGCATCTTTGGCCTGTAATGCACATCCTGAAAGGAATGGGAATCTGGCAAAATGTCATGGTTTATAAGACCTACCTGTTTATTAGTAGAGATAACATTTATAGTAATATCTGTGAACTGAGAAGCCAGATGTTCTGTGAAGGTGTTGATAGAGACAGAGTTGAAACTTCCAGGAAGTATCTACTATAGTTCAGGCAAGTCTTTAAAATAAGAGAAGCCCTAACTCAGAACAACATTTCTCGGTGTGTATTAATTAGCAAAGCTGATCATTTTAAAAACAATTATAACCTGACCATGCTGGGAACTGGGTACAACAAATTCCACAAGTTCCACTATTTCTGTTAGATGTATCTTTTCCATACATCAACTTATGTTTCATTTACACTTAGTGATTTAATAACTTATATCTATTAAATATATATAAACCACAGCTAGTGGCTTAATGTGACATGTGAAGGTGAATAATTATGACTTATTCAATAAGCCATAGTTAAGCAAACTGTAGTATAGTTTAATGTGTAAATTCCATTCTAGGTTGTTTAACTTAATTTTTTTCTGTTTCTACAATGCTGCTGATTCAGTTCTCAATCAATTCTTATTCCAACTTTTTTTTCCACAACTATCATTCTTTTTTGTGAAGCTATCATTTCCTTACAAGGCATCTGAATTTTGTTTTCTATATGAAGAACATTCTAAATCAGTGTTTCTCAATCTCAGCAACTTAAAATGTGTGAACTTCAACTCCCAGAATTCCCCAGCCAGCATGAATTGAAATTCACACATATTAAAGTTGCTGAGGTTGAGAAACACTGTTCTAAATGAAGCAATCCATGGGGGAAAATATTCTGCAGGTACTATTTTTCAAACTGTGGGTCAGGACCTCAGATAGTGTTTGTGAGCTGTTTAGAACCTGAATAATATAAGGTATAAACCAGATTTAGTTATACAATGTATCCTTTTTCTTACTTCAAGGTTTTATATTTTATTTCTTTTCTTTTTTTTGTTTACCATTTCTTAAATTTTTCTGTGCATTTCTTACACAAAAAAGGAATAGTAGAATGAGTACATAGATGTAAATGAAAAATGTAGGCTGCGGACCTCATCAATTAAAGAATTCTGACTGGCATCTCTGCCATTGCCCCCTCTCCCTGGACACTCTTCCACCAGAGGTGGGGGGACACTCTCCCAGTCTTTCAGAAGGGTGTGAAAATAGGGCTCTGTTGCCTTGCTTTGGCTCATAAAGGGCTGGTTAGTGCACTGGAAGCCCTTCCGCCTACCTTTTAATTAATTGTTAATGTTGAATTTTAATTATCCTTTCCTCTTTTAAAATTTTATCTACAGTTTTTATGCTTTAATATTTTATTTGTACACTGCTCAGGGCAGTTTCAAAATTAGAGAGGATGGATGGATGGATGGATGGATGGATGGATGGATGGATGGATGGATAGATAATAGATAGATAGATAGATAGATAGATAGATAGATAGATAGATAGATAGATAGATAGATAGATAGATAGATAGATAGATAGTTTCATTCTGTCTGTTTCAGCTCATTTCTTTAATCTTTGACATTCACTTTGAATTTTATGTGTGCTACCATCTATTCAGCTCAGTTTTGTGATATCTCAGTATTAACAACCATTCCCTTTATCTGTTCATCAAAATAAATAATAAAAGTATTGAGGACTAGAGGAATATTTAACGGAAATAGTTTATACCACCTTTTATCCAATTAGTTGCCATGCCACCCAGTGCAAATCTAACTAGCTAATCAGAATGCCATGGGGTATATTATCAAATGTTCTGCTGAAATCAATAGCTTTACCAGAATCTACTAAAGAAGCTACCAATCGAAAACATGACACAGAGTTAGTCAATCAAAACTACTGACAAATCCATGCTTATTTTTTGCAAATTACTGTACTGTTTTTAAGGTGTTCACAGAGTAATCTTTTTGTGACTAGGTATTATTGTCAACCTAACTCCTCTATAATTCTCTGAATCCTATTTATTCTCATTTTGAAAATTACAGATAAGTATTTGCTTTCATCTAGTCATCAGATATGTCCTAATATTTTTCAAAGAATATAAATAAATTTTAGCCCAAATGTTAGCCGATTCTTTCACTATTGTGTCAATAAATTTTGTCAGGGAGATTCAAATCATTCCATACAGTATTAGTGAAGCACAGCTGCTCGGGGTGGGGGGGGGGGTTGAGTACTCTTGCTGCACCTGTTGAAGATAAAGCAACTATGACTTTCTATGCGTGCATGGAAGCTGTACCAGCCCTAGAAACAATCTGTTTGACCTAAGGAGGTACTGACAGGCTGTAACACAGTTGTTACACCCTGTAAACATTATTTTTACATTGGTTTAATTCAAATGCATACTTTCCTGGACCACATGTCTCCTGTTTGAGTACATCTTCTTTTAAGGAATGCCAACAAGTGTAGTTACCATACCCCTTCCAAAATCCCTTTTATAGTATTTTCCATAGAAAATACTATAAAAAAATACTATAAAAAATACTATAAAAGGTTGACTCAGCCTTCCATCCTTCCAAGGTAGGTAAAATGAGGACCCAGATTGTTGGGGGCAATTAAGCTGACTTTGTAATAATGCCGCTTGGTGGGTGTGTGTGTGAAAGCCCTAATAAGCAGGCATATACATAGAATGAAGGCTACTGCTAAGCTTGTAAGCCGCCCTGAGTCTTCGGAGAAGGGCGGGATATAAATGGAATTAAAATAAAAATAAATAAAAATATAGGAATTATATCTTGAGACAAGATATAACCTTGCAAAATATTGCATCAGAATTGTTAGGCTGTTATGTGGAAATCTTCCAATACCGCTTTCTGATAAAGCTGAAAGACATAAGACAAGATCCCCTGCCAAGCAGTAGCAGCTCCCATCTCTCTCAAGCACTCCAAAACCTGCTGGGATCCATTGTATCATAAGCAATTGAGGGATCCAGGATTGCACCCCAATGTCTGTCTCTTGCAGAGATCATCTACCAGAGCAAAGCCATCTTCATGCCAAAGCTAGGCCTGAAATCAGACAGGAAAGAATCTAAATAACTCAGTTCACTAAGTGTTTGTGCCATGTTAATCCAGTGCATCTGGAAAGCACTAGGTTGGAGAAGGCTGCTTCACCACATGTATGACATAGTTTTTAGGAGGTGTGATACACATCTGGAAGAAAGGTCGCCCATCCATTCAGAAGGTAGAGATTTGCGGAAATGAACTGGGGAAGGAAGTATCATGGAAATGACCGGGCAGAGGATTTTCAGGCAGAGGATAAAGCTTTTATTTTCTCCTTTGAATGTCTTTAAATCCTAAAAGTGTTAAAATCATATAACTACAATTTGAAACTCCTAGGGGAAGTGGGGGACACAATAGGACACTAGGATTTGCATGGAGTTTGTAGGGGGCAGGTTTGTAGGAAGATTTCTCTATACCCTCCTGAAAATGGTAGATCTCAAAGGAACATGAAAAGAAAATCATAATCATAATAGTAGTCCAACCCCCTGCTCAGGCAGAAAACCCTATACCATTTCAGACAAATGGCTGTCCAGTCTCTTCTTAAAATCTTCCAATGTTGGAGCATTCACAGCTTCTGGAGGCAGGTATGTGATAAATTGTGTCTGGGTGGAAAAAAAACAGGCATGATGGCAGTCATGGCAATGCAATCAAAGCCCTGCCCCTTTGCACATGCCTGCTGTTCCAGGTTAAAAGGAATTTAAAGATGTAAAGGACTTCTCTTCTAGATAGGTCACAGCAAGAAGTAATTAATCTCACACTGGTTATTAATTCAGACAGAACAAAAAATTTCTTGTTTCATAGGAATATTTCAGAAATCAACACTAGATAATATATCAAATGCAGTTTCACAGCAATAAGTTAATAGTAAGAACCTCAAAGCCAAAGTATTTTGATATAGGAAAACAGATTTAAATAATGGTTTAATGGTAGTTCTTAACCAGGAACCTTTTGGAACTGCTTCCCGAAGTCCTTGTTTGGTACCAACATTGATCTCAAACAGGCTCCCACAGCACCAACAACAACCTGCCTACAATGTTATGTTTTATGCAGAACCATTCTTTGTTGCGAAAAAAGGATAAAAGATTTTTAAAAGGTTAGACAGAGAGACAACATCAAAAACACAATTCAACAACATCAGTTAACAATGTTGAGGCCACCAGGAGAGCAAGAATCAGAACTTTATATCTCCCTCGACACCTGAAGTAATGGAGGAGGAGGAGGAAGAGCAGAAGGAGAAGATTCTTTGTTGCAGATTAATGCTTTCTCAGAAACTACAACCTGAAGCAAAAGACTGGTTCAAGCAAAAATATAGGGAAATCTCTGGATATAGATATGTCAGGTGTTAAATAGTGGGCTCTTCGGTGCAGGAATGACGACATGAGGCTGAGTACAGGATAACTCATACTTTATTTCTTGCTAGAACTGTACTAAAGCATGGGCTGCAACCAGCCCCAATATATAGTCTAGCCCCTAGGCAGCAGCAATAGGTTTGAACCAACACTTACCGCCTGGGGCTAGCCAATTGCAGGACAGGAGACAGTTAGTCTGGGTTACTGGAGAGCCGTTAGCTGCTCCAGCAACCCACGTGGTATATCACCAAAACCCAGTACATAACACCCCTCCCCTCTTAGATCAAACTATGACAACCACAATTAGTCTTGACAGTTGTCAAGACTTATTAATCAACACACACACAATAAAGTGATAAATAATAAAAATAATAAAATAATATAATCACTGTGTACTACAATGAGATTAAATAACGTCTCAATGATCAGGCTTCCAATGCAGTAATAGGCAGTTACACAAGCACTAGTTTCTGTAGTTTAGTGGAAACAAGTTTTACAACAATATACATCACTTTATTTTACAATGTAATCTGTGAGGTACGCAGGAGGCTTGTGTGGCCTAGAGGAACGTCTTGGAGTTCCCATCACTTTGCGATCAACCAGCTTACCCAGTGGGCTGGGTAGATTTGTGTCTCTTTGTGCTCCTAAGTCAAGGGTATTCGAAACGCTCTGGCTGGCCTCCCCAGGTTGGCCCACCCCAGAGTCAGTCTGTTCGGCAGAGTAGGCACAGCGGTTGCTGAAGCTAGGTTGGCTCGCTTCGTCAGGGGGTCCATGTTGCACTCCCGTGCTCCCCGGTTCTCCCTCTGGTTCCATTTCCACTGAGAAGGAAAAGCCCTGGTAGTTCAAGTTTGAGGACCTTGGGAGGGACTTATGACGCAGTCCTCGCTTAATGGCCATTCTGGAAACCTTTTCCTGAGCTGATCAATGTGTCTTCTGACAACTCTCCCTCCCTCCAACCCCACTTCATAAGATAGGGGTCCGGATGCCTTGGTGATTTGACCAGGAACCTACAAAATCCCCTGACCATAGTTCCTGGCCCAAACCCAATCGCCCATGTGCAGCCCCCGGGGGGGGTTGGTCAAGAAGCTTCTGCTGCCACTCTGTCTGGATGCAACCTGTCCAGTTTAGTAATCAAATGCCTCCCCCAATGTAGTTCTGCAGGACTTTTACCTGTGGCAGTGCAGGGCGTAGAATGCTAGCAGAGTAAGAAATCTGCCAATCTGTGATGCCAGTCACCAGTGACAATGGGCTTGAGAGCCTCCTTCGCTGTCCTCACCATATGTTCAGCTTGACCATTAGAAGATGGATGAAACAGTGCACATGTTGCATGTCTGATGAGATTAGCTCTAAGGAAAGCCTGCAATTCAGCAGCAATAAATTGGACCCCATTGTCTGAAACTAAGACATCAGGCAACCCATGTGTTGCAAAGAGTTTTCTCAGCACCTGGATGGTCCTAGCAGTAGTCATGTTAGGAACTGGAATTACTTCCAGCCATTTTGAGTGGCTATCCACTACTATCAGGAAGAGCTGCCCCTGAAAAGGCCCAGCGTAGTCTATGTGAATCCTAGACCAGGGAGTGTGCGTTTCCTCCCACCTGTGAACTGGGGCCTGTGGCATTTCAGGCCTAGATTGCTGGCATGTATAACAACCATGGACTTGACCCTCGATGGCCTTATCAAGGCCAGGCCACCAAAGGTAGCTTCTAGCTAAGGCTTTCATTCTGACAATGCCTGGATGGCCTTCATGTAATGAGTGTAAGACCCTGTCTCTTACGGAAGTGGGAATTATGAATCTGTTTCTACATAAAATGCACCCCTTATGTGCAGACAACTCATGCCTCCTGACAAAATAACTTTGAAATTCAGAGCCTGGACTTTTATTCAACCAACCCGTATATACCCATGTCAATACTCTAAAGTATTTTATCTGTGGCAGTTTCAGCAGCAATGTCCCCTGCATGGAGGGGAAACTCAGGTATGTCCTGTATGGACAGTATTCTAGCAGCAGGAGCTGGATCTGGATCCATTAATGGCAGTGGTAGTCTGCTGAGGCCATCAGCATGACCCATTTCCTTTCCTGGTTTGTGAATTAATTTAAAATTGTATGCAGACAGAAAAATAGACCATCTCAACATTCTTGGAGATTGTATGTGGTGGGTTTGTTTGTCTGTTGTAAAAAGTCCCAGCAGAGGTTTGTGGTCAGTGTAGACAGTGAAATCCCTGCCATATAAATAATCATGATTTTTTTTAATTCCAGCAACTATGGCCAGGGCCTCCTTGTCAATCTGGGCATAGTTGCACTCAGCAGAGGACAAGGTCCTTGAGTAAAATGCTATAGGAACCTGTTTCCCATTTTTTTCTATGTGGCTTAAGACTGCCCCCACCCCATATGGAGATGCATCACATGCAAGACATACAGGTTTAGACTCTATGTAATGAGTTACAGTGGACTTTTCTGACAGGAGTGCTTTCAAATCCTGGAAACTTTTTCCGTGTAAGTTAGTCCATTTCCAAGGAGCTTTTTTGTCAAGTAGCCTGTGGAGGGGCTCTGCTATTGCTGCCTTATGTGGTAGGAATGTGTGATAAAAATTTAGGAGACCCAAAAATGCTTGCAGCTCTCCTTTTGATTTGGGCCTAGGAACCATTTTAATGGCCTTCACTTTAGAATCAGTGGGGTGAATGCCATTAGCATCAATGCGGAAACCCAAGAATTCTGTTGATTAAACCCCAATACTGCACTTGTTCTTCTTTAATTTGAGGCCTGCTTCGCGAAGCCTCTGAAAAACAGCCCTGAGCCTTCTGGCCAACACTTCTGGGGATTCCCCAACAATAAGAACATCATCAGAATAAGGGCAGACGCCCTGGATACCCTTAAGTGTACGTTCCATAATCCCTTAGAAAATACCCAGTGCAACACTAACTCCAAACTATAAGCATTTAACTTTGAGTGCCCCTCTGTGAGTCACGATCATTTGAGCCACGGCTGTGGCCTCGTCAACCGGCAATTGCTGATAGGCCTGTGCTAAATCAAGTTTAGCAAAAATAGTCCCCCCTTGCAAAGAGGCTAAAATATGGTTGACCACTGGAACTGGATAAGCATGCTGCTTGAGGGCCTTATTTAACGTGCATTTATAATCAGCACAAATGCGAATTTCCCCGTTGGCCTTAAGTGGAGTGACAATAGGAGTTTCCCACTCCCCACCATCAACAGGCTGTAACACACCCTGTTCTACGAGCTTATCAATTTCGGAATCAATTCTATGTTTTAAGGCAAAGGGGACCCTGCGAGGTTTAACCCTGATTGGGACAACGTTGGGATCTAACTTAAAAGAAATAGACGGGCCTGTGTACGTCCGTAAGGTTGAATCAAAAACATCCACGTATTCTTCGCACACTGACATGAGGTCTGCAGTTTGTGTCTGGTTTATGCCAGTAATCTGAATACCTAAGGCATCAAACCAATCAAGTCCAATGAGACTCGTTCTCTGGCCCCCTACTACTATTACATCCAGGTGCCCCAAAAACCCTTTAAATTTTACCAATACAGTGGCTTCTCCCTTAACTTTAACGTGAGCATTTTGAAAATCTGTTAAAATGATATCTGAGGGTCTTAGTTTGGCCCAATTGTTACTGCGCCTACACACAAAGTTGAATGTGTCTTGCGCAGAGCTGGTGTCCAATTCCATCTTACATGGAACTCCTTGTAGCTCTACCAAGAGCTTAACTTTGGGTTTGAGAGGGCGTCAAGCCCTGGTGCGGCATATGCTTCTACGGCTTCTGAAGAATCCCACACTAACTGGACCCTGGGCCCCAGTACCCCTCCTAGTCGGTTCCTCCGACTGGTATTTGGGTGGCCAGTCTCTCTGGCAGGCTCTGCAAACCACCGCGATGTGGCCTGTTCTTCTGCAAACTCTACACATGGCTGAACAAAATCTGCAATTGGCGCAAATATGGTTGCTACCGCACTCCTTACATCTCGGTAAGAGAACTGCCTTGTAACCATCCTCTCGCTGGTGGCTGTTGCGGTGTTGCACGTTGGGTTGCTTTTGGAGTTGGTTGATTTCGGGTTCTTCTTCCTCTGATGATTCTCCAGTGCAGTTGGTGACCTCAAGATGGACCGATTCTTCGACTTTTGAAGGTTTGGTGGGCTAAACTGTCTGCACTGTGCCCCGGCGGCTTCATTGGCCATCACTTCATCCTGTGCTTTGGAAAACGTTAAATTGGGTCTAGCAAATAGTCTCTGTTGAAGCGTTCTGTCCCAAAGGCCACAGACGAGCCAGTCTCTTAGTTGTTCTTCTAAATTTGAGAACTTGCGGCCTGTCTTAGGCCCGTGATGAACTCTGAAGCTGTCTCCCCGGGTAGTTGCACTCTTTGGTCAAATTTGAATCACCACACCATCTCTGACATCTTGGGCTGGAAGTGCCCAGTTAGCTTCTTTTTTAGATCTGCATAGGAGACTGCTTCGATGGGTGTCAGCGTGAAAAGATTCTTGGCCAAATCAAAGGTTGCTGGGCCGCACAAGCAAAGCAGCGTTGCGGCCTTCAGTCCTTCTTCCACTATCTGGTTGGCTCTGAGAGTTTTCTACTTGCAAAAGGTAAGATGGCCGTTCCTCCGGATGTTTTACGTCAAATTCTCTTAATTTGCCGACCTTTGACATTCTTCACTCTGGTTCCTGCAGTCTTCGGATTCTGCTTCAAGGCTCAGGGAATGCATCCACTGAGCGCAAGGCCGCTAGTGTAGCTTGCTAGCCGGCCTTGAGAGAGGGAGGGGAAAATGCCTCTTCCCTCTGGCATGTACTTCCAAACCCTTGAGGACTTCAGCTCTAATCAAAGAAGCAGAATCCCACCTTCATCGCCACTGTTCCTTCGGTGCAGGAACGACGACATGAGGCTGAGTACAGAATAACTCATACTTTATTTCTTGCTAGAACTGTACTGAAGCATGGGCTGCAACCAGCCACAATATATAGTCTATCCCCTAGGCAACAGCCAATAGGTTTGAACCAATACTTGCCGCCTGGGGCTAGCCAATTGCAGGACAGGAGACAGTTAGTCTGGGTTGCTGGAAAGTCGTTAGCTGCTCCAGCAACCCACATGGTGTATCACCAAAACCCAGTACATAACATCAGGTATTAAAGTAGAAGATAAATTCTAGGAAAAAAATGGGTAAGCATTAATTTTAAAGACCCATATATACAAGACCTGTCCTGTACAAACTGCTCCAGAAGGATACCATGATAGGTGATACAGAAGGTTGTGACAGTTCTAGTAGAACCAGAAGGGCTGCATTGCCCTCATCTAGATCATGACTAGATCATTCAAATCAATTTTATTTCATTACTTTTCATTTTCTCCACTACGTTTCATCTTTCTCCACTAAAACGGCAGTCCTTCAGACCTCATTTCTGTCACTTCATCTCCAGAATCCCTCAGTAAACCAAGATTAACAGAGAGAAGCCCCTGGGGAACAACAAGATCAAGAGTCCAGGTGGCCCCTTGTTGCTGATGGCTAACCAGGCAATCAATGAAACTGCTTATCAAATGACTGTGAAAATCCCCAAGTACCTGCTGGAATCACCCAGATGACAGATCTTGCAAGTAGGTCTGTTTGCCCTGCAAAAGTCCCAGGCAGCAGTCAGGAAAAGGATATTATTTGATTATGGCTGCACATTATTAATATTGGCATATTCTATCTGATCATCAAAACAGAATCGACATCAATATTAACCTGCTTTCCTAAAGCCAGAAAAAAATTGTCAAGAATAAATTTTAAACAGGAAGAGCTAATTAGAGTAGTGTAAGGGACTGCAAAGCTTGAAAAGTCAAAGTCACCTAAGGGTGCAGTTTTAATCAAGATGCTTTTTCTGCAATGCAAGGGCGCTATAACATTAATATCTTTATTTTCAAAGCAGTAACTCTGAGGAAATTATAGTTGATTATCCATATGGACTAATGCTGGAATCAATCTGGTAGCTCTTCTGGGAAATCTTCAGTAGTATCTTTACCATCACTTTGTTTTTTATTTTTTTTATTTTTTAATGTACCAGAGGTGAATTCTTTTTGGCAACTGCTACATTACTTGGAGGTATTTCTCAGCAGTTGATGTAGCAGCTGGAAAATATTTCAAGGAAAAATTTTGATCTAGTATCTTTCTTTGAAGAGCCATGTTGGTATACGTTCCAAGCAGCTTGTCTAAAAAGAAATTGGCAGACTGTTTCAAGCCTAAATCTTAGAAGCTATGATGTTAGACTTGTAAAGAGCTTCAGTTATGTAAAATTGGCGTTAGTTTCCTGTGCTGTTTTCACAAAGGTGAGTGTTCACCAGTTTAATGTATTTGTCAATGTATCTCTCTTTGCAAAGCTATTCCAGCAGCACTAATTGGTTTTTTGGTGTACATGGTTTACTGAGACAAAACACAGCCTCTTCATAAGATGAGATGAGATGAGATGAGATGAGATGAGATGAGATGAGATGAGATGAGATGAGATGAGATGAGATGATAATAATAATCTTTGTCATTTTTTTTACTGTGGGCACAACAGCACACATCAAAAATGAAATTTAGTTGCTAGCTCTCAAAGTGAACACATACATGATACACACCTAAACATACTATACATAACAAATATATATTAAATACTGTCCATCTTGAAATGTAATCCTACATACTCAATGCAGTCAAAATTAGATTAAGTAATAATGAAAAGTTCTAATGAATCCTAGGTTATTTTTCTCCAAGTTAAGATAGTCCACTCTTGCTGACTGCCTTCCTTAGTGACCAAAGTTACAGCGGTGTAAAAAAAGTTTTTTGACCAATCTTTGTATTGGTCTGTAGTCTGATCACCATTTGTGTGCTTCACAACAAGCTTCTGGCAAGCAGAATTAATGGAAACTGTGGAAGTAAAATCAGAAGGCGTGGTCACATGATGTCTCACTTAATGAGTATGGTGAGTCACTTAATGACCAAATGGGAAGTAACACTGTAAGGCAGGGGTGTCAAACTGCTGGCCCATGGGCTGGATGTGTCATGCCAAAACCATACCCACCCCATTGCCAATGGGAAAAAAGTCGCAATACATCATGTCACATCACGTGATGTCATGAGTTTGACACCCATGCTGTAAACCCATCATGGTCATTGAATTTTCTGTTTAGTGATTAAGGCACTTTGTATTAGAATTGCCAGTCCCAACTGTGGCTAAGTGACAGCTAACTGTATTATGATTCTTAGTGCAACATCATGTTCTTCCTTAACAGCAGCATAGCCTTTGCCTACATGAAATCCAAGAAACATGATGGAATTCAATTAGGAAAAGATTTACATTAAATAAAATATATTTAGATTATATTCATGAATATCTAAAACTGTAAAATCAAGCATATAAGTGGTTTATTCTATACATACTAATTTGTAATGTAGATTAATAATCCAATTCAGAAATATGCAGTTATTGTTTAAAACTCCACAGTCAGCCAAATGTGGTTGATCAAAGTATTAGGCACTTTGCTTACCCTTTTAAAGGCAATTATAGCTCCAACAAAGAGAATACCAATAGTAGTTGCAATTTGTAAACTGCAACTTGAAGAATACAGTCCTAACCCTAACCCTACAGTGACAATACAACTAAATATGCAGATGTGTTTTGTAAGACTATATACTCATATTTGCAGAATTTTTACTTTTTTCTTCATTTGAAAAGAATAATACTTATAATAGTACTCATTTTACAAATAAAAAAGGACCTAATGTTTTGCATCTAATGGAATTCATTATACCCATTGCTCTCAAGTCATTAGCACAATTTTTTAAATTAACATAGCATTTCTGTGGTGGCCCTTCATGGGCTATGGCAGGGGTGTCAAACTCGCAATGTCACGTGACGTGTCATGACATATCGCGACTTTTTTCCATTGCCGACAATGGGGTGGGTATGGTTTCACCATGACGCATCCAGCCCGCGGGCCAGCAGTTTTACACCCCTGGGCTATGGTGTTATCCAGATGTCTTCTCTGATGACAGAAAAAGCTTCAGCCTGTGAGGAGGATATCCAAAATTGAATTCATCTTCTGCAGGCCTCCACAGTTGGCTATTTCCAGCCTAGCACAGGGGTTCACAATTAAACTTTAAGAGAGAGAAAAAATAAGAAGATGGAGAGATTCAAATCTCTCTTTGATATCCCTTCTGCCCTGCCAGCCTGCAGCTGTTTGGCTTTGAATTACAACTCTGAAGCATTCTGACAGAGCATGAGAATTGCTCTGCCCATAAGCTTGCCACAGAAGATTTTTACTTAATTGAAAGATCTGGGTGGAGGAGAGTGTTTGCATGTCTGCAATTTTGAACATTTTGCTTGCTTAGGCTCTTACAGCTGTCAGAAAGAGGTTCAGATCCAAAGATCACATCTGTTTATTCACTTAATACAAGTTCATGTGAATTATTCACATTCATGTTCTGGGGGTCAAGAAACTAATTATAGTTTAACAATAGCAATATCCTTACATTTTGATTGGGAAGCTACCCTGAAATCTTCAAGTACCATCAAGGTTGCCAACCCAGCAAGTATAAAATGGGCCACCTCCTCTTCTTCCTTCACCTTCTTTTCCTATGTCCTTGGAAGCTCCCCCCCCCCCGCCCCCATTGGTAAGTGGATTGCCTTTCTGCTTCAGGCAGTATTTGGATTACCTCCTCTTGTCAAACAGAGGAATTTTTTGATGCTCAAAACTGTCCAAGCCTCCACTCCTCCTGGAGTTTGTAATCTGCCTCTGGCATGGAGCTGCTCAGTAAAACATGCTGGCAAAGTGTGTGTGTTTTTTTCCCCTCTCTACTCAACATGCCACCTTGGAATCAAAATGTCATACACTCTAACAAAACATTTTAAAGTGCATTCAACTAACACAGATTTTATTTTTCTATGTGCAACCAGGCTTTGAACTGGAAATGTATCCACTGAAAATCAGGCACCATTTTCTTCAGAGTTGCATATAATTGTGCAGGTTACCAAAAGCAGGTCAGGGAGAGCACTAGTCATCTGAAGATTTATTTGAAAGTGAAATGTGCTTCCTAATCATTAACATCTGTTTTATCAAGAAAAAATAATTTGAAAGCAGGGTTCTGATATATAATGATGAAAATCAGTGAAACAATTGTTATTTCTGTACTATTTGGGCATTGCATTATAAAAATACAACTAAAAATATTCAGAATTATAGACTGAAAAGCATTTTTCATAATGTCTGAATAGCAGACCACAAACTGGTTAGATGAAGAGGTTTCCTGACATTCTAAACAATTTTAGCAAGGAATGAAAGTTTACTTCTAAAAGAAGATAGGCTGAATGGGCGTGGAGTGGTAGAGCCTCAGGAACAGGGCGGCTGAGATAGAAGCCTAGCAGGAAAAAATAACAGGGTTATTTTTAGGATAGATGTGTTTCCTAGGGAGCAAGCCCTGCTCAAGTTGACTTTTTGAACAGGATTGTATTTCATGTGCACTATCTTTGCAGGCAAAATGAAGTAGTCATGTTTTGTTCTTCTTACAGTTCAGGGTCTTGGAAGTGGAATAATTAGTTACTATATTCTTCTACTTGCTCCTAGTGCCTGGATTCTTAGAAATCATACACATGTAGGGATCTGGATGCATCTATCTGAGATCTCACAGCCGCAACCTGTCCCTGGAAGTTGCCACAAAATTTAAAATGTTACTGTGATAGGGAACTAGTAACTATGTATTCTTGTCTTACTTCAAAAATAAATTAAAATCAGATAACTTTTATATCCACGTCTCATGTGTTGGAAGGAAGATCTGGAAATAAATGACCTATATGTTGAGGCTTGGTGAAAGTATGCACGTTTCTATCCATTTAAAGAAGCTGAAGCAAAGATCTGCTTTGTATTTCAACCTTCTTGCTACGGTAGGATACAACAGATTACCCATTAGTCAGCAAGTTATCACTAGCAACACAGCTGTTTAAAGACCATTAAAATACTTTAGGCTATAAGGTATTTCAAGAAGATAACAAAATCCCTGTTTGGCTTGTGCATATGCAGGCATGCATGTACATGCACACAACACCCTTACTACTGCCTCTGATACATAAAAATGTATACAAAAACTCATTTAACTCTTGCTTTCTTTTTCTTCAAAGGTTTGCAAAACCTTTTATTTCTGAAGATTATGTTTGCTGAAAATGATAAAGCAGTTGACACTGTTTATACTATGCAAGAAAGGCCATGAGCTATTACAGTTGGGTTTTTGGGCTCTGAGTATTTTCACTGAACTACATTTATGTCATCTAACTCTCTTGTTAATTCACCAAAAGGAACATGAGGTTGCAAAAGTAAACATGGCTTTGAAAATTTCTTTGAAGATTTGTAATCAGGATTCTTGGATTCTTGCTAATTACCAGATAATGTGCAGTTAAGTGTTTGTAACTATCTTATTTCTTTTATGGCCCTACAGTAATTGTGTGTTTATTGTGAAGGAAATAGGATAGGATATGCATCCATTTTATGTACCTATAATCACCAAGGCCTCCCACAGGGGACTAATGTGAACTAAAAAAAGAAAAAGAAATTGTTTAAATTGTTGGAGACCACCTAAGGGCATAACTACAAGGGGCATTTTGGCGCATCAAGGTTTTCTAGAATCCAATCAAGGACTTGACAACCAGCATTGTATCCAGGAGGAAAAATGTCATCATATATAGACTGTATAATCTGGATGGGCTCATTCACATTGCCCTTAATTCATTTATGGCAAGTGCAGGTCCCAGCCTAAAAAATCCATCTGTCATGAGTTGCTACCCTTTTTTACAAATGAGTATAGAAAAGAAAAGTACAGACCTTAATACCATAGTTGTTTAACTCCTTTACATACATTTGGACAAATACTACAAGGTACCAAAAGTAGGAGTTTAATATTGTATGATGTATAGAGCCAGTCCTCTAGGAAACTCAGCCCACAAATTCACCCATGCCACTTTCTCCCTATCCCAGCAGTCAGAGAAAAAAACAAAGTCTTAAGTGCTTTTCAGAAGGTTGAAGGAGTGGGGGACACCCATATCTCAAGAAAAAGGATGTTCAAAATGGGCAGAGGTTGCCATGTAAAAGACATGCTTCCTAGGTCCTGTAGGATGGCATCATTTCAGGGAAGGGACCAGGAGGATGCCTCTACTACCGAAATCTGAAATGAGCAGATGTGCTTAGAGGCAGTCCAACAAATAATGTTGTAGTTGACTACAGATCTTAGTTAAAGAGTTAATCTATTATGAAGTAATATGGCAGTACATACTTGCTCATTAACTGAACTTTACAACTTGGTATGCCCTGTGAAATTTCTTTGATTTTCTTTTCTAGTTAACTGAGAAAAAAGTATCACTACATAAAGATATTTATGATACTATCTGTATTGAGCATTCTTTACCATTAGTGGTTCTTTTTTGGTTGTTTCTTTTTAAAAAGACATATTAGAAAAGGTTATTGTGAAGGGATCAGGACATGCTTTGCAAGATGTTGTGTTGCCATCTAGGGGCCATTATATCATATGCCTTTCCAGCAGGAAAAGAGCAGCCACAACAGATTTCAAAGTACACATTTCTATTCCTTTCTTTGCCCTAGCAATTATTTAGTTAGGAATTATGAAATGAATTGTTATCCATTCAACACTCCACCTACATTGCCCTCTATCTGTTTGCCTTTCCCACACAACACTCAGATACATTTGAAAGTTTGAAAAAGAGATAATTTTCTTTCTTAACTCTCCTACTATTTATAGAATCTCCTGTCTGGATACTGCTACCTGTAGTACTTCATTTTCTGTCTCTACTGGGCTCATGGATGTTTGGAAAGAAATATAGTCCTTAGCACACATATACAGTGAATTCTATTTATCAGTAACAGAAGCAACCTTAGAAAAATGGAAGGCACAATAGATGATTCCACACTAGATGATTACTTCAGGTCTGGTAAAACTTAAAGAACCCAAAACTCACTTCCTTGAAGCAAAGAGGCCATCCTGTTTGCCTCCACAAGACAAATTTCTTTGGGCCAGTGCTGTAGCATAAGATTGCTTTCATCCATCTCCCACTGCTTACAACAGCACCAAAAGCCACACATCATTAAGGAGATTTAATGTTTGGGAGGTGTTCTACATTCTTTGGCTTCAGGGTGCACCCACAATGGGTAATCCCATAACAATGACAGACTTGGATTATATTTGGAGTACTGCGCAATCAACTCCCTCTGGTATCATCTGGCCAAAAATCCTGACCAACGTGGACCAGGAAAGATTGGCAGCACTACTCAATCCTTTGTCACACATTTATTCTAGCACCTACTGACAGCCTCCAACACCTTCTGGCCAAAGCTCTGGAAATGTGAATGGTTCAGATAGGTGACTTCTGACCCACAGTGGAGTTACATCTGGGGATCGGCAAAGATTGGAAGTGTGTGGTTGGAAGTGTCAAGGAGGCACAAAGTCTCTTTCTGATTCCATGTGTTTCAAGGATTTCCCCCAGTCTGCACCAATACTACACTAATTCAAAGGTGGGTGGGTGGGTGGAGTGTATTTGTCACACATATACATACATATATACATACTGAGCTGATAAATCAATTTTCTACTCAGTGGTTCAGCTGAAAAAGAGCAAAAGCATTTAATTCTTGTAAGCCGCCCTGAGTCTTCGGAGAAGGGCGGGATATAAATGGAATTAAAATAAAAAAATAAAATAAAATTCTAATCTCACAGGAGAAAAGCAATTTTTTGTATTGGTTAGCTATTATATTAATCATCAGTTTCTGTGTGAAAACAGAACAACCGAATAGACCCAAAAACATAACACACAAATAAAACCCATTCATTTCTTCAAACATGAGAAATGATCAATTCAATATCTGGATGTACACCTCAAGTGAACTCGTAATAGCACTTTGTTTCAACAAAACATAAGCTTGTCACTTTGAAGCATCAGCTCCCAGAGATGAGTATTTATGCTCCAAAGTAATCAGACAATGCCATCTGCTGTTTTGGAGAGAATAAAATAATTGTCACCATTATGTAAATGCACCATATTGTATATTGCAAATGTGGGGATAAAAGACAGAATTACTACTGCTAACCTATATTCTTTATAATGCCGTTACAAAAAAAACCCTGTTACCACCTTCATTGATAGTCTGCAGTCTGTTCAGACAGCAGGATTTGGATTCAAGACAATGAGACTATACTCTTACAGTTTTGTGTCTTGTGTTGTCTTGTGCTAAATATTTGACATAACCAGGTCTTAAGGGACTTCCAGAATGACAACAGGGATGGCACTAAACTGATTTGGGATGGGGGGATTATTGCTTGCACCATAAGAGAGAAGGCCCATCTCCTGGGACCCACCAGTTGCAGTTCTCTGCCAGGTGGTATCCGCAACATGTCTTCTCTGCCAGATCTAATGGGAGAGGCTGATGTTATTGGAGAGAAGTGGTCCTTTTGATAACTTTGTCCCACATCATGAAGATTAAAAGCAGCACCTTGAACTGTACCTGAAATCAAACTGCCAGCCAATGCAGCTTTGAAGAGCAGAGGTGTAATATGTGCTCTTCTAGGAGCAAACATACTGTATGACACTGGGTTACAATTTAAACAATTGAGAGAATCAGTCCTAAGATTAAAACAACAACAATATTTTTCAATAGTGCCTTTATTACATATGCTGAAGAATAATAAACATTGTGATAAAATCAGAACAATTTTAATGCACTATTCTACTGAGACAGTAGTAATAATTCAAAATGCAACTTATAAATATGTTTTATATGATATTAAAATATTCTTCTATTAAAGGACTGCTAGGTAAAGGTAAAGGTTCCCCCGCACATGCGTGCTAGTCATTTCCGACTCTAGGGGCCGGTGCTCATCTCCGTTTCAAAGCCGAAGAGCCAGCGCTTATCCGAGGACATCTCCGTGGTCATGTGGCCGGCATGACTAGATGCCAAAGGCGCATGGAACGCCTATTTTTCTACTTGCATTTTTATGTGCTTTCGAACTGCTAGGTAGGCAGAAGCTGGGACGAGTAACAGGCACTCACTCTGTTACGCGGCACTCGGGATTCAACCCGCCAAACTGATCGACAAGCTCAGTGTCCTAATCCACTGAGCCACCACGTCCCTTAAAGGCTGCTATGCAATACTAAAAAGGGGGAAATACCCATTTCATTGACAGCCCACTAGACTAAGATTCAATTTGTTCTAGAGGAAACCCGGATTTCACTGAATTCAGTTAAAATTGTAAGCATTTATTCTACAAAGAAACGTGGTAAATTATTTGATTTAAAATAATGTTACATTATTAAAATAAAGTCAAATATATTTGGATATAAGACATAAATGGCAGATTTACTGTACTTATCTCTGTTTCTGGAGAATATTTACTTTGGTGCTACATTAAAAAAAAGAGAGGATTATATATTTAAGTCGCTAGAAAGGGTCCTTTTCCTTTCACCCTCTCTTCCCATTGAAAATATATCTGAAAAATTGCTTCGATTACTTTTCTAAGCATATATAAACATAAGAGTAAAGAATAGTAAATGCACACAAGCCACTTTTAATTTTCATAGTTACTCTAAATTTGTAGGTGCCATACTTTTGTTTTCCTCTAGCTTTCATAACTGCCTTGAAGAGATGTCAGATTAGTTTTTAACTCTACAGCGATGAATATCTAAACACAAGGCAAGAGGAGCCAATTCTTAAAATAATGTAAACTCATTGATTCGGCTGTTATATCACTGTATGTAAACAACTGTAGCTGATTATATTGTATCTGGTAGCTAAGATGGTATTTTCTTATTTTAAAAAAAGAATAGTTTTTGTACTTTCACATTTCCAGGAGTGGAAAGATGCAGTCTCCAAAGTCTCACAAGGTCCCTAATGCTATGTGACTCCAGAGTCCTCCCCCAAATCAAAATTCCATAATTGCTAAAAACCACAACATAGTTTCTGCTGTTTTAAGACAGAAAAGATATTTTTAAAGAATGAAGATGCAAATAAACACAGAACAAAACATCCTCGCTTTCTTCCTAAAACCTCCTTAGGACCACGGGACCTAGCTGATCAATAAGTTCCCCAAAGTCAGTCCATCTCCCTGCCATTTTCTTACTGCAGCCAATCAGGTATATTAAATAAGAGAAAATTAATGTAATGTATCTGGCTGTTGCAATGTCCATAATGTATTGATGAATTAACTAAATTCATGAAAAAAATGGATAGTGATAATTACTATCAAAAACAATTCCATTATCAGGAAGAATAAAATACTTCCAAACATTAAAACTGTACTAAGCACATTGTAATGGAAAAGATATTCATATGAGCTTTCTTTTCCTACCAAATTCCAACATATCTATTATTTTTCACATAATAGACAAAAATTGGAATCCAAAGGAGGTATGTGGTAAACTATTTATTATTAATACAGATCTCCAACATATAAACATTTAGATTCTTAGTAGGCATTTAGTTAACCACAAGAATGTAGTAGACATTTGAGAACATTTCCAGTGGTATCCTAGTAGAGAGAATAAGCTAGTTGAAGAATTGTATTTAATTATAAAGCACATCAGCAGCTACATCATCTGGGGAAAAGTGCCAAGTGACATATAACAGGGTTCCATTCTAGCGCTGAACACTTCAGCATATTCATAAATGACTGGATCAAGGGTTACAAAGTATGAACATCAACTTTGCAGATGACGTAAGAGAGAACAGTATGAGAACAGCACACACCAAAAATGAAATTTAGTTGCCCGCTCTCAAAGTGAAACATATACATGACACACACCTAAACATACTATAAACAACATATGTATAGACTCACACCCCTACATATCCATAACAAATAAATATGAAATACTGTCCATCTTGAATATATAACGGAAGGGGGAAGCTTGAGAGTTCACAAAGTTAATGCTGTATGGCATGAAACTATGGCTGAATCTTGATGTTCTGCTACAGATACCACGAAGCCTTCTCCCATAGGTAACAAGGAAAACAGGTCACGAAGAGGATGTCTCAGATAATCTTATGCACCCTGCTCAAGCAACGCTTCTGTGCTATGTCCTGGATGGAGGGGAGGGAACTGCCAATGATCTTTTCGGCCATCCTCACCACTCTCTGCACCGCCTTCCTGTCTGAAGCAGTGATGCTTCCAAACCAGACTGTGATGCTGTATGACAGGATGCTCTTGATCATCCCCCTGTAGAAAGTGGTCAGGAATGGGGAAGGAAGATGTGCTTTTCTCATACAACACAGAAAATGCAGGCACTGCTGTGCCCACTTCACCAGTTTCTCACTGTTGAGCGACCAAGCCAGACTACTCGTTTGCTGCACACCCAGGAATTTGATGCTGGTAACCATCTCCACAGGTGAATCATTTATGCACAGAGAAGGGTGGCTGTGCCTGCCTTTTCTGAAATCAACAATGATCACTTTGGTTTTGCCGGTATTTAAAGCTAGGCTGTTTTCCTTACACCAGTTCACCAACCCCTCAACCTCCTTGCGGTAAATTTCCACCTTGTCATCATGAATAAGGCCCACTAGTGTTGTATCATCTGCAAACTTCACAATATGGTTTGTGGCAAACCTAGCACAACAGTCATGGGTCAACAGGGTGAACAGCAGCGGATTTACGACGCAGCCCTGAGGAGAACCTGTGCTCAAGAAAATGGTATTAGAGGTATTTGTTCCAACTCACACATATTGGGGCCTGTTGGTAAGAAAATCAAGAATCCAGTTGCACAAAGGAGTGTTTAAGCCTAAAATATGTGAGGAATAGCTGGACAAACTGGAATAATAGAAATAAATTAAATTAACAAGATGAAATTCAACAAGGACACTAAAAAATCCTGGATTTCAAAAAAAAACATGGGATGGATGAGAAATATTGGGCATAAAGTGCAGCACATCTAGAGAAGAGCAGGGAAGATGATCAAGACCTGAAAAAATCCTTATGAATAATACTGGAGGCATTGAGAATGTTAGCCCAGAGAACTGACACTATGGATATACATGTAACTTGGATCCAAGCATCTAAAAAGCTGTCATGTAGAAAAATTGATAGATTTTTCACAGTTGCTCCAGAACAAGAAAATCAATTGTTTAAATTACAGGGAGTAGAAAAATAGGGACCACTCCGGTGGGAAGGTAACAGCGTTCCGTGCGCCGTTGGCATCTAGTCATGCTGGCCACAGGACCACGGAGATGTCCTCGGACAAGCACTGGCTCTTCGGCTTTGAAACGGAGTCAGAAATGACTAGCACGCATGTGCAGGGGGGACCTTTACCTTTACCTTATACTTTGGACGGACATCAGGGGGAAAAATTCTAAACATGGAACAAACTGGATTTTACTTGGCTGAAAGTCTTTAAAGACAGATTGGCTGGCTAAATCTGTATTAATGGAAACTTGTATTGGACAAAGATTAGACAAGATGATTTTTAAGTATATTCAAACCCTTACATTTTATGATAATAAAATAATAAGCAGAGCTCCCAAAGACCCTAATATAACATCTTTTCTGAATTAATAAGAACATTATCACAACCAAAAAGTTATGAGATAGTCTTGTATTATCAAAAACCATCTTTCTTTCCAATCCATCCAGAAAGTTCTTTCTGGCCTCAGAATGTCAGAACGATGGAATGGGAAGCATGTTTGGGTTAAAAAATTAATGGATCTTCTGAAATCAAAAGCATCCTGAATCTCCAAGATGCCCCCAAACTGTCTGCAACCTATACCTATTTTGGTAAATCCCTCTCTTCCTCTACTTCCTCACTTCTTCTCCCAACCTGAATCCAGGAAAGTCTTGAGTTTCCAAAGATTTTAGATTTTAGATTTTATTAGATTTATATACCGCCCTTTCCTGAAGGACTCAGGGCGGTTTACAGGGCATTTTAAAATCATACCAATACAAAATACAAAGTTAAAAGACAAATAAAAGATTAAATTATCCCTGAAAATAAAACCCAGTTAAAATTCTCAGCCTGGGTCAGAGAGCTCAAAGAGCCAAGTCTTCAGGTCTCGGCGGAATGAACGTAGGTCAGGGGTAGTCCTGAGCTCCACGGGCAGCTGGTTCCAGAGGGTAGGCGCACCCACAGAAAAGGCCCTCCCCCTGGGTGTTATCCGCCGGCAATCTTTTACCGGCGGCACTCTGAGAAGATCCTCTCTCTGCGAGCGCACTGGACGAAGGGAGCTTGATGCTGGCAGCAGGTGTTCCCTCAAATATCCCGGACCCAAGCCATTTAGGGCTTTATAGGTCATTACCAGCACCTTGAATCTCACCCAGAGGGCAACTGGAAGCCAATGCAGTTCACGGAGTAGAGGTGTTACATGGGAGTATCGGGAAACCCCCATCACAACTCGTGCGGCCGCATTCTGCACCAGGCTGTGATATCAAAATCTTCTGATCAGGTAGGATGAATCTGAGCAAAAGGACAGTAAAAAGAGATGCATTACTATCTTGGTGCTATAAGACAGCAAAAAAAAACATGGTAGAAGACAGATCAGTCTGTTCAAATTGTACATTTATTCATAGATGAATAAAACACTGTCTATCAAATCTACTTTAGCAATGTTTCTTGTTTTTTTATAGCTATTTATTCTCTAGGCAGATACCTGAAAACAGATGAGGCAAATAAGAAAATAAGAAGTAAAACAATTAAAGGAACATATATATAGGGCACATATTATGAGTAATGTGTTGAATAAAAAAAAGTAGATCATGTTACCTTCTGTAAACTAGCTTGTTACCACTTCCCTTTTTACTGTTGTGATTAAAAAAAAATCCCTTAGAAACATACAAAGAGGTCAAACAAGTTTTTTATTGTTGCTTTCAGAAAGAAGGCTTGTGAAGCCAAACAACAAAGCACTGCAGTTACATTTCAGGTAACTACACTAAACTCATCCACATTAACAGGAGGTAGAGAAACTTACTGGAGGATTCAGGAGTCTTTGAAGAAAATTTCTTGCAATGTGCTTTTTTTCTGCGGGAGAAGACAACTCTGAAACAGCTTGTTCTGCTGCTTAAAGTGTAAGTAATGAACTAAAAGATCATAAAATTATCTTTTCTAGAAATTTTACCTTCTGCTATTATTTATAAAAGTGTTAATTAGGTGTGCATGTTTTTTTCATGTTTAGTTTTAAAGTGGCTTTGAAAGACAGTGAAATTAAAATATTTTAAGGTGATGTGCAGTGTGATTTTATGAATGTTGTATTCAGTGGTGGGATTCAAATATGTGAACAACTGGTTCTCTGTGTGGATGCCACTTCCGGAAATCTGTTCTGGGCCTGGGCAACAAAAAATTAGCTACTGGTTCTGTCGAACTGGTGCGAACTGGTTGAATCCCACCATTGGTTGTATTCTCTGTTGCTTGTATAAAACATATACACATGATATGTTGCCCAAGGGTCAGCCTGACATGTTTTGTATCAAACAAGCTTGCCAAACCCTTAGGTTTATGGAAGTGCAAGAAATCTTTAGAAGGTAAATGAACCATCTGGGTGTTATGCAATAGAAGTTACTGTTACTGTAAACTGAAACAATCCAAGCAGGATGAATAAGTTATGTACTATAGATACAATCAGGGCTTTTTTTCTCATAGAACGCTCAGAACGGAGTTCCAGCACCTTTTTTGGATGGATAAGCATCCATTTGTAGGGTAAGCAAGGCGGGTTGTATGACATGTGTGAGTTCCAGCACCTTTTTCTTTTACAAAAAAAGCACTGGATACAATAATATAAAATGGGCATCACAGCAGCACTCCAGCAGTCAAAGACTGGGCTGGGAATCCCAAAACTTATTTTGTGTGTCAGGAATCTTACTGAAAAATTTCACAAAAGTGGTGATCAAAAACGATTGCATGATTTCACACCATTGTAATGAAGAATATTGAGTGCAATGATATTTAACATAGTTAAAAATAAATGAAAATAAAAGCCCACTTCTTTCCCCCCAAAAAAATTATAAAACTAAAAAGCACAACTTTATTTGAGCATTCCTTTGTCCCATCAACTTTTCATCATTGATGGAAGCCCATTCTCCTCAAGAAGAATTTAATATGGCCCTGTGGTCAGAGACTGCCTCTCCACTGATAGATATTTATAAATATTCCTTAGAAATGTTTGTGAATGAAAAACTTAGGAAGATATTGCATTGGTGTAGTTTATTACCAAGAACTCTCAAAGTTTGGTGGAGATGGCAAAATTAACTGCTTTAACTAGGAATAAAAAAAACCCGCTGGGAAACCACTTTACCTCAAAAGAGGGGGGGGGAATAAAACTTTCGAGTTTGAGTTTTGATGATTAAGCAGGCCATGGTTGTAGAAATGGCCAGGATTAGTTATTTTAGATAAATAAAAAGTTAACATTATAACTATATTACCAAAAGAAGTTGGAAGTCATTGCTTTTTGTTTTCTGCTTTTCTTTATTTTTCCTCACTTTACGTACATTTTTCCCTTTCCTTCACCTCCTTTCCTCTTCTCCTATTTTTCCATTCTCTTTATTTATATCTGATTTTATATTAAGAAAAAACTTTTAGTAACAAATATTTTTTAAAAAAAATGGTTCCCCAAGAAATGTGAAAACTTGTGAATTTTTTCCAAATTTTTTATGTCCCCAGTTTATTTAGTTGTTCAATTTCCATGGATGCCCATCTCAGACAATGACACTTATAATATTAATTTCCATAAAATACTGCTCCCCTTGATTTCTGGAGAGTAATTTCACAGTAGACAATAACAAATTGTGTTATTAATTTTTCAACATATTTGTTGTTGTTGTTAGTTGCGAAGTCGTGTCCGACCCATCGCGACCCTATGGACAATGTTCCTCCAGGCCTTCCTGTCCTCTACCATCTTCTGGAGTCCATTTAAGCTCACGCCTACTGCTTCAGTGACTCCATCCAGCCACCTCATTCTCTGTCGTCCCCTTCTTCTATTGCCCTCAATCTTTCCCAGCATTAGGCTCTTCTCCAGTGAGTCCTTCCTTCTCATTAGGTGGCCAAAGTATTTGAGTTTTAGCTTCAGGATCTGGCCTTCTAAAGAGCAGTCAGGGTTGATCTCCTCTAGGACTGACCGGTTTGATCGCCTTGCAGTCCAAGGGACTCGCAGGAGTCTTCTCCAGCACCATAGTTCAAAGGCTTCAACATATTTACTGGATTTATATTCTACTCCAGTTGATGCCACCTTTGAATGGTTCACATACTCAAAAATATTTTATAAAATTCAAAATTATATAAATTAGTATCTAAATTTATTTATATAAAAATATTATATAAATTATAAATTATATAAATATTAATTATTTAACATTCTACAATAGCTCACATTTTCATGACAGATATCAGTAAAATAAATTCATTTCAAACAACCTACAAATTATAAGAAGTCATGGTTAACCACATCTTTATATCCCCAAAGTCTGCAGGAAAAGCCAGTTTTAATGGCCTTTCTAAGTCCAGCTGGGTAGGAGTCCAAAAGATTTACACAGGTAGTTACAGAATGCTGTTTCAAAGAAGGAGGACGTTGATTAAAAATGTGTACCTGATCTGGACAAGCAGAAACAATTGGGAGAAAGACATCCAAGTCCCCAACCATAGTTTTTATTATCTATTTTCAAATAGTCATAAAAATGTACAATCACCAAAAATAAAGGAGAAAAACACACAAATAAATATATAAATAAAAACAATCTGTAATTACAAGTATATGAAGTTTATCTGATTTTTTTTTAAGTCTTTAAAAGGGAAAATTGAACCTGGCAACAAGTACTCAAAGCAAACTGGTTCCCAATGCAACTTTTGAAGTAGAGATGTTACATCAGAATTCATGAAGTCTAATCACTATTCTGGAGCAGCTCCAGCTTCAGAAAGGATTTCAAGTGCAACCCATGTAGAGTGCATTGCAATAGTCCAAGTGAAAAGCAACCAAGGCATGTGTGAATGAGGGGAAAGTCTACCACTCCATAATTATTCCTACAGATGAAATTTTACAAGGGTGTATTTGCTACAGCTGCCAGCTGAGATTCACTTAAGAACCCCAAGTTATTTTCTGACATATAATTTTTATTCAATAAAATTTAAGAGTATAAAAACAATACAAATTTTGAAAAAAAGTATAAAGTTTAAAAGTAAATAAAGAAATAAAGAAGAAAGAAAATAAAAAGTTATGAAAAAGCTGCTTCTGATTTTCTTAACAGTAGCTAAGTACATTTATACTTTACCTTCTCTCTCTAAGGTTACAACATAATTTCCTTCTTTATATACGTAGTTTATACTTCCTAGTCATCAAATCCATAAATCATAAATTCATTTTTTTATCTTTTATCAGCAAAAAATCCATAATAGGCTTCCAGTCACTAATAAATGTGATTATTGTCCTTTCTCTAATCACACATCAATTTTGCCTTCTTTGCTAATTCTTTCATCTTCATTAGTTTTTCCTCCATTGTGGTTATTTCAGAATCTTTCCATTTTTGTGCAGTTATAAGCCAGTTTGTCACAGAAGAAATTATGCTTCATCTTATCCAGAATTAAAGATATGATAGCAACAGTTGTAAAGAGTTCTTCATGAAAAATTATTATGCATTATCCAACATTTGGAAAATAAATGATAAAATATAGTTTTAAAATAATTGATGTTGATTATGCAATTGAAAACATTGCTCTTATTTCCATCCTATGACTATAGATTTATGCTCCATAATCTAGAATGGAAAATATGGACAGTGGATCTTCTCTGGACATGGATAAAGTAATCAACATGAATGAACAGCACCATATATTTAAGGAGACTGAGCTTTGGAAAGAAAATGTGGATTTATTAGAAAAGAGTGACTTGGGCAATACCATGTCCTCTTCCCATGAAATGTCAGCCCCAATCAATGCAGGGATAAAATTGGGCCCTGATAGCCTTACCAGGAGGCGGGGCTTGACTGGTACGTTGCATTTGCTGAATGTGGAGCACAATGGTGCCGACAATCCCCCATATCTATTTGATAGGAATGCTCCAAGTAGGATTTCTACTTCTCCAACCTTGAGGAGGCTAAGAAAGAACACATCATCAGTTTCTCAAATATCTCCACTCCAGGACAGTGCTGAGAAAATAGGAACAAAGAAACAGATGCCACAAGTTGACATTTTTCTTTCTATGCATCCAGAACTTCCTTCACACCCTCAGCACTGTTCTCTCCCATCAACCTCTGGCATTTACTCAAATACAGTGACCCAAATACAACACTCTACCTCAGTTAACCCCACAGCAAATCTACGGGATCATAAACATGATTTCAGTGGTACTCAAACAGTGCAAAACAGAAGAGAGAACAACTCTTCTCCAGAATATGAAGGAAAGGATTCTCAGCAATATAGCCAGGTAAGTAATGAAAAAAAATCATTTTTTTTTCTTTTCTAAATTGGCATACTTTAGAATTATTCATCTGAGAGTCTCATATAACAAATCATTATTACTCTTAGATTTAAAAGGAATTTAGCATTGTTTGACAGCCTATTTCAGCCTGTCTCAACCTGAAATCCCACAAATATGTTGAAACGTGTCTTCCGTCTCAACCAGTTAGCATGTTTTTCTTTATAACTGAACACTTCTGTACACTTCTGAAGGGCACCAATTTGGACATCCTTATCTAGTCATTTCCCAATTAAGCTTGCATAGCTTAAATTAATTACTAAGCCTGCAATCATTAGTTTAGGCTGAAAATCAAATAATTTATATAACATAGTTGAAACAGTTAAGTTGGTGCTAATCGTCAACCCTCATCATCAACCATCATAGCCAATGTCAAGGAATGCTGGGAGACAGGCAGTAAAGTCCAGAAGGCCATTCAGACTCAAGTCACGTGTTAAGCAGTAGAGGGCTATTAGAACTGTCCAAAATTAATTTGTTTTTAAATAAAAAACTGTTTGCATAAATGGATTGTAAAGAATCTAGGAATTTAGAAGGCCATGTTTATTTTATTTATTTATTTATTTATTTTAATTCCATTTATATCCCGCCCTTCTCCGAAGACTCAGGGCGGCTTACAAGCTTAGCAGTAGCCTTCATTCTATGTATATGCCTGCTTATTAGGGCTTTCACACACACCCCAAGTGGCATTATTACAAAGTCAGCTTAATTGCCCCCAACAATCTGGGTCCTCATTTTACCTACCTCGGAAGGATGGAAGGCTGAGTCAACCTTGAGCCTGGTGGGATGCGAACCTGCACTAATTGCAGGCAGCTGGTGTTACTTAAGGAGGCATTAGCCCACTGCTCCACCAAGGTTCATTTTCTGGCATGATTGTTCAGAGCAGGAAACACAAATCCAATCAAGCATTTATCATGCAGTATAGTTTATTAAATGACCTGAATTCAAAAGGTTTCAAATTCCATCTAAACCTGAGGGGGAAAAATTATAGGGGAGTTTTGATTCCATCATGAAACAGACTGAACAGTCCTATGATTATGGAAAAAAGGTTTTGTAATATCATTATCAGTTTCCTCAGCCTTGTTACTTCTCAGTCAAAGATGATAGAATTATTATTTTTTTCAATTGATTCCAATGAAAGAGAAATTATTATGCTATCCACAGTGTTGGTGTACTCTATCATGCAAGCTGTGGCCCTTAAATATGCCTCTGGGAAACCTCATTTTCCTTCTTATTGGTGGCAGGCTTAACACCCATCACACTTGCTATATATAAAAGAATAGACAAAAATTTTCTGTAGTTGTGAATATGCTGTCACATTGGCAGAAAAACATTCACTTTATTTACTAGTGCCACTAAGCTAACCAAATGCCAGTTTATAGATTGTACTCTTAATTGGAGTATATTATTGCTTGAGCACAACATAGAAGAGATGGTCACCTATTGTGCTTGTGGACGTTTTGAATCCAACTAGCTGGTTATGAAATGCTGGACTAAATATGTTCCTGGCCTGATTTGTAGGCCTTAGGTGAATACGGTCAACATTCAATTGGATCCATTTTGAAATTCCATTTTTCATGTGAAGTGCAGCCATTAGCTATAAGAACTAACACTCAATGCCTTATTTTCTCAGGCTTTGGATTTACATAAATCTAGTAGGTATGTATATACTTAATCTTGCTATTTTAAAATCAACATAATATTTACATTTTATTTCATTTTAAGAAGTAAGAGTGATATATTCACTGCATCTAACAAAATAATTTCTGTTTATGTGGTCATGTTTTAAATGTTCCACCACTGAGTTGTTTAAACTTGCTCTTTTAACAACAGGTACTTCATGTTTGCATATTAGTTTAGACATGCCCAGCTATATTTATCTTTTCATTTTGTATTGTTAGAAGTAGCTGCACAACTGCTTGAAATTGCTAACAGAGTTGAAACAACTTAATGCAAAAAAGACTACTGTAATATATCTTTCTCCAAGTTTTTTTTAATCCTTGAATTACTAAATTGAAAATACATCCACAATTCAGACTACCTTTCCCTAAACTAATGCCTTTTGGATGTATTGGACTTCAGATCCCTTAATCCCTAAACAGTTGGTCAATATTGAGGAAGACTATTATAGCGATTCTGCACAAGACTACACAAAGTCCATGTTGCTACAGATTCAACAAACATAGATTGATTCCTAAAATGTAAAATAATGTTAATGAACATTAAGGCCATCAAAAATTAATCATCCATATTCCCTTTATTTTACCTGTTAATGATAGAAAAACGAATAGATTTTTCAAAATAGATCAATTGTTCAGTTATTTGATGTTTGCAAATATAACTGTCTTGAAAAATAAAATTACCAATTCTGCTTATATTGGTAGGAACTATTCCTTGCTTTCAGAACACCATAATCCCTTCTCCCCTCCCTCTTTTGTTACCTGTAGATAATATTGTTCAATTTTATATTTTTTTTTTCTAAAAACATTACAACCAGGATCATCCCATTAGGAAGGATGAAGTTGTTGTTACAAGGAGCAGATTGCATATGGCAGCAAACTGTTCAGGTTTTCTTTTTCACTTGTGATTGTTCTATTTTATTCTAAATATGCTCAAGAGAGCATATAACCTGGCTTGTTTGAATAAAAGCAGCCTTGAATTTGAGCAGGAAAGAAGTTTTCATTGGCTGATCTGATTTGGGTGATTAATTCTTTAGCCTGATCTTGCAGAACAGAGTTAGGCAGAATCATGCTCTCTGTAATCAAAGGACACAATAACTTTTTCAGATTTTGTGCAGAATAAATTAAAATATGCAAACTATAGTGTCTATACCAGACATGTCAAACACAAGTCCCGCGGGCCAGATGCGGCCTGATATGTGGTTCCATCCGGCCCGGGGACCTGCTCTGGAAAGAGTGAAGGACTTGCCCACTGCACCTCAGCCCAGCCCAGCCCAGGCTGACCAGGCACTGATCTACAACCTGGTTGCATCCATCAAAGCCAGAACACGCTCAGCGTTAAATCCATGGGGAAGCCTCGCCCTGCTCCCTGGGTGTGCACACAAGTGGAGTCCGGCATTCCTGCTGGCTGTCTTGTCCTGCAGGCTGACTTCAGCCAGGACGCCGGCACTGGCTGTCTCCTGTGTGCACACCTGGGGGCAGGACAGAGGCGGCGGGGCAGCTCCTTGCTGGTTCCAGTGGATCTTAGGCTGAGCGTGTTCTGGCTTTGATGGACGCAACCAGGTTGTAGATCAGCACCACCCCACCCCACCCACCCCAGCACCTCCAGCCTCGCAGCCACAAGGCATCCCTTTTAACGGGACTGCCCCTGCCCACCCACATGGTACAGGAATGGCCGGCAGCAGCATATTAGTGCTGACAATCTCTCCCGCTCCCATCACCCCTTCCTGAGCGCAGGGGAAGGAAAGAGATGAGAAGGCGAAGGAAGGAATGGAGGGAGGGAGGGAGGAACAGAGGAAGGAACAGGGAAAAAGGAACAGAGGGTGAGAGGAAGGAAGGAAGGAATGGAGGAAGGAAGGGAGAGTGGGAGGAGAGAGAGAAAAAGGGAGGGAGGAAAGACGGAACAGGGAGGAAGGAATGGAGGGTGGGAGCGAAGAAGGAAGGAACAGAGGAAGGAAGGAAGGAAGGAAGGAAGGAAGGAAGGAAGGGAGGGAGGGAGGGAGGGAGGAAGGAATGGAGGGAGGGAGGGAGGGAGGGAGGGAGGGAGGGTGGGAGGGACCATGTCCCAGCACGCACCCTGGTCCCATCCTCCTCCGCCGGACAGTCCTGCCCAGGCACCACTGAAGTGAGTGATGTCAAGCTGGCCACGCCCACCCAGTAGGCCACACCCTCCCCAGCCACACCCACCCAGTAGGCTACACCCATCCTAGCCACACCCACCTGTCCCCCCCCGAGGGCAACCACAATGCTGATGTGGCCCTCAATGAAATTGAGTTTGACACCCCTGGTCTATACTAATCTTGTGCTAGATTTATCAAACTCTTTGATTGATTCATTGATTTCTGGTAAAACCTAGGAGGGAAAACTATAATAAAAACATGTTTTGTAGACTCGCTATTTTGAGTTTATCATAACCTGTTTGAAATTTAAAAACATTATGTAACAGAGATTGTAATATCTCCATATGGCTAAAGTGAAATATAATGCATTCTTTTTTTATGAACAGTATTGACAATAAGATAATTTACTGAGTTCTAAAATTATTTTCATTAAATAGTTCCTTAGGGCATTATTCATATCCTTATTCTTGCAATAGTAAAATAAGGTTCAAATTTTCAGAAACAGCACAAAATCTAAAAGGAGTAGGATACATGTAAGTAAATCTTTGCATCTGAATACTGAATGAATGTGTCAGCATTGCATCCAAGCTGCTTCATTAATTAGCCATATGGCTCTTTCAGGCTCTTTCAAATATATCACAAGACAAACAGAAAATAGAAAACCACATTGACATGGTTCATTGTCATAAGCCGTTGTTTCTTAGCTTTCAAGGAGACTCCACAACAGTAGAAACAAAACTGTTATGGAGGAGCTGCTATTTAAACATGCAAAATGCATGTATTATATATCTGTATTAATGGTACTTGTATTTACTCAGTAAAAAAGTTTATATTTGTGTTGGTAAAATATGAGATGAAAATCAATGGAAGTCAGCCTTACAATAAACCTAGATGTATTAGGACTAAGATGACATGGCTGCTATATGATGGCAAAGCTAAATTGTTTGACCAACATTATTTTCTTTGCAAAGGTTCCTCTATGTCAGCCACCCTGCAATGTTGATTGGGTAAATGACTATATACTATTGTACAAGGTGGCTTGTTTGCTTCAAACTATGAATGTTGGCACCCTTGGGTAAAAATGAAGTTGAGGAGTGCATTTTCTCCCTTCTTTAATAACTTTTTTTGGAAGTAATTAAGCACCTTTTTTTGTTTTCCTTGTAAACTATACAGGTCAGCTGTCCGCAGGCATAGCTCAGTGGTGGTGAGTTTGCCTGGATTTGAGGTGTTCCCTGGAGACTTGTTGATATCAGACAGTGCAACACAATTCCTATACCAATCAGCATCACTGCAAAACTCAGGTCAGGGAGGGAAAACTGTGAATTGAGTTTTTAACAAAAAATAATTTTTGTGGTTTTTATACTGTTAAACATTGCAACAGCAGTTTTGCACCATTGGCTATGAAAACCAGTCCCAATCAAAATGCTCTGTGCTCCACACCTTGGTGGGAAAGAACATGATAAAGTCTAAATGTGGATAACAAACCATGATTTCATGTTCATATATAAATATTATGCCCAGATACCCCTTCCAAAAAAACCCCAATATAATAGTTCAATCCGAAGACCTGATTTGTTCAGCATGCTAGGACACTGGCTTTGTTTCCAAAAAGATCCTGAATCACAAAAAAACCTTAGTTTAATACATTAGACCACGGGTGTCAAACTCGCCACGTCACGTGACGTGTTGCGACATGTCTCGGCTCTTTTTGCATTGCTGGCAATGGGGGGGCACGGCTTTGGTATGATGAAAGCGGCCTACGGGCCAGCAGTTTGACACCCTTGCATTAGACAAATCAAGCTTAGTTCTCGCAACAAACTAAAGTATGGATGGAGTTAGGTTACCCTGGAAAACTTAAATCCAGTCAGCTATGTAATTAAGAAGGTAAAAACAATCCCTAGTTTGTTGTATTAAAGTGCTCTTTGCAGTTAGATTCATTAGGTGAATACTATCACCCAGTCAGACAATTGCAAATGACTTTTAAACAATAAAATCAACACGAAAGAAAAGAGTAGAGGTGGCATAATAACAAACCATATGGAAACAAAAGAAAACAATCCAAGTTAAAAGGAAATTTCAGTCATCCTTACTAAAGGCCTGGATGAAGAGCCAGGCTTTCAGGCCCCTTTGAAACACCAGCAGGGTGGGATCTCAGGAGAATGTCATTCCAGAGGGCAAGCTCTGCAACAGAGAAAGGTGCCTCTGGGTACTATTAGATGGCATTGCTTAATTGAAGGGACTCAGAGCACACCAACCCTGCCAGATCAGATTGGCTGGGCAGATACTCTGAGACAGCCAGTCCCTCAATTAATTGGGCCTTGTGCAATGAAGGTCTTTGTAGGTACTGTAATAGCCAGCATCTTGAATTGCACCAGAAGCAAATAGGCAACCAGTGCAGTTTGCAAAGCAGAGGTGTTACATGGGTATACTGCAGCACGCCCATCAGTGCTCATGTTGCTGCATTCTGGACCAATTGAAGCTTCCGTATGATCTTCAAGAGCACACCAGATGAAGCTGTGCAAAGGCTTTCATCTGCTCATCAAGATGGAACTATGAGTCCAGGAACATCTCCAAATTACACACCACCCTTGAATGAAAAAGTGCCATCTAGAACTGGATGGTCTAAACAACCACAGCCAATCTTTCTCCCTCAACAAACACTGTTGCCAGTTTTCTTTCCTTTTCCTATTCTTTTTCCTTCTTTTCCTGAGTTTTCCTGAGCACTGTTGGTTGGCTGATTAGTGGAGAAGAGCCTGGTGATACAAGATCCCTCTACCAGGATTTCCCTGGTGTAACATCTCTTAGGATACCAGACACGATTCCTGGAGAAATGGAGCTGGGGGGGAGTGACTCAGTATTCTCAATATAGCAACTTTTGACCAAGTTAGCATTAGATAGATAGATAGATAGATAGATAGATAGATAGATAGATAGATAGATAGATAATAGATGGATGGATAGATAGATAGATAGATAGATAGATAGATAGATAGATAGATAGATAGATAGATGATAGATAGATAGATAGATAGATAGATAGATAGATAGATAGATAGATAGATAGATAGATAGATAGATAGATTATTATGTGCTGCCAGAACCTTATAAGTTAATTTGAATGGGTTAGCCCTCTAGAATAGTGTCCTCCCCAGAGGTTCAGATTTCTCTGACTCTGCTGTCCTTTAAATGGGCCTTGAAGACCTGGTCTTTTCCACAGGCCCTGGATCATCTGAGTTAATTGTGTTGTGTAAATGGCACAATCATATTTTCTACAATATATATTTTTGTTTCTTTAGTAATGCTCTTCTTTTTCTTCCATGCAATAGAATCCAAAAGGACATGGTGGCCATTTGCTAAAAAAGGAATTGTGAGTAGTTTGCAAAATTTGCAGATTTTCCCTTTCACTATCAGTTGATACTTTGCACACTGAAAACCTGATGAAATTCTGAAGGTATCACTTCTCTGCCACAATATCTGCCTTCTGGAATACTATTCCTTGTTTTCCCGGGCACCCCTGACTTTTTAATGGGCCTTGAAGACCTGATGCTTTTCTTAGGCCCTGGATTAAGTGGGATGTGTGCTCTTGAGCAAAATTATATCAATTTGGCAGGCATGTTTGGTCACTTAGTGATGGAGGTGGTTGATGGTGGAGTGTGCGGGGGGGGCAGATGGGTGGGTGTAGTAAGTGAGAGAAGAGGGAGGGAGGGAGGGAGGGAGGGAGGACAGAAAATATTCAAATTGGCACACACCTAGTGTTCAATAGGGCTTGCATTCTAGAATCAGATCAAGAGTTAGTCAACATAATATTTATAACATATTATAAAATAGCATATTATAAAGTAGCTGTTTATCGTCATAGCAGCCCTGTATTTTGCACTGATGTTCAACTCATACAGTATTTCTGTAAGCTATATAAAAAGACAAGTTGTTGTGTCTGTAAATAGTTGCAAACATGTAAAATAGCAGGTTGCAAAAGTAGGTTCTTGAAGCGGGAGATTCTGGTGCAACCATTGGTTAAAGTAGCAAAGAAGCGGGAAGATAGCGATTGATGATTGGTTACAGTTTAAACAGTTCTACTATAAAAGCCTGAAACATTTGACAGTTGACAGTTGACTTATGTGTATTGAATAAACTCTTTAATTGTGAACCACTCTGAGTCATTGTCTACCTGAACCAAACAATTGGCGACGAAGGTGGGATAGACGGCAGACCAGAGAAGGTTCGGCGGAACAGCTGCGCAAAGGCGGCAAATTTGAAAGAAGCACAGTCAACCAAGCGGCCGCGGCGGAATAAACAATCCTCCGAATGGCGCAAATTGGGTCCTTAAAAGAATTCGACCCAAACTTCCCAGAGGACTGGGAAGAATATATAGGACAGGTCGAAGGATTCCTGCTTGTAAACGGGATAACGGACGACCGGAAAAAGGCGGCAGCGCTACTGACAATTTGCGGCACACCAGTATATCGGATCGCTGTAGGACTTTGTCAACCACAGCCGGTCTCTAGTGTTACGTATGCCGATCTGTTAGCTAAGCTAAAAGTACATTTCACGCCTAGGAGATCCGAACTCTTTTGGCGTCGTATTTTCGAAAAAAGGAACCAGAGACCGGGCGAATCAATTCAAAAATTCGTTGCCGCCGTCAGGGAAGCCGCAGTACGATGCAAGTATGACAACTTGGAAATCAGAATTCGGGACCGAGTAGTACTGGGCTTGCGAGACGAGCATCTACAAAATAGAATAATCGCCAAGCCCACCGGCGATTTGCAAGAAGTACTCGATGAACTATTAACGTACGAATCCACCGGGTATCGCGACCCCCCCCTGTAGTAGCATGGCCGCGCCTGCCGAAATCAACCAAGAAGGCCTTGTGGACTGTGGGGAGGTGGACCAGCAATGGGAAGATGACATTGCCGAAGTCTCCAGACGATTTGGAAAAATGGCGCCAAAACCATCCCGAAGTGAGGGGCCTGAATCGAACCGCCGATGCCAACCCGCAACACCGCAACGACAAATGACAGCGGCCCAAAGACCATGGAGAGACTCCGCAACGAGACCGCGCGACAACGACAACCGGTGTGGCAGCTGCGGGGGCAACCATCCCCGCGCCACTTGCAGATTCCGTACCGCCAAATGTAGATCGTGTGGGAAGACCGGCCACATCCAAGCCATCTGCAGGGGTCGTGCACGCGACAATCGCCTTCACGAAGTCGACGTTTGGCCCGAAGGTAAGGTAACCCCTTACTATAGTGGCAAAGAGACCCCTAGACCGTGGGCTAAAGTTCTGAACCGCGGGGAGGTGGCGCGAGTCAATCATAGTAGGAAAAGGAAAAACAATAATTTTCCGGAAGGAAAATTAAAAATCATAGTCCATTTACAAGGGGTTCCTTGCAAAATGGAAATAGATTCAGGGGCCTCAGTGTCCATAATATCCAGTGAAACCCTGGAAAGGATTGAACAAATAAGTGGCAGGAAAATTCCACTTAGTTCAACCAAAATCCAATTAACCGATTTTCAAAAAACCCCAATAAAGATTAAAGGGAAAATTACCCTTAGTGTTAAATTTAAGGGGTTTAAGGGGTTTTTAGATTTAATAGTTACTGAGGGCCAGAGGACTAGTCTAATTGGCCTTAACTGGTTCCCTGCCCTGGGCATTTGGATTGGGGGAATAAACACAGTTATTAAAAATAAGACCCTCGAATCAGTCTGCAATGAATTCGCAGACGTATTCGATGGGTCTTTAGGTAAATACAAAGGGCCCCCAATTAAATTTAATCTAGACCCGTCGGTTAAACCCATCAGGCTTAAGGCCCGAAGGGTGCCTTTCGCCCTGAAGCAAAAAATCGAGGCCGAGCTCGATAAGCTTGTAGGCCAAGGCGTCTTAGAACCAGTCGAGGGTGGTTTGTGGGAAACGCCGATCGTCACACCCCTTAAACCTAACGGGGATGTGAGGATCTGCGCTGACTACAAAGCCACCCTGAACCTTGGAATGAAAAAACACGCTTACCCGGTCCCGACGGTGAAGCAGGTCCTCGCCACGATACAGGACGGCACCATTTTCGCCAAGCTCGACTTGGCGCAGGCGTACTTGCAATTAACTGTTTCTGAAGAGGCTGCTGAAGCTCAGACGATAGTTACCCACAAGGGGGCGTTCCGAGTCCACAGACTGCAATTTGGTATTGCAGCAGCTCCAGGCATCTTTCAAGAAGTGATGGAGAGGACCTTAAAGGGCATACCTGGTGTATGCCCTTATTTTGATGATGTTCTGATAGCTGGAAGAAATGAAGAAATATTAGCAGAGCGTCTGGAACAGGTATTGGAAAGGTTTAGGAGGGCTGGACTGAAATTAAAAAAGGAAAAATGTTGCATTGGGGTTAAGTCCACTGAATTTCTAGGATTTAGGATAGACAAAAATGGAATTCATCCTACCCCTGATAAAATCAAGGCAATCAAATTGGCACCAGAACCAAAAAACAAGGCTGAATTACAAGCCTTCCTTGGCTTAGTAAATTTTTACCACACATTTGTGCCACACAAAGCTGCCATAGCAGAACCTCTCCATAGACTTTTAGATAAAAAGACCCCGTGGCAGTGGCTTAACAAACATAGAGTGAGTTTCCAAACGTTAAAAGACATTCTTTCCAGCCAATCAACAGTAACCCATTTTATTGAAAATAAACCAATTTATTTAGCGTGCGATGCTTCACCTTATGGTGTAGGGGCTGTTATCAGCCACTTGGACAACCAAGGTGTTCAAAGGCCAATCGCATATTATTCCAGGACGCTTACTAAAGCAGAGCGGAATTACGCACAGATAGATAGGGAAGCATTAGCAATCGTGGCAGGAGTAAAAAAGTTCCATGATTACCTTTATGGTAGGAACCTTACCATACTCACTGACCATAAACCCCTTTTGGGCCTGTTTACCACGGATAAACAGACACCCCAAATAATGTCACCCAGAATGCTGAGGTGGTCAATTTTCCTCTCAGCATATTCATTCTCCCTCCAACACAGACCGGGCAAGGAAATGGGACATGCGGACGCCCTTAGCAGACTGCCATTAAATATCACCGAGGAAGACCCTGCCCCTGTGGGACAAATAATGTCTTTACAGGACATTCCTGACTGGCCTTTAACTGCTAAAGATATAGCTGTGGCAACAAATAATGACCATATCTTAAAAAGAATTATGGCCTGGGTCCTTAGTGGGTGGCCAAGTACTAACCCAGATGCCAAGTACATTCCTTATTTTAGAAGAAAGGATGAACTGTCATCTCATTTGGGATGTGTTCTATGGGGCAACCGTGTTGTCATTCCCGAGATCCACAGACCTTCAATTTTATTAGAACTACACGAGGGGCACCCTGGGATAGTACGTATGAAGGCATTGGCTAGGAGCCACTTGTGGTGGCCTGGTCTTGACAAGGACATTGAAGATTGTGTGTCTAATTGCTATTTATGTCAACGTTCTAGGCCTGAGTTGCAACACACACGTACTCATAAGTGGGAGTTAGCCAGGAATCCTTGGTCCAGGATTCATATTGATTTTGCTGGACCTTTCCAGGGGTTAACCTTTCTTGTAGTAGTGGACAGTTTCTCTAGATGGCTAGAGGTAATACCCATCAGTTCAATGACTTCTGGTAAAACAATACAAGTCTTAAGGGGCCTCTTTGCCACTCACGGGTTACCTGATGTAATTGTGTCAGATAATGGGCCCCAATTCACCTCTGTTGAATTCCAGGATTTCCTCAGGGCCAACTCGATTAAACACACGACATCAGCACCCTTCCACCCGTCCACCAACGGCTTGGCTGAACGAAATGTGAGGACCACTAAGGACGCATTAAAGAGAATCATCCGCGGCGACTGGCACCAAAGACTGGCAGAATTCTTGCTGACCCAACATACGACCCCATGCACGGCTACTGGTAAAAGCCCAGCTGAAATGAGGTGGGGAAAGAGACTAACCACCAAATTGGACAGGTTACATCCTGACAGACTACCATCAAGTGCGGAACTGGACATTCCAAACAGATCATTCAAAATTGGGGACCTAATCTGGGCCAGGAATTATGCACAAGGGGACAAATGGATCCCAGGGGTGGTCACTGAGATATTGGGACCCTTGTCTTACTCTATTGAGGGGGTAGGGAACAGTGTTAGCAAAAGACATATAGATCAGCTAAGGAAGAGAACTATTGGCTGCATGCCAGTTGAGGGGAATCAAAGTATACACGGGGAGAACAGTGCATCAGGGGTTATTGATAACAATATGCCAGTTAGTGGGGAAGCAGAAATGCAAACCAGCCTGTCCACAGCTAACCAACAACAACACAGTCAAATTGACTGGGAACTGCCCCCTCTGAGTAGGCCAGCATTAGCTGAACATCAAACACAACAACAACCACAAATTGTCAACAGAGAAGCATCTGAGCCAGTTAGCCAAGAGTCCAGGCCCACCAGAGTAAGCCAGCCAAGCAGACAATCTGATAGGAATGACTTAGGTATCCAAAGCAATAGATATCCTTCAAGAGTCCATAGGCCACCCAAATATTTAAGGGACTATGTCAATAAATAACAACAACTGGGGGGTAAGGGGTGTTGTGTCTGTAAATAGTTGCAAACATGTAAAATAGCAGGTTGCAAAAGTAGGTTCTTGAAGCGGGAGATTCTGGTGCAACCATTGGTTAAAGTAGCAAAGAAGCGGGAAGATAGCGATTGATGATTGGTTACAGTTTAAACAGTTCTACTATAAAAGCCTGAAACATTTGACAGTTGACAGTTGACTTATGTGTATTGAATAAACTCTTTAATTGTGAACCACTCTGAGTCATTGTCTACCTGAACCAAACACAAGTCATGCTAATGCAAGCCTTAAGTGGAAGAGAGAAAGGGATACCCTCATAATTTAAGGAGGATGAATAAACTGTCATTTAATTCGTCTGCATTCAATACATTCTGAAAATATTCATTTATAATAAAAACATGCAAAATATTTTCCTGTTTGTTTTCCTTTGCCAATGCTGACTAACCTAGTAGATCAGTCTACTTTATTTTTTGGTCTATATTCCATAACGGTTGGGAATCATGTTATACTAAAATTCATATATCTTCAGGACTGCCTTCCTGAAGTTTGATCTTATTTTTCTAAAGGGGGAGTTTATTGGAAAATGATCTGTAACCTTCCCTCTTCCCTCCCGTTTAAATATATGGTTTTAGCTTTTTCAAATTAACATGTGAATTTTATCTTTAAATAGAATAAAGACAAACAAAAACAAATGGCTGAGCTGGAATATTGTCTCTCAACTCTAACCATTAAAATGTCTGAGTGTGGTGACTACAAATTACACAATGTAAAGGTATAATATTTCTTATCATATAATATTAGCTACATTTGTTTTAACTTTATACTTTGATTTCTCTTAACTGATTATTTTCCTCAGTACAATATATAAAATACTATTAATGTTATTTTATATGTTTTAATCCTATAATAAATGTTCAACATATAACCATCACGAATCATTCTGGGGTTAAAACAGCAAAGATCCCTTTGAGAATGAATATGTATAAAGAAGCATACTGTATATCCGTATTCACAATTACAGGATAAAACATGGCATGAAATGTTGAAGATGTATCAACTGGAGCCAAAAGCCACTAGTGATCAATTAGACACAAAGAAGAAAGAAGCTGTGTGGGAGCTATTCACAACAGAATGCAACTATTTTCTTGATCATCTGTTGGTTCTCCAAATGGTATGCTTAATTATTTCAGATATTTTACTGCTTGCCTCTTACCCATTTACCTGATTGTGGTCTTATGTAACCATTTGTTCTATTGATGGTGGTGTTCTGTAAGCTGAGATATCAGCCACAGCAAGGATTGCTCAACAAGACTCTGGCAGTTTATGCAAGCCAATCTCAACTGAAATGAAGTGAATTGGGAAAGAATATATCTAATCTAAGAGCAGATCCAGACTTTCTGCTCGGCCCATCAGCACTGAGGGCTGTTCTCTGCTATCTGAGTGCAGAAATGGATGACAATGTCCTCTTCTCATTCCAACCCATTACACACATCCCCTACCTGTGTTTTCCAGTGTCAACTCAAAACTGTGGTTTTGTGATGGGACCTATCTAAAGCACTTCAATAGAGATGGGTTCAATAGGTCCCATCACAAAACTGTGGTTTTGTGATGGGACCTATCTAAAGCACTTCAATAGAGATGGTATCCAGTGGTCCATTCTAGTATGGTAGCAGTCCATGTTCAATAAGATGCCATTCCTTGCACACCCCCACCCTCCCACTGGTAGTTGCTTCCCTCGAAGGCATTTCATCCTGGATTCCTAGGCTTCTGTGTTCTCTGTGGTGGATAGTCACTCTTTTCAAAATAATCTTGACATTAAAGTTAACTATCCATTAAGTCAATGACTCATCTTAACTCCAGAAGCTTATGTTTCATTCAAGCTGCACAGTTCTGCAAAGCTATCCTTCCGTAAAAAACAAAAACAAAAAGTTTTAAGTTGCGATGGAGAGACATAGCTATTTGGTTTCTATAAAGCTGAACTCAGTGCTTTCTTGCTAAAGAGTTTCCATGGTACTACAGAGGAAACAGGAGTAAAAAAAATCCCGTTTCTTGTTGCTCTGATTATTATAATATAAGAACATAATGTGGGGGGGGGAAGAGGGCAAATAGCCTCTATTCGGGTCAAAGAAGCTAATGTGGGGAAAGAGGTGCAAACATTTGGGAAAATAAGAAGAATCATAGAAACTAGTAAGAAATGAACAATCTATGAAAGGAAAGAAAAACATTGGCAGATTGGTCCACACTGGTCCTGGCTGGCAAGGGTTGTTTTCCATGCATGGATAAAAAAGTGAGAAGCAGGGGAATGACCAAGCAGATTTGCAATGGTCCTAGTCCAGGTGAACATGAGCCCAGTTCCATTGCCAACGTGCTGTAAACCAGGATAGAATTTCTGACACTGGCTTAAGAAAAAAATATGTAGTTGTTGTTGTTGTTAGTTGCGAAGTCGTGTCCGACCCATCGCGACCCTATGGACAACGTTCCTCCAGGCTTTCCTGTCCTCTACCATCTTCTGGAGTCCATTTAGGCTCACGCCTACTGCTTCAGTGACTCCATCCAGCCACCTCATTCTCTGTCGTCCCCTTCTTCTCTTGCCCTCAGGAAAGTATAATTTAGCATAGTGGATTGAGGAAGGTTAGTGTAATGCTATTTTAGGAACAGAGAAACTCAATTACCAATCAGATACATATAAATCATCAATAATGTGATTTGCTTATTTTTGGACTATGCAAGTGATATGTAAGTCCATTCTGTATAGCTCAAAATTAAACCATAAGTTGTTGTTCAACAATTTATGATTCCAAAAACTCTTGGTTCAGTATTATGCACAAACAAGGCTATTCATAAAATAGAGGCTACTTTTTACGACACTTCCTGATTTCTTCAACACTACACTGCTTTTGTTTTTCACTTCTTCATTTACCAGCTTCCTTACTACATGAGAACTGAAACCCAGTTATACAAATACATTTGTGAAGAAAAGACTACTTGCATTTACTTAAATGGAGAACTATACTTACTGGAAATAGCTTCCTCAAATGTAAGAGGAAGGTGTTCTAGTAATGAATCTTTCCAAAGGGAAATCTTCCTCCAATCAAACTCATTTCCTGATAACATTATGGACATATTCAGATAACTTCCTTGGCACAGTATTGGAATGGTTTGTCATTAGCTGAATAGTGTTTGAACTAATGGAATGACATTTCCACTTTCTAAGTCTCTGATCCAATACTTTGTATTCAAGGCTTGGTTCCCATGGCATTTCTTATAAAGATGTGTGGTAGATAACCACCATCATGACTTACTATATGTAATAATCAAAAGGACTGAAGATAGTTTCTTTGTATCAATACTTGGTATTTCAAAGAAAATGTTTTAATAAAACAGCATAAAACAAAGAACACAAGGAAAACATATGGCTCAATTTTATACACGCCTACTTCAAATTAAGCTGTTTGGAAGGTTTTATCCTTTAACTAAATTATGAAATAATTGTCATTTCAACTTGGCAGCAATGCAGTATGCAAGATTTCCAAGCAATTATGAGCACATTGTGTTATGTTATTACAGGGGGTTTGGGGGAAATTGAAGGGAATTGAGATGCATTCTCTAATATGCAAACATATATTACAGATCCTTGAAATGTAGTGCTATTCTTAGAATTTTTTGGTTATTTGGGGCAGTCAGAGCACAGTTTGTAATTTACTAATAGTTCCCCATATGATCTGAAATAGATTTGACAGGGATAACATATTCCCAGTCCTTTAATAATGGCAAAAATGATCCCACTGTCTTAAATTATAATACTGCCTTATGACAGGAATACATTTATTTCAGTTCTAATAGCCATAACTAATTCTTGACTTTAAAATTCTTTTGGTCAAAATCTCTCTGTTTCCCCTTATTAATAAATAGGTTTATTTATAACAATTATAATTTCATAACTATAATAATTCTGAAATTCTACTTTAAAAACAAAGTAGTCTTTCAGTGAAATCTGGGCTCTGTTTTAGAACTATAATGGATTAGCTTCCTCAAAAGAAGAACTAGTAGCAATAGTAAGATTCAAGGATTTGGAAAATAAATTCTTATCCAAAAATTGCTTTCTTTGTTTTTCAAAGATTTTTATGGATACATTAAAGTACCTGCAGAGCAAAGAATTCCTACCAGATGTGGATCCTGGGCTACTGTTTGCAAATCTTGAAGAATTAAATCAGGTGACAACAAGGAATTTTAGTGATAACAAAAATGTGGACATACCAGAAATATTCATGCCACCAAATTAATGTGCTTATAATAATTAAAATAAAATAGTACTAGTATCAAAACCCAAATACTGCTTAGTTGTTTTAAATGTAAATCTCTGGAAAACTGAAATAGAAAATACAAGATATTAAGTTTTCCAAAGCATCTATCCCAAAAATGTGATTTAATTATAAAGTATGATATATAATCCTACATTGAACAGAATTTAGACTCCTGGTCTGAGTGGTTAAAAACTGTGTGCTCACCAAATCTGACATACTGTTTTAATAATCATCCAAAACTCATTTTAGTGTCTGTTAATATTTCATAGATGTGTCCTTATTTTAAGCTGGAGCAAGAAAAAAGATCCTGTGATCTTAACACCAGCATTGTAAAAGAATGTCTTTGGGTCCCTGTCTTTGAATGATACATAAGGTCCAGAAATATATTTTAATTTAATTTCAAAGGAACGTTCATGGACTGTGCTACACAAGTTTAATCTCCCCCAACCTGGGCCCATCTAGAATTGCTCATCCTCAGCAATAAGATTTAAGAAAATGTTCCTTGAAAACAATGAAAAGTTTTTGCCAAGCCTAATTTGACTGCCTGAGGAATGATCTGGAGAAACGATTGCAGTCACTTGCACCAAAAAAACAGGACAAATTTTGTTACAGTGAAACAACTAGGCTTGAAAATTGAGCTTTGACGTGGAATAGAAGCACAACAAGTAACGCTTAGGAAGAGTAACAGGAAAAATAGCCTTTTGTCTATGTGGTTGTGGTGCCTTCCTGCCAATTACACAGTGACATTCTAAACCATTTTCAAGCCCCAATTGCAGCAGATGGTGTGGTCTTTCCCTGCTGCACAAAGAGACCCCTCTTCAGTTTTTAATCCAATCCACTTCTAGCCTACAGGAATCAGTAGCTTCAATGGAAAGGAATGTGGTTCATTTTATTTATTTATTAAATTTATATGCTGCCCCCTCACTGATAAACCTTAGGTAAAAGGTAAAGGTTCCCCCGCACATGCGTGCTAGTCTTTTCCGACTCTAGGGGATGGTGCTCATCTCCATTTCAAAGCCAAAGACCAGCGCTTGTCCGAAGACGTCTCCGTGTTCATGTGGCCGGCATGACTAGACACCAAAGGTGCACGGAATGCTGTTACCTTCCCACTGTAGTGGTCCCTATTTTTCTACTTGCATTTTTTACGTGCTTTTGAACTGCTAGGTTGGCAGAAGCTGGGACGAGTAACAGGCGCTCACTCTGTTACGCAGCACTCGGGATTCAACCCGCCAAACTGCCAACCTTCTGATCAACAAACTCAGCGTCCTAACCCACTGAGCCACCGCGTCCCTGATAAACCTTACAAATCCTCATATTTTGTATATCTTAAAGTCCAGTATTTAACCCAAAATTATTTTAAAATAATAAATTTATTCTTTGCTTAGGTGACTCTAAGTTTTGTAACCAGTTTATTTAGCACCATTGAAGATCATCTTCTCAGGCAAACCCCCTCCCTTGATTTCATCAGTGTACTCACAAAGGTAATAAGTTACTGAACACATTCAGTTATGAACTTGGTAAGAAATGTTGGAAAGCAGAAGTTTTAATTCTAAAGAAACCCACAATTCTGTTAGTCTCAAATCACCACGATGCCACATAAATGGTATTATAGCCACAAGCGTTCAAAGTGGCATCCTTTCCTCTAGTTATGATAATTTGTTTTTCCCAGTCTGTTGACTTCTGAGTATCTAGCATATTTTGGTGCTCATAATTCTGCAGGCTCCAAGTCTTTGGTTATTGTGGCTATGATGAGGGAAATGGAAATCTGGCATTTGGATAGATCTGTTTGGACAACTATATACAAGACCACCACAGCAGTGAAATCTTGCTTTAACAGATTAACTGGGAGAAATGTCTCTGTTATTGAGAACAGTCCATTGAATGGGAGAGTAGAGCATGGCAGTTTTATATGATTTGTGTGATTAAGTTATGATGTACATCATGCAAATCATGCCAGTTGAGTAAATCTCTGATTATCCAAAATATACAAATCACAGCAGAAATTTGGTCTTTCATACGCAATCTCCCTTGCATTAAGGTCTGATAAAAAGAGATTTTGATAATAATTTCCTTTTGTAAGCCAAAGAGAATCAATATTTTCCATGATCCCATGCCTATTTCCTAGAAATACAATAAATTTCACTAAAATCAATGGAACCTCCTAAACCAGACATGTCAAACACAAGGCCCGGGGGCCGGATCCGGCCCGCGAAGTGGTTTCATGTGGCCCGTGAAGCCATCCTGGAAACAGTGAGGGAACGGCCCCCACTGCCTTGGCCCTGGCCCAGAGACTCTCCTTCTGCCAGAGACCCTCAGATCTGCCCCACTCCTGCCCAGGCCCCCATAGGCAACCTTGATGCGAACGATGTAGAACTGGCCACGCCCACCCAGTAAGCCATATGCACTCTAGCCATGCCCACCCAGTAGGCCACGCCCACCCTGGCCATACCCACCCGGCCCCTTGAGGGCAACCGCAATGCTGATGCGGCCCTCAATGAAATTGAGTTTGACACCCCAGTCCTAAACTAATGCACATACTATTTTAAGCCTTGCAATAAGGCTGGATTATGCCCACTGTACCTTTGTTTTTGTAACAATCATGATCAAAGAATTAGTATTAATGCATACAAAGTTCAGCATCATGGCTAGGCAAAAATTTCAAGGTATTTTTGCTTGAAAAAAAAGCACAGTATGCTTTGCATTCTAACAGTAAGTGCCTAGTATTTTGTTTATCTTGCAGCATTTCCAAGGTAACCTGTGCCAGAGCCACCAGATATACTGTCTGACATATTCTTCTGCTATTTTTTACTTGGAAAAGCTGAAAAAAAGAGAAGACTTTGGGACCTATTTGAAAGTAAAGCTATTAATCTTGTCTTTGATCTCTTTTGCACTATTTAAACTGATTTCATCATGTCCAGAGCAAATCACTAAGGGAAAGAGAGGAGAGAGGAGAGAGGGAAAGGGAAAGGGAGAGATTCAGTCTGCTTTTAAGTGAATAGTGGTGTTTGTTGTGATTCAGTGTCAGCCTGTGGGTTCGGCAGTTGGGTCGGACGATTCAGAGGAGGAGGAGGAGGAGGAGGAGTTTGGAGAGCCTGCAGAGGACAGTTCTGAGGCATCGCAGAGCTCTCAGCCAGGCCCCTCCCATCTGGTTACTACTCAGACCCAGCTGTGTGAGCTTGACAGCTTGGATGAAGATGACCCAGAGCTGGCCTTGTTCAAGGACGCCCAAAGCAGAAGGCAGTCAAGTAGGAGTAAACAGAGGAAGGCAATGGGGCACCTCGGAAGGAGGCAAAGAGAAGCCACGCCCTGAAACTGTTTAAAAGGGGAATGTGTGGGAGGGCTGGTTGCTGAAGGCAACCGTTTGAGCAGCTTCTGTTTTAGTGGTTCGTATTTTGTTTTGCTCAGTTTGCTCTGTTTTGGATCTGTTTTCTGTAAATAAATTTGGCGGGCTTACTGCCAGCCTTTTGCCTTTTGTAAAGGGGTTGTCCCTGACTTTTATGCAGGGCCAGTAGTAGGCTGGAACAGAACAGTGTTGAAAGAAAAATCTTCATCAGGGTCCAGTCCAAGCCAGGAATAAACAAAATGGAGACTGCTTTAGAAAGAAGGTTCTTGTTTATTAAGTTGCCAGAAACTTCAATGACAGCAGCATGTATCTGGGGTGGCTGGCCAAATGGAGCTGGGAGTGGTAGGGGTTTTTTAATAACAAATTTTATTGGTTTTCCAGTTTTACATTTAAGAATTTGGAAAGCAGCGTGGTGATTGGGTAGTTCAATAACAAAATCTTTAGTACATATTTCAGGTTACATCATCAAAAATTCCTTCTCTATTTCCCTTAACATTTTTGGTGTTTACTGCATTATAATGTGCCTCTAAAAGATTCATTTTGAGGACTTCCAAACTGAAGATGCTTCTGCTAAAAGCATATCCAGTGACCAGAGTGGAATGAAGAGCCAACCAGTAACCTGGCTCGGCAGACAAGGGGAGGACTTGCCATTGCATACAAGTGCTTCAGACAGTTGCTCCTCACAAGGAGACTGAAAATTCAAGGTCTCTGATAGTTTGAACTCTGGAACAGGGGTCCCCAACCCCCGGCCTGTGGACCAGTACCGGGCCACGGCATGCCAGCAATCAGTCTGCACAAACAAACAAAGTCCCATCCATGGGATGCAGGCAGCACACAAAACCACGCACTCTCCAGTCCATGCCCAAAAGGTTGGGGACCTCTGTTGTGGAAGACAAGGGAATCCATCTTGTTCAGAGCACAGTCTGCACCTTTATGGATACAGGGTTCACATAATTCCTTTTCTAATCATTTTTGAAAATTGCTTATTAATTGCTTTTCTGCTATTAGGAACCTTTACATTAACAAGTTTTCCAGCACTAGGTGAGTCTCCTTCAATCATAGGCAAAATAAGTTTTAAATACAAGTTTAAGGACTTTAAAAGGTAGTTAGAAAAATGAAAAGAAATCAAGTTCAAGAACTTTAGTTGAAGGGATTATAGTTTACTATTGTTAAAATATAAATAAAATATAAAATCCGTTTATTTGATCAAGGATAAAATAGATATGTTATCTTTAGTAGCCCTTACTAGACTTCTGCTGCATAGGACAGAATGATGATGCTTTAAATACTTGTTTATAGATAAAGAGATAATACATGGGAAGAAAAGATCATTTGTTGTGTTTTAAGATAAGATAATAAATTACTCAACTAATTTATTTTTGTTCAGTCAAGAGGGAAGTCATTTTTTAATATATTTTCTTTACTATATACTTATTTTTTCTATTCTTATTTCTATTTTCTTTTTGTGCATTTCATATTATTTCTTTTTATTCTTTTATTGCTTTAGTTTGTATTAGTTTTTCTTTTTAAGTGTAATATTTAAAAGTAATAGTATAAAAATACTATTAAAAGATTTGCTTATAAATAGAATAATTTGCAAATGTGTAAGTTATTCAATAAATAATGTCATATTCAATTTAAGAAATAAATGGTTTATAGTATGGCCAATATTTATTCTGTTAAAAAAATCCAATTGAAATTATATTTCCTAACATGTCTTTTCCATCAAATTTAACAGTGGTGTGAGCAGAATAAAGAATGTAAGCGACTCCGACTAGCTGAAATGTTAGTTGCACCTTTACACAAGTTGACCCGTTATCCCCTCCTGTTAAACAACATTTGGAAAAATATAGAGACAGAAGAGAAAGTTATCATTAATTCACTTAAGAAAAAGGTGGAAACATCAATACGTGAGTAAAGAAATGCTTTGGGATTTGTTCTATGCTGAATTTCTCAAAGAAATGTGCAAAAAATTGTTCTGTGATTCTAACTAAGAAAAAAATGGCAAAGCAAGGTTGATGTTACTTCATTACTGCATTGTCACATTTCAAAGGCTATAATATCTTTCAGTTTTGGACTACAGTATCTTCGTAGTTTTTTTTTCTCTACACAAGCCTTAGATTATTTCTGAAGGCCTAGGGAATTTGCAGGCTGAGATGTGGCCAGGCCTTCTCCGTATTCATCCCACAAGACTGAAATATCCCCTGGCCTTCACCCTTATTTTACTCTTTTTGTTTAGAAAGCTTTTTTGTTCCTTCTGTCTCTTTTCATGTGTAAGGATCTGCCCCAGCTAGTCCCTCAGGAAAGCAAGACTCTTGAATCCATTGAGTTGAATCAAAAGAACTTTTAGTGAGAGAAGGTAGTTGCAGTAAAGTCAGGCAGAATCTGAAGGTCCCGCCCAAAGCACAAAGCAATTCTTTTGTTTTCCCCAATCCCAACCCACCCCCTGACCAGTCCACCCACAGACAATATGATGCCAAGAAGAAGTTTTGAAAATGCTGAGGGGCTAGGCAGATAATAGGTCACTCTCATGGCGCAATGGCCTTGGAAGCAGACTGAAACCAGCTGGGAGTCTGCCCCGTCTCTGAGAACAATCCCCCTCCCTATTTCCCAAGCATGCAGCAAAAGCAGAAGCATCCCATAAATGCCAACCTCCCTCCCCCTCCAACAGAATGGTAGTTTTTAAATCAGTTTTGTTTCTATTCTTTAGTTCCAATTCTCTAACAGTTATTTTGTCGTTATATATGGATATTTTTTATTTTGTGCTATAGTTCTTATATTTTTTTTATATTTGCTTTTCTTATTAGATGTTGGTTTTGAAATACTTCTGTCATTTACTATAAGCTGCCTGGGGAATCTTTTTGTTCTGAAAATTAATGTACATATTATTTATACTACTATCAGTAGTAGTATTATACAGACTTACTGAAAAAAATCAACTTATTCAAACCAAAATAAGCACAAGAAACTAAAAATCTAGACAATTCATTTTTGCTATATATACAAAACTGTTTTTCTAAATTATCATGATAACCATAAATGTTTATAGAGATGTTATTATCAGTCATCAATTTTTGACTTTCTGTGACATAATTTTAGGAGATTTGGAAGGTAAAGTGAAATGGCTGGATAATTTTCAGAATTTTAAACAGCTTCAGGAAATTATAATTTGGCCTTCACTTTGGGATCAAGACAAAAGACATTTTGTTCCTGAGGTATGCAATTTCTTGATTAGCATAGAAAATGTTATAGTATAGTCTTTAAACTTTCTCACCTAAGTATTGTCATACAAATTGAGTAAAAGATTCTAACCATTATCACATAATGTGGAACATTCTACCTTCATGGAAGGTAGATCACAATATTCAGTCAAAATGTTGAATATAAAAGATCACTATCTGTTTATTATTTGTTTCAAATGATGTTTCACAGTATGAAGTACAGTATAAAGGTTGAAGGGTCTCCAGGCATGTATGGCCTTGGAGACTCTAAAACAAAAATTTTGTATTTTCACCCCTTCAGTCCCTCCCCCATCCTCCAGTTGCTCTTTTATAGCATTTTTTAATGTTTGAATATGGTATACAATAGTTATGCTCAGCATTTTTATTTCGTTGGCCAGCCTCCAAGAGAAGAAAGCATGACCAGAACCATGCTGATTCTTCTTAAAAAAACAACATGGGTGTGTATTGCTAAAGTCAGAAGCCCTGATCTTGTTAATAAAGCAGGGCTAAAGATTAGTGCTTAATAACTTTGTATTGTGAAGTTTGTATATGAGATTTGATTCTTCTACCCTTTAACAGTATCATGGTGTATCAGTTTGTTTTCTACTGACATCTACTTGTTATTTATTTTCTTTACACTTTCAATAAAAATTCACTTCTTATCTATTGTGGCCTTTTCTGCCTTCCTTTATCCCCATCTTCAAGTCTCTGAAGTACATGCTAAGAGATAATCCACATGAAAATATCTTGTCACCTACAACGAGATCACTTGTTCTTGAAGGGCGATTGATACTTGCAGGTAAATACAATATTTCATATTTGGCAGCCATATTAGACAGTACACAGAATGAAACACCTTCCACACCTCATGAAAGAACAAAAACAAAGACTTAACAAAATGAGGCAGAGAATACATGTTATCCAGGCAGAATTTCTAGCTCATTTTTGTGTCCAATTCTGGATATTTACTATTTAATAAGTAAAAGTACACGGCCATAGATTGAAATAAGAGCATTAAAGCATTCCATAAATGCCATAAATGTTAAGTATTCAGGAATTTCATAAAATCAACACAGCATCCTTCTCCATGGTTTGCAAAGTCAAAGTCTACTACTTAGACTTTCCCTTGCTTGCATACCGGTATTCCCAGGATTGGTTCGGCAGTCTACTAAACTAAAGTATTAATTCTTGAGGAATTTTTTTGTTCAGCCTGTTATGGGTGCAATACCTTTCTCTTAGCCAGTTCTCTCATAATGGGACTGGGTTTTTTTTCCTGATGATGAGTTCCAGTTACTGTGGAAATCCAGACCATAGTGTGTCCTAAAGTTATTTCTGCTGCTACCATTTACTTAATTCAGCCTTATAAATACAACTGCAAGTATTTTTATATGAAGAGCTATCTTTACATTGAAGTCAATACAGTACCACTATGGCTGATATGAATGTTTAATAACTCAAATATATATTTAATCTCTTTATACTTTTAAAGTTGTAGGATATTAATAGGAAGGAGTTGTTTTCTTCCAATTTCCTCATGCATAGAAGGATATATAAAATCAAAGATCTATTGGTTAGAAAAGGTAACATACTTTTCAACTTCCAAATTTTTCTGTTAGATCTGCCAAAATCAAGACGTAGTGAGGAGCTCAGAAAATAGTTTTGTTTTTAATATACCTGTATCATGGTTCACCTTTTATTTGCTCTGCAGAATCTATGAGATTTACTGACGTCTATCTGTTCCTGTTTGATGATTTGCTATTGATTACAAAACCTAACCGATATAAAAAGGTAACAAAATAAAAGAAGGAAAGAAAGAGAAAAATTACAATCAGCTGCTGTTGTATTTATATACATTTTGACTTGTTGGGAACAGGAAGAGTTGTGGATAACTGGCATAGCAACTATTTAATTATCAAAGAATTAAGAATAGGGCTATGGAATGAAACTATGTCCTTTTGCAGAAAGCTACCAGACTTATTTTCAGAACTGTTTCATTCACCACTTAAAATCAACTTCACACTGCTGTTTTCAAACAATTTTGTCTTTTCTTTTCCTTTCTCCCTCTTCTCTTTGAACGTGCCCAAACTTGGAATTGTTTCCCTTTGTTTTGCTTCCTGAAGCAGTTTCTGATAGAGAGCACACGTTGCTAACATTTACAAAGACATACCTTACTAAACAAGTCCACTATTTGCTTACATGGAAGAATCACTTTCGGAAATGGCCCCCAACTTCTTTTGTTCACCTTCAGTGCCATCCTGATCAACAACTTTTGAATCAGAGATAAGATAATCTTTATTGACATTTTTTACTGTGGGCACAACGGCACACATCAAAAATGAAATTTAGTTGCAGCAGCAACCAATCTTAAGGAGATGGGAAAATATCATAGATCAAAGAGATGGCAGATGGAAATAAGGAATTTGCAACAGTCTAAACATGTCTTGTATAAAGAAATCCCTAGAAATGGGAGGAAAATAGGCCTACTGAAATGCAAACACTAAGCTTAACTGGGCTTACTAAACATACAGGGAGGGAGGAAGCTTATCCTTGAAAATCAACTTTAAAGAAACAAAAAACACTCTTGTAAAACATACACTAAAGCCATTGGTTTGTGCTTTGGGTTGAGTTAGTCTCCCAGAAGAGAAGGGCTTTAAGGATGGCCATGATACGAGCCAAGTCTTTGGAGGATCTGTAGTATCTGCTATGTCAACCATATTTGTTTTTAGGATTTGGTGCCATACTTTCAGTATCTTCTATTTCATTGTGCATAATAGTTATTACAGCTTGGCTGAAGGATATTGGATGGGAACTCCCCTTGGGTCTCTTCACAATAGGTAGTAAATACACTTAATATTAATAACCAGAGAATATTTCTGGCTTATATCAAAAGCTGTGCAAAGAGTGACTAGCTTCACAACCATTAAGATGGGGCTAGCTGTCATCGTGATTTGTTGAACAAGGTATACTGGCCTGGTTCAAACATAATGCTATGATTTCCTGAGCATGTTGGTTCACATATCTCATTAAGCCAAAAATAAAGAAAACCACATTATGGTTTAGCATCTTGTGCAAAGCCAGCCATTCGTTGTAGAGCTTTTGATAGAAGCAGGAAATGGCCCTACTTATTCAAATTAGTAGCTTGATTTAAACATCAGCTTCACATTGCTGTTTTCAAACAATTTTGTCTTTTTTCTTTCCTCCCTCTTCCCTTTGAACATGCCCAAACTTGTGTCAGTATATGATTCTGAGCTAGTTTCCTGTCTCCTTCCAAATTAGTTGGTTTTCATTTTCCACCATTCCATCTGTCTTCCATTAATTGATCTTTATAGGTTAATTAAACTATAACATAAAGTAGAGGATTTAAGACGAGCTGCTAGCTTTTCCTACATTCTCTATTTCAGTGGCAACTATGGGCAGGGATATCAAAATTGGCAAGGACATCACTATAAAGGCCCTAGCCCTTTTGAAGTATATGCACCATAGGTACCAGATCTTGTGTCACAACACTGTATCTGCCAACTTGCCATTTTTGACACTAGCCCTACTCCCACCCCCACACTACTGTTCATTCCTATTTATTTATTTATCCCAGAGGATCCTTTTTCCTATGTCCTGCAACCATGGATTGCAAATATGTTTTTCATTTCATTTCAGAAATTTGACCTGAGTTTAACACCTGCTTGTTCTTTCTTCAGTCTGGAGTTACAGTCTTTGCTTGAAGAAGGTGGTAACTGCGTAGTACTTGACCAGCCTATTCCATTAGATAGAATGATGGTAAAAAATATTGATTCATTCCATATAACAGGTATGCTAAATTCTTTATAATTGCTTTGCCAGAGATTTTAAAAATTGTACATGTCATATATACAATCATTTCTTGAAGGCCTGGTCATCTACGTCAGCCTACTTTAAAATATTTAGAAAACTTAAATAACGAACAGGGGTGTGAAGTTTTTCCAAAAATGCCTACTTTCATTACAAAGCCTCTAAACGGTCATTGTATATATTCAACAACTTGTAAGTAATGAATAGAATACATACAATACTGAACTATATAGATGGCATGTACTGTATTATGGATTTGCTTTTTAAAGTGTCCTGGGGAAGAAGCCAAACTGATGAGACAAACCCACAATTTAGCACTGATGTTGGTATTCACTGTTAAATCTAAACAATCTATTCTTATTGTATTCTTTTCGTGTGAAAATAAACTTCTTGCAAAATAAATCTGTTACCCACTTTCAAATAAATCCAGCATACTTGAGTTCTCCATTTTCTATGTCCCCAACATATATTAGTATGAAGCTATAATTCACAACTGATACCACTATATATAGTGCATCTGATTATGATATGATTATCATTTCTCCTCAATATTTGATTAATCAAATAGTATTATGGGGATTACAGTGATACTTACTGTATATCACAAGAAATCATATACAGTAGTGACCAAAATTGTGGAAACCTTTTGGGGAAAGAGCTCAGGCTGGTTTACCTTAATGCCAGATCCGTTGTTAATAAGGCTCCCCTCGTTCGTGACTTGATCGAGGAGGAACGCGCAGATCTGGCATGCATTACGGAAACCTGGTTGGGCTCGGAGGGAGAGGTCCCTCTGATCGAGTTATGCCCCCCAGGTTTCCATGTGCTACACCGGCCACGGGCTCAGGTTAGCGGTGGTTATTAGGGAGACTTTATGTCTGCGGGAGACCACCATTGTCCAGATTGGCGGGAGTGAGTCCCTCCTCCTGAGATGTGGTCTTCGGGTTCAGATGGGCTTGTTGCTCACATACCTGGTGCCCAGCTGTGTGGCAACAGCTCTGCCTGAGCTGCTCGACACCCTCTCAGGGTTGGCGGTGGAGTTCCCCAGGCTTATAGTGCTGGGTGACTTCAACTTGCCTTCCCTGGGAGGGTCGTCGGAGTTAGCCCAGGAGTTCATGGCTTCCATGATGGCCATGGACCTGACCCAGGTAATTCAAGGCCTGACTTATGTGGGGGGTCACACTCTTGACCTGGTGTTCCTGTCTGGACAGTGGTTGGATGATTTGGGAGGGGGTTAACCGGTCGTTGTTCCCCTGTCATGGTCCGACCATCATCTCCTGCGGCTGGTCTTCCGTTATGCCACCCCCCGCCGCTGGGCTGCGGAACTGACCAGATGGTTCCGCCCCAGGCGCCTAATGGACCCTGAACAGTTCCAGATGGCGCTTCGGTCTATACCCATCGCCCTCACTCACAGCCCAGTTGATGCCTTGGTTGATGCCTGGGAAAAGGCGGCCACTGAGGCACTCAACTGTGTTGTACCCTTGTGACCTCTTACCCGGCGCAGATTCTGTTGGGCTCCATGGTTTTCTGTGGAGCTCTGAGAGATGAAGCGTCGGAGACGGGGTCTAGAGAGTGGTTGGAGGTCCAGCCGTTCCGAATCTGACCGATTGCAGCTAAGAACCTTTATAAGGTCTTATCTTGCTGCGATGAGGACAGCAAGGGCTAATTACTTCGTTGCCCTCATCGCGTCCGCAGATAATCGCCCAGCCACCCTGTTTAGGGTGACTCGCTCCCTCCTTAATCAGGAGGTGAGAGAGGAGCCCTTGCAGGGGCAGGCCGAGTAGTTTAGTCATCATCTGATGGACAAAATCGCTCAGATCCGGGCCGGTTTGGGATGTGGAGGAATCGGACGGTCTTGAGCACGTTATCTGGACTGAGTTCGATCCTGTTTCCCCTGATGATGTGGACAGGATGATGAGGAGGCTGAGCTCCACCACTTGTTTGTTGGACCCGTGCCCCTCCTGGCTGGTTTATACGGCTCGGGAGGAGACACGAGGCTGGTTCCAGGCAGTAATAACTGCTTCCTTGAAGGAGGGTGTCTTCCCGGCCTCCCTGAAGGAGGCAGTGGTGAGACCCCTCCTCAAGAAGCCTGCCCTGGACCCGGCTGTTTTAAATAACTATCGTCCGGTCTCCTACCTCCGCTTTCTGGCGAAGGTTGTTGAGAGTGTGGTGGCCCATCAGCTTCCTCTGTTCCTGGATGAAACTGATTATCTGGACCCGTACCAATCGGGTTTCAGGCCCGGTCACAGCACGGAGACGGCATTGGTCGTGCTGGTGAATGATCTCTGGCGGGCTCGGGACAGGGGTTGTTCCTCTGTCCTAGTCCTATTAGATCTCTCAGCGGCTTTCGATACCATCGACCATGGTATCCTACTGCGGCGTCTCAGGGGGTTGGGAGTGGGAGGCACCTCCTCCTATCTCCTGGGCCGCTCGCAGGCGGTGTTGACAGGAGGGCAGAGGTCCGCCCTGAGGCCTCTCGTTTGTGGAGTTCCTCAGGGGTCAGTTCTCTCGCCCCCTCCTGTTCAACATCTATATGAAGCCGCTTGGTGAGATCATTCGTGGTTTCGGGGTGGGGTATCATCAGTACGCTGATGATACCCAAGTTTTTTTCTCCACCCCGAACCAACCCAGCAATGCCCTCGCCGTGATGTCCCGTTGCCTGGAAGCAGTCCGGGTCTGGATGGGGAGAAACAGGCTTCGTCTCAATCCTGCCAAGACTGAGTGGCTGTGCATACCGGCATCTCGGGTCAACCAGACTATTCCATCTCTAACAATGGGGGGTGAAGTGTTACCCCCCCGTTGATAGGGCTGACAACTTGGGCGTCCTCCTGGATTCACGGCTCAATTTTGAAGATCATATAGGAGCCGTGACCAGGGGGGCTTTTGCCCAGGTTCACCTGGTGCGCCAGTTGTGACCCTACCTGGACCGAGATGCCCTACGCACAGTCACTCATGCGCTCGTGACCTCCCGTTTAGACTACTGCAACGCTCTCTACATGGGGCTGCCCTTGAGGACCACCCGGAGGCTTCAACTGGTGCAGAATGCGGCCGCACAAGTCGTGATGGGGGTCTCCCGATACTCCCATGTAACACCTCTGCTCCACGAGCTGCATTGGTTGCCCTTCGGGTGAGATTCAAGGTGCTGGTGATGACCTACAAAGCCCTAAATGGCGAGGGTCCGGGATATCTGAGGGAACACCTGCTGCCAGCATCAAGCTCCCTTCATCCAGTGCGCTCCCACAGGGAGGGTCTTCTCAGGGTGCCGCCGGTTAAAGATTGCCGGTGGGTAACACCCAGGGGTAGGGCCTTCTCAGTGGGCATGCCTGTCCTTTGGAACCAGCTGCCCGCAGAGCTTAGGACTGCCCCCGATCTCTGTTCATTCCGCCGGGACCTGAAGACCTGGCTCTTCGAGCTCTCTGGCCCAGGCTGAGAATTTTTAATTTTTAATTTTAACTGGGGTTTTTATTTTCTCTCAGGGTTTCATTTAATCTTTTTTAATTGTTTTAACTTTTGTATTGATTTTCTTTTAAATATCCTGTAAACCGCCCTGAGTCCTTTGGAAAAGGGCGGTATATAAATCTAAATAATAAATAAAATAAATAAATATCTGAGGGAACACCTGCTGCCGGCATCAAGCTCCCTTTGTCCTGTGCGCTCCCGCAGGGAGGGTCTTCTCAGGGTACCGCTGGTAAAAGATTGCCAGCGGACAATACCCAGGGGGAGGGCCTTCTCTGTGGGTGCGCCTGCCCTCTGGAATCAGCTGCCTGTAGAGCTTAGGACTGCCCCTGACCTTCGCTCATTCCGCCAGGACCTGAAGACCTGGCTCTTTGAGCTCTCTGGCCTGGTCTGAGCATATTAATTGGGATTTTAACTGTTTTTTAACTGGGGTTTTATTGCAAGGTTTATATAATTCTTTTTAATTGATTTTAAGTTTTGTAATTGTTGTATCTGTTTTTTTAAAAAAACCTTGTGAACCGCCCTGAGTCCTACGGGAGAAGGGCGGTATATAAATTGAATAAATAATAAATAAAATAAGTGTACATTTGAGATTTGATGGCTAATAACAATTTTTTTTGTAATAGTACCATAAAATAATATATCAATGTGAAGGTAATTTAATCAACAATGTAATGTAACAAAGTTTGTTCAATTATCTGTATAATATGAAAAGTTATAGCCAGATAACCAGAAAAAGGAAGCACAACTTGTTTAGGTTGATATCAGGTAGCTTTCCTTCATCTGATTGTAGCCAATGAGCATGAGTGTTTAGAGAGCCAATCAGGTGTCAGTAGGATTCAGTTATTGATGTCATGTATTGAAGCTGAGAGGAGGATATCTGTCAGTGTGTTATGTGATTGCTCTCAAGTTGGTTGGGTTTTTTTGTGTTCTTTCATTTAGTGAGCATGTAAAATGTAATAAATTAAAGTAATGGTGCAAAGAGGTAACTGGTCACCCAGAAAGCGATGTAAAATAGTATTATTAAGTGAACAAGGCTACAGTTATAAAGAAATAAGAAGAAAAATTGGTGAAAACTTAACCAAAAGTGGCATTTCTAAGTTTTTGAAGAGGTATAAGGAGACTCAGTCACTACAAAACCACACTGGTAAAGGCAGGAAAAGGTAAACAGCAAGTGATGATAGAAAAATTAAGAGACTGTGCCTACATGACAGAAGAACATCATCTAGGTATATGAAAGATGAAATGGCGCAATGCAATGTGAAGTTGAATGCAAGGACTGTTCAGTGCAGACTGCAGGAATTTGGCCTAAAATCTAGAATTCCACAGAAAAAGCCACTTTTATCTCTCAAACAAAGGTTGAAGTCTAAACTGGGCTAAAACCCATGTTACCTGGATAGAGGAACAATGGGACACTGTTATTTGGAATGATGAGACCAAGATCTCCCTGTTTGGTAGTGATGGCATAAAATATGTAAGGAGAATCCGAGATTTGCCTTCTGATTGCATTACATGTACCATGAAACACCCAGTCAGTGTTATGATCTGGGGTTGTATGACATCAAAAGTCGTGGGCTGAATGTGTGTGATTAATGGGAATATAAATGGCCAAAAATACATTAATGAAATACTTGAGCCCAAACTGAAGCCTTCCGCACATGATCTTTTCCAAGACAATGAAGCATATATATTTCAGCAGGATTCAGCTCCATGTCATGTTGCTGCTGTGTGCAAAAAGTGGTTTTAAGATAATCATATTCTACTGCTGGAATGGCCTGGGAATAGCCCAGACCTTAACCCGATTGAAAATCTATGGAGCCAACTAAAGAAACTTGTTAGTCAGAAGCAACCCAGCAATAAAACCGAGTTAATAGAAGCAAACATTCAATTTTGGTTCCACATTATAACAACTGCAGAACTAAAGGACTTGGTTCACTCCATGGGAAGACGTTGTAAGGCTGTAATTCATGCTAAAGGTTACCCAACTAAGTATTAACTGACATGGTGATAATTTTTGTATATCTCATTTTTTCTATGGTGATAATTTTTGTATATGTTGTTTTTTCTATGGTGATTTTTGTATATCTCATTTTTTCTATGTGTTTCACTTTTCTTCTTTATAACTGTTATTGTAATACCAAATCCTTCATAAAAGTTATTATATTACATTCTTGATTAAATTCTTTCCACTGACATATAATTTTATGGTACTACTCCAAAAAAAGTGGCATTATTAGCCATCAAACCTCAAATGTACTTTTCCCAAAAGGTTTCCACAATTTTGACCACTACTGCATGTATAAAACCAGCTTCAGCTCTTAAAACTGTAATCTATTTCTGCTTGGTGTGTAGAGACAATGACATTTATGGTGAAATATATGACCAGCAGAGGAAAAATGAGGCACTATTATGCCCTTTCCTTAGAATAGCAATACAGTAAGTATTCAGATAATTAAAGTGGAAATGGAAATGCTAGCTTTCACATTCAGATTGACTTAATACAATCTATTCTATTAATACAATCTATTATATTTGGAAGCAGTAACACAGGCAGCTCCGAGATTAAATATCATCACTTATAGAAGAACCTTTTTCTTAATATTGATGAAAATGCTAGCCCTTTATTTTACTATCCTCTTTACAGTAATTGAAAGGCATTCCTTTGATGGTAAAACAAGGGTGGGTATCAGTAGCAGATGTGATTTTACATGAGCCAGAACCAATTAGGAGAAAATGGGATGTCCAAAGTGTATGTGAGTTTGTGCTTTAATTTCCTTGGAGAACTTTGTATTTAGTACTCAACAATAATTTTCATGAATATTTTCAGAAACCTTGTTTTTTTGTTTTCGTACTACTTACGACCAATTTTTAGGCTGCATTTACATCTAAACCAAACCCATCTTTGTTTAGGAACTTACATGATAGGTACAAAACAGAGGCAAAAGAAGAAAGGGGAGAAACCAACATTAGAGAGTAGAAACACCTATTGTCTTGGATGAGAACCATTTTTATGTATGTATGTATTGCATTCTCATCTCTTTCCCAAAATAACAGACTTTAAAGAAAAGAAAGCAGTTAAGAGATCTCAACAGATTTAATAGCTAAAATTCCAAAAGGGCTCCCTGAAATTAACCCAAAAGTCACTGTTACCTACTTCTGTATAAAAGAACGTTAGCTGAACATTCTATTGAAGTTGTTCACTGAATTATCTGCATGTACATCAGCAGCAATTAAATATTCCTATACAAACTTAAAGGCAAAATGTCTATGGAGATTCTCAATCCACTACGTCATGGTTGTCCCAAAGGTGCTTTTTTCAAGAGGCAACTGGACTTTCTTGTTTTTCTTTGAAGACGTTTCGCATCTCATCCAAGCTTTTTGGATGAGAAGTGAAACGTCTTCAAAGAAAAACAAGAAAGTCCAGTTGCCACTTGAAAAAAGCACCTTTGGTCAAACTGAAAGCCAGTTATTAATTGTTTATAGAGATCTGGAATGAAGCTGTATCATGTTTCTGTATTTCCTTAGCGTTGGGACTACAAAATGCTTTTCTAATACAACATGAAAATAGATATCAACAGTGCATAGGAGCCTATTTACTTCAAGCACAAACAGAGGTATCCAAGGTAGGCATTTTATTTTGGAAATGTTTCTTGAAAGCATAAAATGTATCCATAATTATTGGCCTCTTTGATGGATGAGGTAGTACTTCCTGCCTTAAAATAATGCTGTTGCTTCTCCAACAGTTTTCAATAACTATCATTCAGTTCCCTTTCTTCTTTCTGAGAAAGGTCATTGAGAAAATAATCGGTCCAGAGTAGATGGGAACTCTTGATGAAATGGATTATCTAAACCCATTGTAGTCAGGTTTGAGCCATGATTTAGTATTAAGACAACTTGGGTTGTCCTTGTAGACAACATCAGAAAAAGGGTGGAGGTACTGCTTCCATTCATGTGCTTCTTGAACTCTCAATGGCTGTTTCTATTGTTGACCATGGTATTCTTCTGAGATGCCTCCCTTGGCTAGGGATGGTGGCATCATTTTATGATGATTCTCCTTTTTCCAGAGCCAGCTTCAATCAGTATTGCTTGGGGGAAGAAATCATTCTTGCCCCTCTTTTGTAGGGTGCCACAGTTTTATTCTCTGTCCCCTTTTTTTCAACATCCATATAAAACTGCTAAGTTCAGTAGCATCAATACAGGGATAATACATAATTATATCTCGTGACCCTGGGCTGGCCAAGCTGTTAAGGTTCTGTCCCACTGGAGTCTGTGCCAGTTTGGATAGGGAGGAATTCACTTCTATAAAGACCAACTTGCTCTGAGTGCCTGGGCCACTCAGATCTTGAATTATTCAGCTTTGACCTTGCATGGGATTGCACTTCAATAAGCAGGTGGCTGCTGTAACCAGGAAGTCCATTGCACAGCTTCATCTGGTACACCAATTATGCCCTATCCCAGATCTGGAAGACTGTCAGTCAGTCCTACCCAGAATATCTCATGACTTGACTATTGTATGTTGTACATGGGATTACCCTCAAAGATCACTCAGAAGCTTCAACTGAGCCAGAGTACCGTGGAATGGGTAGTGATGACATTGCCTGTGTGCCATGCAACACCTCTGCTTTATGAACTGCACTAGTTGCCTTTTCGGTTCCTGTGCAACTCAAGGAGTTGCTATTCCTATAAACCCCGTGATGGTATAGCACCTAATTATTTGAGGGGCTACCTATCTCTTATAGCATTTGCTCAGGCTATTCAGTGTGGCAGAGTCGGCGCACAAGTGCCTGTGATTAAATAATGCTATTGGAACTCTAAAAGCATTCCTTCTCTGTAGCAGCACTTGCAATATTTACTGAGTTCCCCAACCACCAAGCTAGCCCCCACCCTGTTTACATTTTGAAGACCCTTAAAAACATGGCTCTTCACCCCAGCCTTTAGTAAGAGCGAGGAAGCTTTCTTTGGATTGTGTGGGTTATTTCTATTTTGTATTTGTCTGGTTTTTGTCATTCTTGCAATTTCTTTATCCTCTTTTTTTCTCTTTTGATGTTTTTATTTGTGAGCTACCCAATGTCATTGGGGGTTAAGTGGCATACAAATCCAATCAATAAATTGTAAAAACTAAAAACATTTGTTTTTTTTCTCAGAAAACATGGATATCCCAGATGGAAACAACAATCACCAACTATATAACAAGAAATAAACTTTCAAAAGCTTCATTTTTCAGTACACTTGATGAATCCTCTGAAATTTAGCTGTAGCTTGTAATGTGTTTACTTTTTTAATGTTTTCCAATTTTTAAAGAAGTGTTAAAATATTTGGAAACCTTTTTGAAATGGGAGTATTCTTTAGTTTGAACAGAGTTCAGAGAATAACTCATATGAATATATGCAAACATCAATGTTACTACCGTGTTTCCCTGAAAATAAGACCAGGTTTTATTTTTTAAAAAAGTTTTGCCCCAAAAAGAGGTACCAGGTCTTATTTTCAGGGGTTATTTCCATGGGCTCATCTCATGGCGGTGGCGGCACCGACAGCCCTGCCCAGCTGGCCCATTTTTTCTGAGGCCGAAGGAAACACCTCTGCAGCTGGAATGGAGCTCCGAATTGACACAAGTAGTGCCCCCTGGCCTGCATCCTGCCGTCAGAGGCCTCTGCAGCCGAGAACCGAGCTACAGATTGAATCCGGAGTTCCATTCTCAGCTGCAGAGATCTTTCCTGAAGGCCTCTGATGTTGAAATGCAGGCCAGGGGCCCCCGCAGAAGTGGGCCAGCGAAGTGAGGCAGGTGTCGATTCATGGGAGGCCTGGCTGCAATGGTAAGGGTGCGGGGCGTTCATCTGCATTTACTAATAAACATAAATGAAAAAATATAAGAATATTAAGTGCCATTAAACTAACATTTTTAATTTACTTTCATGCTTAATTCTTTATCAAACTAACTACGATAGCATTATGACCTGTCTAAAAATTATAATGACAATAAAAAACCTGAAGATAATAGTGATGAAGACAGAGATGAAGAAATAATGAGAAAGAAAAAAAATCCTATAATATGCAAGGCTAATAAAAATAAATAAATAAATAAATAAATAATGTGACTACAAAAACTAAGAAAATTGTTGCAATGGTGTAGAGATGAATTTAATCATATTTGTCATTTGTTATGATAAATTGGACAACGAAGAAATGGTATCCAGCAGAGATTTCCTGGTAGAACATTCATCTAGCTGAAAAAACTTGATTCTACTTTGAGAGACTTTTAAATTCAGGAAAAAATTGAAATTATCTAAAACAGTGCCAAGTAAAACTCAAGAAGGTAGCTATTTAATAGCAGAACTACGACCAGAAAAACTTCATATAGCTCTAGAGGCACTGATTCTTCCTTTCTGCACTAAAGAGATACTTAGGCATAAAGGAGAAACAGAAGGGATTTTTAAAGGGTTTGGGTTTTTGGACAAAACTATTAGCAAATATAAGGCTTTGAAATGTCTTTATCTTAGTTATCATCAGACACTGGAAGAACAGCTCATTTGCTAGGATTCATTTGCCACACTGATGATTGTAAAACAGAAATGTTCTGTTGTAATGAATTAACAGGGCTTTTATGGCTGAAATGTTTTTTCTGAAGCAACCATGCTAATAGAAAATGGAACAAAAATGCCACAGAATATGATTTATGAGTTTAGTAACAAATTTATCACCATGATTAAAAAACAACCTGACAGATATTTGACAACCAAGTTAACTGGAATTTCTCAAATTGAAAATTACTTCAGAGCCACACGTAAAAATAACCTTATGGCAGGTTAATGGACAATAGGACTTTTGATTTATAAATTAAAATATTTTTATTCACTAAATATTATTTATGAATAAGCTATCTACTTGGTAGCACCTAAATAATTTTGGCTGATTTTGACATGCTAAGCAAGATCCAACCAAACTGTTCTTTTGGATGGAAGACTATTGACAAATACGAACATTTAAGGGAGGCTGAAAAGTTGGGAGGGGGGAATCTTGGATGAAGACAATGGGAAATCACTTCTGTATTGCTTATTTATTCAAAGCTCTTTATAAACCACCCATCCTGAATTATTTTAGACAGAATGAAAAGCAACACAAATACAGTATGTCCAAAAAGTTGTTAGGAGATGAGCATGGCTTTTTTTAAGGTGGACTGGCAATACAGCACACATACAATTACTTAAACATACAAAATCCATTATAAATCTTCCATTATGAGAGGTCTTTTTACTTTTTTAAAAATATGATGCATCATTCATTTTATCCATTCAATTGGCAATTAAAGGATGCTATGGGATGCTATAGTCAAAAAATTAATTGAAATGTTTTGGTGAAACTACTACTAAAAATTCTTTCATATGATTTGGACAAGACTCGAACTAATTAACCTGCTACATAGGGTCTCTAGTTCATAATACACATCCAATTATGTTATATCTCTTGAGATCTTTCCATTCTGCCATGTGTACTTGGCACTACACGTTAGGGATACTGATTTTATACAGCCTTTTTTAACAATACTAGACAATACACAACCTGTTAGATCATTGTTTCAGAGATATTTCCTTATTGAAATAGAAAACCAAGGGAAAAAATAGTGGATGGAAAAAGCAACTTCCAATTTCCTGGAAGCTTGAACACAGCCGACTGCTCTTTAGCAGTTGATGATGGGACTGGTCTACATGACCTGCAGAAGGCTAGGGCAGAACTGATGTACTGAAACTCCAATCAGCATTGAAGTGACCATAAAATTGCCAAATTTCAATCCCAGAGAAGTCATGGGTCCCAGACTCTGAAAGCAAAGTAAGTCATCTGAATCACAAGATGGGCAGCATATAAATTTGATAAATAATGATAAATAAATAACTTACCTCAAATAAGTTTGAGGTACCTTGGTTCAAAAATTGTTGCCCTATAATGCACTTTGCGTCCAGTTAAAGTCTACAAGACACAAGAGTTTCAGTAATACACAGATTGAAATTTTTATACAAACTCAAAGAACTCAGGGAAAATGATAATCATTTAAAATAGCAATATCATTATACGGAATAAAGGAAGAAATTCAATCTTGCCATAGCCAAAATATGAAATAGTTGAAGCATTCTACTAATATGTGAATTGGAGATGAATAGGTTTGACATATATAGCAGATAACTTTCCATACCAGCAAAAGTGCACCAAAACAGTAATTGCGAATGGTCTATTAGAAATTTCTAATTTTATTTTCAGCCCAATAATAGAATACAAAAGTAATATTTCCATAAGTATCCACCCATGGGTTTCATACAGAATTAGTGATTGCATGGTGTCATTTTTCTTACTACTCAGCTTCCATCACTTTCCAAATGCAGAGTTTAGGAATTACAGTGCATACTGAACTAAACTCTTTAACATTATAAGGCACGACTACATGACTACAAGTCATAAACACACCACTCAAAGAAGGACTTAAGAGAATCCACCTGATAAAAATTGCCATGCAAGACTATCTAAAGATAACGTGAATGTAAGGATCCACTTGAAAAAGAAGTGCAATCTTATGTAGATAAAGCTACCTTAATACATCTGTAATTTAAGATAAGCACAGAAATTCTTCAAGTCTAATTTGTACAATATACAGACCCCACCCCAATAAACATTATGCACAATATTCACATCTGCGACCATAATAAGCCAATAGTTAAAAAGAGGCCAATAGGACAATACAATTTGTGGCACACTTCCATTAAAGCATAATAGCATTTTTCAATTTCTTGCCAAAAGCACTGGAAATAGAGGCTAACTTAATGACGTGTAAATATTAACAGCAGCCAATGTGACACATACAGCTGATATCGATCAAACATTATAATTAGGAACAGTTCTATAATGTAATTTTTCTCCAACACCTATAGGTTTGTAGAATTAAAGGAACCAAAGAGTATCGATTATAATAATTGAAAGTTACATAAGCACACATACTGAAATATTACATTTTTGGCGAATCAAAATGTTTTAAAATTTGGCAGTAATCACAAATCAAATCTAACATCGTAGTGAGGAAACCATTTTAAAATGGGCTCAACTTGAGTTTTATATCAAGAGGTAGTTAAAATGAAATCTTACATAGTGGCATTCTTCAACTGGGCTTTTTGTGTGTTTTTAAAATAATTTTATTACAAAAGTGATAAATCCTATACAAGCAGCATTTTGGATAGATTTCTATTACAAAATGTTTATTTGTGTATTAACCTGATGTAACAATGTTTTTTCTTTCTCTTTGGTGCAAAGAGTTTGGATTTAACCACATATTACAATGCAGGTGGCATGAGTTATTCAAATCTGCCACACTAATCAACAACATATACTGTATTTGAAATTTATAAATTCAAAACGCCAATAACAAACCTTATTCATATGGGTTTTAAAGAGATCACAGCAGAAAAACAAATCTCTGCTGAATGGTGTTGTCTACCACACAAACTAGTTTTCTCATGACTGTTTTCCTGTATGCCTGCTATCAAACAATTCCATACTGAGGCAAAGCAGTTAATGTTAAATATGGACAGCTTTATTCATTTTTTAAACGCTAAATGGAAACTGAAAATATACCACTTCTAAGTTTTAAAGAAACAATACAAATACTAACATTTCTGTTCTTAAGTAGGGAATTTCCTTTTCTGTTTATTGCTATGACCTGAAAATAGATCATCTAAATATTTTTTATGTAATTTAATAACAAATGTTTGTATAGGAACAATGAAAGCCACTGAGAACATGAAATGTGCAAAATTGCCAAGTCTACTTTTTCTATTCTTAAAATCAAGCAGTGCTTTTAAAGAAAATGCAAAGCTCTTCAGTATACACTATGTATACTAAACTATGTATCCTCTGTCCATAGAAATTATGGACGTAATATTCCTAAACACAATATGAAATTACTAGGGAATTGAATGAGCACTTAATTAAGAATGTACAATTTTGTAGACCAATTACTACATCACTTCTTTCAAACATTTGTTCCTTCTCTTGCATATAGTGTTGGTTACACTAAAAAGTGCATAGTGCAAGTGACAATGCAATACCTTGCTCTTCCTGAGTTTTCAATTTTTAAACTATCAGATCAACCTCATTTCCTTTCTCTGGACAAGCTGAACTTTATCCATGTGTGTGTTAATGTATGTAAAACATCTAGGGACTGCAATGAAATCTAATTCCCACTTAAATGAGGGGCAGATAGTTTGCTTGTTTTAAATATCCTTTTAAAAATACTTAGAAAAAAATGCAAATGGCAGATACAACCTTGGAAAAAAATTCCCCCTTATCTTATATATAGGAAGCCATTTCCAAAATGACACCTGCTACAACACATACAAACATCATCTTAAAAATATTACTTCCCCCTTCTGAATCAGTTTCTTTATGTTAATTTATGAGATGAAGAGTTTTAAATATATATATAATTAATCAACTACTCAGAAGATAACCCCAATAAAATTCAGTTCCTATCATGAATACTTCAAACTTTATCTTTTTCCAATTTAAAGTAATAATAGTGAATAAAACAGCTGGATAGCATCTGAACTGTATCTCTATTGTAGACTCTATGAATAGCTGACTTAGAAGATTTGATCTCTATACATTATATTCATATTTGACCATTTGGACATTTTTACCTCATACTGACTCATAATCTTTAAGACTTTTGATCTATCAAACCAAAATTGTATAGTCCACAACTATTTTTTCTCCAAGATTTCAGACAAGAAAAAAAAGTGTGTAAGCCCTAGTACCTGTGATTTCATTATTTGGAGATACAAACAGAACTAGAATCTTCTACATGGAAAGCCCTCTTTGTCAATATATCTTTATTAAACCACTTGTGTTACTTTTTTTCTACTTCCATATTCATTTCTATGTCTACAACTGCACTCATCTCCCATGCAAACAGGTTACAAATCCCCCCAAAAATGATTTTAAATATTACCTTATATTTTACTAATAACTATATGTTACTAAACTAGATTTTACCAGTGCATTATTTTATATCAGCACAGTGTGCATAGTAGTGTATGTATATCCAATCTCAACTGCAACAAACATTGTTATCCATCTATTAGTTTCAAAACAGTAATTTTAACTTTCAGATGAATAAAATATGACATTACTTTTTAATAAACTCCATAATTAGAGATTGTTAATTAACTTAATTAACATAAAACAAGAGAAACTACTGAGAATTTAGGTTTCTCTTCAATCTTTACCAGTGCTGAGTTTCATTCCAAATTTTAAGGAGGACGAAGATTTGTAATAATAAAATGGGGAACATGCACCTTGAAAATGGTGGAATTATGAAATAATTAATAATAATCATAACTATGTATCTTTCAGTACCAGAATTTGCTATGCTTGGATCTTCCAGGCAATATTTGAGAGAACAGTGCAAACATATTTGAATAGTACAAAGAAATGTAAAGGAGCATAAGAATTTGCATATCAAAGATGATGTAGCCCAACTATTTTCAACAGGATGCAGCATATCCTTAGAGAAGAAATATCAGATCTACACTATAGTATTGGGGTTGCTTTTCATTATCTGTGACATATATTGTACAGTGATACTATAGAAAACAGCTTGACAATCTTGAGAGTTCAAGGCAGCTTCCACTAATTAGACATAATCATAAAAAGGAACTCATAGTAAAAAATTAAGAAGAAAAAAGAGGGGAAAAACAAAAGACATGAAAAGCTGCTTGTTTGAGGCTATTAATACCTTATACATTTCTGAACAATCATTAAGATATTTATGCAGCAATAATTGAAACACAAAATCCCTGCAAAACTGTTTAAAGGGGTTGTTTTTGAACAAACAAATTAGGATAAAAAAATACATTGTAATTTCTCTATTTTAATTTTATTTACAAGTCATTGGAGATTTATAAACTTGACACAGAAGCTCTCTTTGACCAAAACCAAGTAAGTCACAGATAATTTCAACTTCACAAGAAGTACAATTGTTTGACGTTACCAGTTAAACACTATACTATAATTTTGCCAATTGTTACAATCAGTGCCCACCCAAAATAGTAGTCTGAGTATTGTACGAAGTGCATAACAGAAATTTTACTCTAGCATAACATGTAAGAGTTGTGAGTAATTATCCTTGTAGATCATTGAAACAAGTATCACAGACACGAACAGGTTTCTTAGAGGAAGGAGTTAAGGCATTCTTTGAGGAACACTCAGCACAGAAAATATTTCCACACTGTCTACAATGGTGCTGAAAAACAACAACAAAAAAGAAAAGTTATGAACACATAGTATATATAAGCTCAAACTCTATAGCTTGGTATTACATAAATGTTACTCCAATACTTAATTGTTTAGACTTGGCTCATACATCAATACTAAAATATAAGCTAATATTTGGTTATTGAACAAGTCTGAGTTTATTTAGTATTATTATTTATTAAACTTATATGCCACTCATCTCACTCTCAAAGAGTCTCTGTTCCTAAACTAAGACACGAACCACGCTTTGTTAAGCTTCAATGACTATATTCAAAAAACACATCAAGCCAGGACTTAACATCTAACATAAAACCATACATGGATATTTCTGATGCAATAATTAGCTATGGTTTAGGATAAATAATAAACTGAATATAGTTTGCAAGGAAAGTAAAAGTGAGCCTACTGCGCAAGTACACTATTTTTAGAAGTACACGTCTCCTCATTCAGGGACCATATTCCACTCTAATGACGTGGTTATTAAACAAAATGGTCGCTTAGGGAACACATGAGAGAGCAAAAGAGCTGCTGTGAAGATCACTGATTGCTGCTGTCTCATTCAGATTCTTCCTCTGCCTTTTTTGCCCCCTTGTATGATGAAGAAATTGCTTAAACAACCTATCTCTTCCTGACCTGCTTTTATTCAGCAGTGCAACAATTCCCCAAAAAGTAACAATAAATGATAGTTCTATAATCTTAATTAGTTGACTGGAACCCTCCCATTACTGCATGAAATTGACCAGACCTTAATCAGTTTTACTCCAAACGTTTTGCTATCAGGCAAAATTTGATCACATTCCTCAGAAAATGATTACCATTTATTACCATTGTATTTGAGAATGGTCACTAACCTAATTAGTTACAAAAAGAGAAGTGGCTGTATTGCATGGGATGAATTTAAAACATAACAGTCAATATAATTCCGGGTTTTCTACTAACAATATATTTCTTAGTTAGAATGATACTGGGCTGCATAAAATATCTATATACATACATATTGATGTGTATTTCAGTGAACAGATATAATTCAAAATTAACCAAGCAACAACCCTATTTTTAAAGTTTAACCCAACAGTAATAAGAAATATTATCTTTCCTATGTAACATTGTAAGTAGAAAAGTTTCTGAAAAAATTCTTATGCTAATTTTGTTAGAATATATCTGAAATATGTTTAAAATGTTTGTATTTTAATAAAATGTTCCGATTTCCAAGGTCACAATCATCTATTTCCAGTTCGACTACATGCAGTGGATATTAACAAGAGAGAAATATGTCACTATCCAGGCTAAGCAGGTGTTGTCATCAAGTTTAACTGAAAGCAAGTGAAAATTGGCATTGTTAACAAACTTCTCACTGTGTCCAAAAGAAAATATATATAGTATTTTGAATAAATTTACCCCACACTATCAGAGAGATATATGAGATTATTTCTTAAATTAATCTTATTAACACGTGATTTCACTTTATGAAAATAAGCCTCATGATATATACCCATACATACCCTTCTTATTGTTACAGAAAAACCTTTTCCACAAGCCATGCAATTCTGAACTTCATTGTCTTCAGCCCATTTCCTATTTAATGCTTGTGTATGTTTGATCTATACAAAATTTAAGAAATAGATTAAATCAAAACTTCAAATTGTATGAAAATTATGTAATCAAAATTCAGTAAGGCTATTGAAACTATAAAATCATTCCCTCTCTCTCCCTGCCACTCCAGATACTCAAAGTATTCTAAATCCAAGGCCACTCACTGTTAGACCAGTAGAAGCCAACCCAACCAGATTGCATATCTTGTTCACTTTTGTTACTTACTTACTTATCTATGTAATATGAACAATAATACTAATATTAAATTACCAATTACTGTCGTTCAGCATAAAATAAAATACCTGTAGTGACTGGTTCTCTCTTCCTAGCTCCTGCATGGCTGCAGTTGTATCATCCAGTTTTCTTCGTGCATCCATGAGTTTGCTTTGAAGCTTTTCAATTTCTCCTTCGCTTTTAAGGCACCTGTAAAGAAGATAGCAAATAAGTGAATAATCTTTTAAACACCAAAGAACAGGGAAACATATTCATATACTGTAACTGGGACTAATAAGATCATCCTGATAATTATCATGAATAAATAAATAGCATAAAACTGTTCTTAGATCACTGTCCCTTTTGTTAATTGTTATTATACAAAAATGGCTGACTGAGCAAGGAATGAAGAAATTTCCACAGAGATGAAATATTTCAACAGTCTCAGGTACCTATCATCTATTCTCTTTATAATGAAACAAATGCAGAAGTGGAATGTAGTAAACAAACAAATCACTTAGTATCCTTTCTATTAGTAAGAAATAGCAATAGCACTTATATACCACTCCATAGTGCTTTACAGCACTTTCTGAGTGGTTTACAAATGTCAAATTGCCCCCAACAATCTGGGTCCTCATTTTACTGACCTCAGAAGAATGGAAGCTGAGTCAATGTTGAGCCAGTCAGGATCGAACTCCTGGCAGTGGACAGAATCAGCCTGCAATACTGCATTTTAACCACTGTGCCACCACAACTTTTTTAGTCTAAATATTTTGCAAGTTGAAGTAATACTATAGTATATTAGTAGCCTGTTAATTTAAACCATCAATTTGTGTACTATCAATCTTGATATTCATAATATCCTTTTATTACCACTATGCTATGGAAAACTGTTTCAACTTGGCTCCAACCAAAAGCCAAAAACAATGCATATTTTGATTAACAAGAGAGACCATTAAGATTTTCAAAGAGCATGTTGATATTTTGCTATTCAAAGTCAAGTAGAATGTTGTAACAAATCACATTACACTGACAGTAAAAGTCATAACATGCAATATAGAAAGTTTTAAATTTCACATAATCGTCAAACTCACCCTAAGATTATGAATTTTAGCTGTTATTTAGCCGTTACTATTTTGCTTAGCTTAATTGGAATCCATAGTATTTTTTAAAAAAAGTGGGAAAAATGATTTATCCCAAATTACACAAAGTTCAACTTATTACAAAGAATGGAAAAATGTCTTTCCTAATTTAAAATAAACAAGTTGAAAACTTATTTAGCAATTTACCTTTCCAGCAATACTCTTCTCTCATCCTGATTGTTTTGGACAGTGGCTTCCAGAACTGCAATTTCTCCACGCAGATCATCTATTTGTTTTTCTAGTTCACTAACCCTTCTTTGGCTGCTTTGCCACTCTTTCTTCACTGTCCCTAGATTTTCATTCAGTGCTGTGATCTGCATATTGAGCTTACACTCAGCCTCTTCATGACTTTTACACTGCTCATCTTTTTTCTTGATCAAAGCTTGCTAAAATAAGAGAAACAATATAATAATCCTCTTTTCAACATCTCAAATATCTGTTCAGGTATCACTCTAGGAAGGAAGTAACATTTTTGAAGAAAAGCCTCAATTTTTTTTCTGTGGAGAAAAATGAATTAATAGGGGAAATACTGGCTTGGAACCTCAATTGGCAAACAGAAAGGATTTTATCCAACAAAGATATTCGCTAGCTGAAGATAAAAAGCTTGACTTTATTGCTTTTCCTCTAACAATGTTTCAGAGTTTCCCAACTGAAGAGCAAGGCTTTTTTAAAAAACACAGGACACTGTGGAAAGAATAAGTAATCAAGGAAATTGCAGGAGAATATTAGTTATTTCTTGGAATTCATTATTGCTCAAATTCATGCACAATTAACCAGTATCACAATGCAATGAACACTGTAGCAGAAATATTGTATTAAACCAAATGCTTCCTAGAAAAACCTACCAGAATTTATTTTTGAACCCACAACATGTCAAGGTTTTCAAAATCTCCTTATCTATAAAATAAAGTACCGATTGTACATTGCTTGATTAAAATGAATGTGAATAAAACATAATAGTATATTCTGTAAGCAATTTTGCTTTTTACTCACAGGCTGTAATATAAAAAGTAAGAAGAAAAAGGAATACTGGAATCTCTGCATTTATCATCAAAATTAAGCATTTTGACTGTGCAAATCATTTCATGAATCACTTTACTCATTATGGAGATACACCTCTGGATTCGTTTCTAAAAAATACTGACCAGTTTTGCTTCTATCTCAGCACATTTCTTCTTCAGTTCCCCTTCTTTCTTCTTCCACTGATCGTTCATGATTTCCTGGTTTTTCTTCTCTTGTTCCATAGCTGTACTAAAATTATCAACCTTTTCCTGTAATTCTAGTTTCTGTTTAATCAACAGCTGTTTGGCCTCTTTTTGATTTGTTATCTCCTATTAAAAAAACCAAAAACAATTCAATTAAACTAATATATGAATGAGTTATATTATGTAAATGAACAATACTTGAAAATATAAGGCCTTTCCCTTTTCAGAATTTCATCTTTGCACTTATTGCAACTATTCCTAGATTGTGAGGCCTTGCTTGAAGTTATTATCTCTCAGTTGGATATTGCAATGCACTCTATACTACCCTTGAAGATTAATTAGAAAATAAATTAAAAAATAAAGTTATGCTGAGTGGTCAGCATTAGATTATGAGACACACTGGTTTCTTACAGTCTTCCAAGGGGCACATTATCACACACACACACAGACACAAAAACACCCTAGATGTCACAGAACTGAGTTACTGGCAGAAATGCCTTTTTCAAGGGTGGGCATGCCGTTGTATTTTCTCCCTGAAATAATGTCACCTTTCGAGATCAAGGCAATGTGCCTTTTCTGAAATGACTTCTTCCCTCTTTCCCATGGCAAACAGTTGGCCCCAATCTTGAACATCCCTTGAGAGAGGGAGTGAAAACCTATGAGCATACTTAGGTTTTGTGGTCAATATGATTGGAGGTCCAGTTTAGAAGAGTGTAATGAACATCATTCCCAACTGCCAATTAATTGTTAATATTTACTTTCAGTTGGTAATGCTTATTTTGTTTTTATCTTTTTACTTGTTTATTATGCTACTCATAGTCAAATGGTTTTGAGTAGAGCAGCCTATATAAATGCTTTACATAAACAAACAAATGAACAAGCAACTAAGAAATTTGAAAGCTTAGATAGGAAAGAATTCATCAGAGCTGAAAAAATACCTACCAAAACTGGAGGTTAAAAAAACTCGTCTCAAAACCAAGGCTGCACCTCAGTGCAGATCAGCTGACTTACAGCACAATTCTGGAACAATGTTAATGCACATTTTCCAAAGCCTTATACAATATAATCCTGATAAACCTGGAATGTATATGGCTTTACGTACCTTCTCAAACTCTTGTTTGCAGAATCTAATTTCATCCCTCAGTTTCACATTTTCTTCTTCCTGTTTGCAATTGATGTTATAGAGCTCCGAGGTTTTCGACTTTTCATTAAACAAATCTTTTTCTTTTAAATCCTTCGGAAAAAGTCAACAAGTATATACTTCCTTAATAAAGGTAAAGGTAAAGGTTCCCCCGCACATGCTTGCTAGTCGTTTCCAACTCTAGGGGCCGGTGCTCATCTCCGTTTCAAAGCCGAAGAGCCAGCACTTGTCCGAGGACGTCTCCATGGTCATGTGGCCGGCATGACTAGACGCTGTTACCTTCCCATCGTAGTGGTCCCTATTTTTCTACTTGCATTTTTACGTGCTTTCAAACTGCTAGGTTGGCAGAAGCTGGGATGAGTAACAGGCGCTCACTCTGTTACGCGGCACTCTGGATTCAACCTGCCAAACTGCCGACCTTCTGATTGACAAGCTCAGCATCCTAACCCACTGGGCCACCATGTCCTTAATAAATATGCATATTTACTCAAAAAGGAGCTACTACTTTCAATGAACAGCATTCATTCAAATAAAATCAATGAATTTATATTTTCCACTAATCCCAATGTTATCTCTTAATTTACTCTTTTAATGAAGATTCTATACTTCCTCTTCCAAGAGGTAAATTTATTTTATGTACTATGGATAAACCTAGCTATTTATGTTGTATAATTTATTGAATTTCAAAGATACTATTTACTATTTGTTGCTTTGAGACTAGAGAACTAAATCTCTTGATTCAAAGAAAAATAGAATTATGCAATTAATTGGGGCCTGGGGGCTAAAGAAACACTTGCTGAATTGATGCTAAGTATATTTACCCATGCAGTATGGCTGTATTACTTTTATACTTCTCATTTGTTCCGTTACCTTCCCTTATTGGTATCATCTTTATGATTATTACTTTGATATTATGATTATTATTTTGTTATTTTGCACATACATTGAGAGCTTATGCACCTGAGACAAATTCCTTGTGCGTTTAATCACACTTGGCCAATAAAGTATTCTATTCTTAATAGCCAAGAAAATCATCTTTCAAGATACTATTAATACTTGAGTACTCTACATTACATTAATATATTACAATTAGTATTGTAACATGACCTCTCCTTCAAACTTCAACAACCAAAGGAAAGGTAATTTTTCTACTTATACTGTAGATATATACTATTCTATTCACACTATATAATATATAGTTCAAAAATACATTACCTTATCTTTCTGTATTTCCTGTAACAACTTCTCTTGTTCTTTCAGTTGCTGTTCTTTTTTGGACCCATCCTGTTCCAGTGTAGATCTTATAGCCTTAAGTTCTTTGATCAACTGATTATGATTACTAATTTGATTTCTATTAGAAATCAATTCTTCTTGAGCCAAAGCTAGCTTCTCTTCTGTGCTCTAAATAGAAAGCAAAGAATCACTAACACTCCAGAGCTACTTCATGAGTTACAACTGACAATGTTTTTTAGATGAAAGATGAATGAATCATCTATATGAATTATAGTGAATGTTTGCTAGCAAAATATCAGAAGAATATGTCACTTCATCTCACAAAAAAGATCCACAAAAATACAACTACAAGCAATGGATGAAAAAAAAAATGCTGCATTAATGGGGTTTTTTTTTTCATTTAATCACTTGAGACTTTTGAAAACCCTCCCTGCAGTCACAGGTTCCTAGATCACCTGTCACCAGTAAAATACAATGAAATTCTTGAAAATGAAGCTAGTCTGATGTAGTGATTAAGGTGTCAGCCCAGAAACCAAGAAACTGTAAGTTCTAGTCTCAACTTAGATATGAAAAACCATCAGGGTGACTTTGGGCCACAAACTTCTCAGTCCAATTCTTTATCATTCTGATCGGTGAAACTGAGCTATAGGTTACACAATGAATTATTTATTCTTTTATTAATCCGCCACGCACATCAAACAGAAAGTATATTTTCCCAACATACTTCCAATCATGGCCTATGGGCCACATGAAGCTTTGGAAAGCTAGTGATCTGGCCTCACAAAATCATAAACTTTTAACATTATTATGTGATTTATATACATTAATTATATTATATATTTTATATGCAGCCCAAGACAATTCCTCTTCACTCGATGAAGCCCAGGTAAGCCAAAGGATTGGATACCCATATTTTAGACAGTAAAGGAGTGATAGGTAAACTGATGCAGGATGAGAGTTTATAACTGAGATAAGAAAAAATATGTCAATAGGATCAGAAGACATTATACTCTTTGCTCCAACAATTTAATTTCTACCAGGTCCTTATTTCAGTAACAAACAACAGTTTAACAAAAGAATAAATAATCAAGGAAATTGCAGGAGAAACCTATTCTTGGAATTCATTATTGCTCCAATTTATGCACAATTAACCAGTATCACAATGCAAGGAACACTGTAGCAGAAATATTGTTTTAAACTAAGTGCTTCCTAGAAAAACCTACCAGAATTTATTTTTAAATCCACAACAAATCAAGGTTTTCATATACTTAAAGTCTCCTTATCTATAAAATAAAGTACTGATTGTACAGAAGTGTCTCCGGCCACCTTTCCAGGCAGCAGCAACTGAAAAAAGGGCTCCGACATCTGGATTGGGCCTCCGAAGGTCTGCAGAAGCCTCCCCCAGCCTCCTTCCCAGGTGGCAACAACCCAGAAAAGTCCCCCAATGCCCGGATCGGGCCTCCGGAGGCATGCAGAAGCCTCCCCCGGCTTCAGTTCCCTTCTCTGTTGCAGAGAACAGAGGCCAAAAACTACCATGAGATCACACGAGATCAGTAACGTGAGATTTCGTGTGATCTTCCTTTACTTTAGGCCTCCATTCTCTGCAAATGCACCAAAGGCCTGGAGCAGCCAAGAAAGCGAAGGATCCAAGGCCTAGTGCCTAGGGAGACCAGGGGGAAGGAGGGAATAGCCAGGGTGAATGTTGCAGTGCCACTGCGGTCGTTCATAAGGCTGAACGACTGCCGTGGTGCGGCAACATTTGTAATTAAGGGACTTTTTCGTAAACCATAGGGTCGCTTATCATGTAACTTTGAACGTTCGCTAAGGGAATGCTTGTAACTCAGGGATTAGATCTTACTTTCAGGGTATATCTTATTTTTTTTCCTGACAGCTGCCTCACCTCCCGGCATTAGCACTGACAGCCCCATCTAGCAGGAATGTGTGGCTGCTGGCCCACTTCTGTGCCCGCTCACAGCAGGCAGTGTAGCCCGCTGCACCATGCTGCTGTGAGGCAAGGCAGGTGGGGAGGGGCTGGAGCTGCCCCAAGCACCCCATAGGCACCCAAACACTTTTCTCCCAGAGGGAGACACGAAGCTTCGTCCGCTTGCAAATGGAGTGGTTGGAAACCGAGGCATTCATTCCATTTCCAACCATCACATTTGCAAGCAGACAAAGCTTCCAGTCTCCATTTCTCTATCCGGGTGAAAAGTGTTTGGCTGCTTGCAAATGGGGCGTTTGGAAATGGATGCATTCACTCCATTTCCAACCACATTCGCTCCGTTTCCAACTGTCCCCTTTGCAAGCAGACAAAGGTTCCATCTCCCTCTGGATGAAAAGCGTGTGATGCGTCCAGATCACTTGCCTCCCCCCCCACTGCCTCTGCCTCCATGCTGGAGTTACCTGTTGTGCTGCTCCAAGGGGCCGGCTGCGGCCTCTGCACACTCGCCACTTGTGCTGGCCATGCCTTCCCCCCTGGGCTTATTTTTGGGATACGACTTACCCCCAAAAAATCAGGCTAGGACTTATTTTCAGGGTGGGAAACACAGTACTAATCCAGATACTTTATACATAGTATATGGAAGAAAGAAGCCAAAAATGAATGGCACCCTACTGCTACTTGCTGGACTTTTTAATTAGTTCCTTTAATAATTAAATGTATATTGTCTTATACTCCAAATTCCAAGCTTTCTTCAATAATCTTAACTGTTTTACAACTTTACTAGAAAAGTAATGGAAAAGCATATATCAAAATTATTACTTGCAGCTATTTTCTAGTAGATGGTGCCATTCACCAATACTGCTTCAATTCAACAGGTACTTCACCACAATATAATTTTGGCTGTGGGTAGGTATACATGTTTGTGTTTGAACCAAAACCACCTAAGTGTGTTCATGTGTTGGATCAATTAATGCCTCATAAACTATCACTAGCCTTCATTTTCAAAAATATTTTTAAAGACTTCATATAGTCATATAGTATCATTCCAAGATACATTTCAGCCTGCTTATTTTAAAGTTATATTCTCCCATGTACTACGTTTTCTAGGTAAGCATGGCTATAAGTGGTTGTGGAGAGTTGACCATGGAAAGTTGGCCATAGCAAGTTGGCTGAGGTGAGTTGTCCCATTCTGAAGCTAACATATTTTAATAAGGACTGAATATTTTGATTACAGGGAAAAAAAATAGAAAACGTGGGAGAAGGAAAAATAAAATGGCCTACATACAGTTGAGTAGGAAAAAAAATGAAGTACAAGGATTCTTTTTTGAAATATGTTGTTAGCTTCAACTGTTCAAATCCTAAGCAAAAGAATCCTTTAACTCACACAAAGCATATACTGAGAGAAACGTGTGCAGTCTCAAAACAAAGTCATATACCTTAAGATCTTGCCGTATAGCCAAGATTTCAGATTCTTTACCATAAATATCTAGTTGAAGTTTTTCCATGTTTTCTTGAGCTTTTTTATGGGATTTCTGCAGTTCTATTATTTTTTCCTTCTGTGTACCAAGGACTTGTTCTGATAATGTTATTTGCTGCTGCAATTTATTTTCCAGTTCTGCCTAATACATACATGGACAAGATATATTATTTCTCTTATGCACAGCAAGGTAATTGAGAAAACAGATAACAAGGTCATATATAAATACCATTGCATTCAAAAGTTTGGGAAGCCCTGACCAAATTCAATAATCTAATGAATCTATGGGTGAACAAAAGCAGACACAAACTTTACATGCTAGAAAGCTAAATATTGCTTTTATATGCAAACTAGAATGAACATTTTACTAGTTGTATTCAATTATTGAAGAAAAAAATCAAAATTTATTTTATCATTCCAACGATAATAAATAATAAGTAATAATAAAAAAATTGGCCTAAAGAATGCTTACATTTCCATAATTTACTAGTATTTCATTTAAACTCATATTTGCCACTGAGCACCAAATTATTTTCCGACTATAACAACACAGTAAAAATGTTCATAGACCTCCCTTAGGAGAATTATTCCATATGCCTATAATGATACATGAAGAAAGCAATGCCTCCACAGATCATGCTGTTGATATGATGCCACAGCATCAACCAAAAATTGTTATTATTATGAAGCAACAAAATATCTTACATCAGACATAACAACATAATGTTATATAACAGCATATATAAAAGCATATAACATAACGTTACTGAAAGATTATATGAATTTACCTTTTCTAATAGGGCAGTTTTTAATTCAGCTTGTTGTATCTCATTTTGTTTTTTCTTCTGGTCAAAAGATTCCTTCAGTTCTTTTACCTTCAATTGGAGCTGCTGTTCATTTTTTTCTTTGTCCTTGAGAAAACCCTGAAGCTGCAGGACTTGTACACGTGCCAAATCAAGCTCTGCTGCTAGCTGTTTGGATATCTAAATATCGAAATGTAGTATTACTTCAATACCATTGCTATTATGGCAATATTATATTTATTTTATATATAATATTATATATAATAATAAAATATAATAAATAAATAATAAATAAATAAAAATATTATCCTTTGATAGAAAATCTCTTTTTTTCTCATGTTACTACTTTATTTTTCTTAATACTAAGTACATATTTTTCAATGAAACTCCACATATTTCATATACGCATACTAAATTGTATTTTGTATTTTACTCTTGCCCTGTACACCGCCCTGAGTCCTTCGGGAGAAGGGCGGTATAGAAATATTAATAAATTAAATTAAATTAAATTAAATAATTTAATTGTACAGCAATAATTCATAATTTGAGAAAAATCTGTATAGAGTTAAGAGGAAATTAATTCTTCCTTTCCACAAAGTTCTAAGTCTAGCAACCACTACAGGTAGTCCTTCACCTACAACAGTTCATGTAGTGACCGTTCGAAATGACTTATGAAAAAGTGACTTGTGACCATTTTTCACACTTACAGCCCTTGCAGCATCCCCACGGTCACGTGATCAAAATTCAGATGCAGGACAACTGGTTCAAATTTAGGACAGTTACAGTGTCCCAAAGTCATGTGATCACCTTTTGCAACCTTCTGACATGCAAAGTTAATGGGGAAGCCAGATTCACTTAATAACTGTCTTACTAACTTAACAACTATTATGATTCACTTAACAACTGTGGCTACAAAGGTTGTAAAATGGGGCAAAACTCATTTAACAAATGTCTCACTTAGCAACAGAAATTTTGGGGTCAACTGTGGTCATAAGTCAAGGACTACCTGTATCTGAATGCCATAGGAGTCATGCTTATGGTAAACAATTAACATTACCCCATCTTGTTTTTCCAGTAAGTTTTTCAGTTCATTCTGTTCTTTAGCTATCGATTCCGACTGTAATTGAAGTTGATGTTTAGCTTCTTGACAAGATTTTTCCTGTATAAAAAAAAATATTTAATAAGAATTTTCTGTTAAATTACTAAAATACATTACAAATATTATTAATGAATCCTAACATACTTTCAATTACCGTATTTTTCGGACCATAAGACGCACCTGACCATAAGACGCACCCAGTTTTTAGAGCAGGAAAACAAGAAAAAAAATATTCTGAACCAAATAGTACCGGTATACTAGGAAGGAAGGAGGGGAGAAAGAGAGAGAGAGAAGGAAGGAAGGAAGGAAGGAGGGAGGGATGGAGGGAGGAAGGAAGAAAGAGTGATAGAGAAAAAGAAAGAAAGAAAGAAAGAAAGAAAGAAAGAAAGAAAGAAAGAAAGAAAGAAAGAAAGAAAGAAAGAAAGGAGAGAAAGAAGGAAGGAAGGAAGGAAGGAAGAAAGAAGGAAGGAAGAAAGAAAGGAGGGAGGATGGAAGGAGCAAGGAAGAGAGAGAGAGAGAGAAAGAAAGAAGGAAGGAAGGAAGGGAGAAGGAAGGAAGAAAGAGGGAAGGAAGGAAGAGAAGGAAGGAAGAAAGAAAGGAGGGAGGGAGGGAGGAAGAAAGAGAGAAAAAAAGAAAGAAAGGTAGGTACCGGTAGTTTCTTTTCCCTGAATAGGTTTTCTAAGATGCCGAAGCAATTTCAAACAATTAGCAGTATTATCTTGCAAATGGGAAATCACTTCCAATAAAGTTCGCAGAGAAACCTGCAGGGACAACTCCTCACGGCTTTGCCTATGCGCGCGCAGGGAGGGGGAGGCAGTCAGAAGGCATGGCAGGCACGTCCGTATTTCCTCCCCTGCCAACCAATCACAGGGGCGGGGCGGAGAATTCCACGTCTTCATTCAATCATGTCTCTCCAATGGAGCTGATGGACTGCGTTGACTGAACGGGAGACAAGTGTTTTCGCTTACCTTTGGACCATAAGACGCACCTCGTTTTTCCACCCACTTTTGGGAGGGGAAAAGTGCATCTTATGGTCCAAAAAATACGGTACTTTAAAGAACTCACAGCACATTTGAAACCAAATAGATCTAATTCATACAAAATCTAATCAGTATGTTTTTAAAAGCAAAACCTATAAGACAGTGAAGCAAAAGTTATTATGTTTAAAGAACATGATGTTTTACCACGCTGTTAAGCAATAATAACATTTTCTTTTCAAAACAGGCTACATGTTTAGGCACCAAGATACATCTATAATAAGCAAAATGGTCAAGTAAGTATTTTTTCAATATTTTCCAGTCACTGCCATCACCACTAACATATTGCTTTGAATTTTCACAGGTAGCCTGCAAATTGCATATGTATATCCGTTACATAGAAAATACTTTTATTTAAAATTCAGGACTCACAATTTCTGCCACGGCTGCCTTTCCTCTCTCTTTCTCTTTCTCCAATGCATTCTTTGCTTCTTCCAAAGATTCGTTGCTGTTTGACAGTTTACTTTTGAGGATTTCAAATTCTTTTAACAGAGTATCTTTTTCGAGCTTCATTTTCTTCAGCTCATCCATTAATGTTTGCAACTTGCCATCTAATTCCCTATGATACTTCAATTTATCTTGATTTAATTTCTCAATTTCTAACTTCAGTTTTTCATTTTCTTCTTCTTGCTTTAATCTTTGTTGACTTACTTCTTCTAATGTATCATTTTTTTTCTGTAAATCTAATTTGGCTCCAGATATCCTATATAAACACAACATATAAAAATGAAATTATTTCAAGTGCAAGATTACATGATTGAGCATTAACTTTTATATAACACGTTTCAATTATTCAACAAACTTCCTATACTTTGCGCTGTAAAATTAATGCCACTATTTCAGTATTATTACTGAACACTGAATATTATTACTGAAGTCACCCAGTCACCCTGTAGGGGAGATGAGCAGCCGAAAAATGTAGTAAAATTAAAAATTAATTATTACATACTAACAATGCAAAAAACATTTTATTTATTTAAAATAGGGATATAGCCAAACATGTATAATTCCACACAGATTTAAGCAAAAAGTTAATTTCAACTCCAGTAAGGCAACAGAGTACAAAAGAAAAAAAGATGCTAGAAAATTAGAAACTCTGACAAGTTTTAAAATGTAGATAATACAGCTAAATGTGGCACATTCAGATAATTTAACATACATTTCTCTCTCTTCCTCTAATTGTTTACTCAGTTCTGCAGCTTTGAGGCTCAACTCCGTGCACTGTTTTCTTTGCAGCTCTAGTTCTTGAAGAGCCTTTTCTTTCTGTCCCAAAACGTCAAAAAGATCAGTTTCAAGTTTCTGTAATGATAATTTTTAGAAAGCAAAGAATTACAACAAAATGTTAATGATAACAGAAAGGAGATTACTTTAACCCACTTTAGCTTTAGTTACCTTCTCTCAACAAATATGAATATGGACTGTCAAAATATTTCATTCTGCATGGGTCAAACCGGCCTCTGTAGAGTCTAAAACAATAGGAATTCCAACCTTTCTTATCCTATCCTCCTCTAAATTTTCAGACAGATCATCTCTTCTGGGTAAAAACTTAGTTATAGCCTATGTCAAAAGCAACACCAGTTGACAATCACTGCAAAATATGACCAACTGCTCAGATTGCACAGTATTTCAAAGAAAACCACTTTGTATATAATTAGGTAAAGGTAAAGGTTCCCCCGCACATGCATGCTAGCCGTTTCCAACTCTAGGGGCCGGTGCTCATCTCCATTTCAAAGCCGAAGAGCCAGCGCTTGTCCGAGGACGTCTCCATGGTCATGTGGCCGGCATGACTGGACGCCAAAGGCGCACGGAACGCTGTTACCTTCCCACCGTAGTGGTCCCTATTTTTCTACTTGCATTGTTACGTGCTTTCGAACTGCTAGGTTGGCAGAAGCTGGGACGAGTAACAGGCGCTCACTCTGTTATGCGGTACTCGGGATTCGAACCGCCAAACTGCCGACCTTCTGATCGACAAGCTCAGGATCCTAACCCACTGAGCCACCACGTCCCTCTTGTATATAATTATTAAGTAAAAAAACATCATCTCACCAATCAGTCCTTTGGTTCATGAAGAAACTACAACAGGTTCACTGAAACTAATTTCTCCAGTTAACTGTAATTATAGAAACATAGCTTTGACTCTAAATTTATTAATACGATACAACATATTTTGCCAAGCATTAACCCTCAGCAAGTTTGATCTTTGAATTTGAAACAAAAATCCAAATGGAGAATGTCCTCAATGTTCAGGGTCAAGGCCAAGCACAATTGTTGTATGCTTATCTCCTGTAAACCTTCAAAGAACCTCAAAACTGAATGTGCTAACAGTAATCATTTTCCTTTTTCTGAGACTAATTTCATTTGCAGCGGGTATTTCTCCAGTGGCTATTTTTTTAGCCCCACACCTAATCTTTAGATCTTTTTATTTAAATTTTTGAAGATTACTAATATCTTTTAATTTTTTTATTTCATTTCTACTCTAATTTTATAACTTAGCTCTACTGTTATTTTTATTTATTTATTGTTATTCTCTATTTTGGAGTTGTGCTTAGATTGGGTATGCATGCATGCTTGTTTGCGTCACACAAACATCATTTAAATGTACAAATTTCAAATGAAGCAATCTTTGTCTTTCTTGCATTTCACATGTTTTGTCAAACTGGTTGCTGATACTCTTTTGCAATTTCAAATCTCATTATTTAATTGTTGTTCTAATGTATTAACTTCAATGTCTGTAAAAACTTTTTTTTCCTGATTACAAAGCTTCTCTTAGTATGAAGTTGATCAATGTCTGATTGAATATACAAATTTATTTTCTAGTTTTCCTCACCCAGTAACGGTAGTAACAGTAGTAGCAGTTATTACTATGGTTACAAACTACACACATTTTCCCTATCATTAGAACTAGGAATTTTTTAAAATTTAAAAATTTAAAGTTTAAACAATTTAAACTGCTTTGGTAAAGGGATCAGAAGGAAATATTCTCCCTTTTTGTTCCTGCTGTTTTGAGTTTGATTATCCAGGCAGACAAAAACAAATGCAGTCTTTTGTTGATCAGTGGACTATTAGAAATATGACTTCTTGTTAACAGTCTGCCTGATGAACAAGTCAACCTCAGTGTAGAAGGAAGCAAAGAACAGGCACAAATATGCCATTTACCCCAGACTCTATGAGCTTCCAGCCCATAACACATGCCTTAGCCCTTAAATTTGGTCCTTTATGAACTGAATGTCTACAGAACTGAGAGTACGCAAGTGCTGCACCTTCTTTGTTTCTTACTAGCTTGAACAGTATAATAATTAAATATTTCCTCAACACTACAATGTTCATTGATAACAATACTCTATTGCTATCAACAAGGATAAACCTCTTTCTAAAAGTAGCAAAATTCTGCTTCCTTATGCACAAGTTTCACCTACTAATGGTTGCCAGCAGTCATTGATGGATTAACTTTGTTTTGTTTTTACTGAATGCATCTTTATTTCTCAATGACTAAAATATATTATTGTCTTTTTTCTAGTCTTCTTTTTGCCAATACTTGTCATCTTTCTTCTCCTATACAATCTTAGGTCTGCTATTTCTCTTAATTTCTTTTTCTTGCAATTCTGTTATTTCTACGGTATGGTTGAAATAAAAAGGTAAAAATCTCTCAATGGTGCAAGGTTCGTATCTAGGCATTCGGTGAAGATGTAGGATCAGAATTTTTTATATGGAAAGAGTTAGGCAGAGAAACATACATTTTTTATAACTCTAAAAAAATATGTTAGTCACAGTTCCAATGCAAAATGAAAAAAAGGATACAAACAGGAACCAGCAGAGGGTAGAAAGAATTGTCTGTGACATCAATGATCTAAAGATTGCTGCTATGGACCAAAAACATAACTGGTGCTTTTGTGTTATAGCAAGGATAAGAAAGACACAAATCTTTAGCTTCTCTTTCACACTTTCCACAGTTAAACATGATTTGACGTTTCTTGACTTGACCTTAAGATTTTCCTATCTGCTTCTATGTAAAATCAGTTTCTGTTTGAGCCACTCATTTCATACTTAATAATGACTATGCTTTGCATCAGCTGTTGTACCTTTCTCATCGCCTCTCCATATGGACACCAGCCACAATTGGAAATATGAATTAAAAGAAAAAAATAAATACAAACCTTATGATGACCTTCCAGCTCTTCTGTTTTTTGCTCTAAATTAAGGTGCTTTTCTCTGTACTCTTTAAGACTGGATTCCAACTGTATACAGTATTCTCCTTTGTCATGCAACTTGGAAGCAACTTGATCCAACTGAGTACTGACTTTTGTTAGTTCCTATTAGCAACAATTTTTTAAAAATCATTTTTAGACTAGTACAGTGACATTAGGTTAAGTATGAAAGTAACACTATATATATACATATACATATATATGTGTGTGTGTGTGTTAAATATTTGTCAAGTCATTTGAATATATATGTGTGTGTGTATATATATATGTAAATTGTCAAGACTTGACAAATACTTAACATATATATATATATATATATATATATATATATATATATATATATATATATATATATATATATATATATATATATACACACACACACACACACACACACACCTTAGCAAATATCTTGTAGATATTTTTTATCAACAGTTGTTAAATCTGAGGTGTTATGTGGCAAGTGCTTTGTCTACTTGAATTCTAATGTCCTTTAGCTTCATTTTCACTTCCTTTTGTCTATGTTGCAGTCCCACCGGTTCTTATTTGCTGTATTTTAAACATTTTAAATTGTTTAACATTTTAATTATTGTATTATATTCTTTATAATTGATTACTTGGGTTATTTTATTATACACTGCCCAATCACATATATGAGATGGGCAGCTATCTAAAATAAATAAATAAATAAATAATCTGCATCAATGGAGTTAACCACAACATTTACAACAAGATTAGAATGTCAGTCTTCTAGTCCAGAATCTTAATCTTGATACCATGCTGATTCTCAAAAAGAACCATTTGGTTATGTTAAAAAAAAAGATTTATACACCATCTTTCAACAGTCAAGTGGCATTCCCCAAAAACATTTTCCCCAACATTTTACATTTTATTTAGAAATTATATATTTTAAATGTATCACTTGGGCTATTTGAGATAAATATAAAAATAACATCACAAAGTTACATATTTTAGATGACACATAAGATTCACATTGATTTAAATAAATCTTTCTTAACTGTGAAGCCATAATATAGGTTTTCACTATTTCTCTCACCTGCTGTTTGTCTTGCAATGCATTCTGAGCAGTGTCCAAATGATTCTGAAGGTCTGCTCTCTGAGCAGCTTTTGCTGCCTCTGCTGACAGAAGCAATTCAGTCTTTGCTTTAACCTGACATAGAATTAAAATATATTCTCTAATATTGATAGTTGTTACCTTGTAAAACATCAGATATTCTTAGGGTAAACAATTACTAAGTGTACCACAACATTATCAATGGATAGAAGTTAGACCAGGGGTAGGCAACCTCGGCTCTTTTATGACTCATGGACTTCAACTCCCAGAATTCCTGAGCCAGCCATGCTGAGGGGAAAGGGAGAGGTTTCCAAGCTGAGCCATGCTGGCTCAGGAATTCTGGGAGTTGAAGTCCACGAGTCATAAAAGAGCTGAGGTTGCCTACCCCTGAGTTAGACTGACAGACAATGCTGTGGTAAACTTACTGGATTGTAAATACAAACAATACAACTGAACTAAAATCGACCAGAAAAATTAAGTGTTCTACATTATTGAAAAATCACAATTCATTTCTATTCTAAAATGTGTCACCAATTACGAATAATTTAACAAAAGACTGCAAAATGCTTGACTTTACTGTTTAGTCATAGTACATTAAATTGCTTTAAAATTTTATCCAGATCTTTGATTCTAAGCTCACTTCAAACAGAGTTAAATTGATATTTACAAAGGCATATTTATAAGGTACCAAAGACTAAGATCAAAGAACCAGTAGCAGAGGAGCCGCTCTTCTCCGCTTGTCTCCCGCAATGGATGGCAGGAGAAGGATGGGCAAGAAAGGATGGGAAGCGTGTGATTTTGGTATCAGTTATCCCAATTAATAAAATGGTCTGATCCCCCACTAAAGATCCACTTTCCTGCAGGGATGTTACATGCACAGGCATTTCCCCTCATCCCCAACACTTTGTGAGAACACCTGTCCAAAGCTTAAGCTTTCCTATGTTTGTCTAGTGGCCTTCCAGAAAACCACAGGAATACACCATCTCATTTCTTTCTAACCTAATATCTACGTATACCTTTTAAAACTATAATACAAACTAACTTCTTTAATATACTACTCAGTACCCTCACTGAGATGAAAAAACTGCAGAGTCATAATGAAGGGGATATTCAAGACCAAGACTTACCATTACCATAGCTTATTCCCCATCACAACGAGCTATCAGTTATAAATCTATGGAAGCAAAGATTTCAATAATCCTCTCACAGCTGTGCCATAGAGGCAAAGGGAAAACCTGCAAGCCCAAGGTTCACTCAAGAGTAGTTTCATCACAATAAAATAGTGACATAATATCCAAATGCACCAGTATATACGATGCTTACAGATTTAAACTTTCTGGAACTTAGCTTAATAGATAGGTGTTACTGGGTTTGTTAAAATTAAATTAGTATTCCTATCCCTTATACTTTACATGAGTAAAAATATAAACTTAAATCACCTGCAAATCAAGTTGTATTACTTTTTCTTTACTTTCACTTAGCTGATTATGTAGCTCACTGACAGTTGTTTCCAAGGAAAGAACATGATCTTGAGAGGCTCTTAAATGGGATTTCTGTTCCTGCACTTGCTCATGCAAATTTTCTAGGGCCTGTTTATGGCTTTCTGATTGATTCTTCAATTTTTCTGCCAACTGGGTTACCTATATGCAAAATAAAGGAAAACAACAATGAAATATTGAAATTAAAATTGGCTGTGGACCAGTCCTGAAATTTTATGTCTCAAGATCTGGGTATCCTTGGCAGTTTCTTCTTCAAGTGGTTTCTGCATGGGTCCATAACAAAGGAATATTATCTGGAGGGACCACAGAGTCTGGCTTTCTGTCGCTGGTCTCATGCCTGAACAGCATTCCTGAAAGGTTACAATGACCCCTCCATCACTGTGTTTTTGAAAAGCAACCTAGACCTAGCTCTTCTAAAAGATATTTTCAGATCACTTCCTGCTACAAATTGTAGAACGAAGTCAGACCCAACAACTCAACTCACTACATATGGCAATTCTGAATCCTTCCTTCAGAGATATCAATCAAAATTGGCCCTGTCTGTTAGAAGGAAAAATAATGGGAAAAGCAAGCTTTGGATTTTTAGCTTCCTTCCAAAAATTCTCATAGAAGAGTTTTATTCCTAACAAACTCTCCACTTCTAAGACTTTGTCTTTTTATCCTTCATTCTCCCACATCTAACCTTAATGTAGTTAATCCCTATTGCAATACAGATAGTCCACGATTTACAACAGTTCATTTCCAACGGCACTGAAAAATGTGACATATCACCATTTTTCACTTACGATTGCTGTAGCATCTCCTATAGTCATGTGATTTACATTCAGATGCTTAACAACTGGTTCATATTTATGACTGTTGCAGTGTCCTGGAATCCTGTGATCCTCTTTTGCAGGGCTTTTCAACCAGTGGTACGGGTACCACCTGTGGTACATTGGCACCTGGTACACGACCATCCTAGAAAAGTGGTAGCGGGGGAGGGGAATGAGCTGAACCGGTGGCAGCACCGAACAAGCCTGAGTGAGAGATGGCTGGAGCTGCAGGGCTGTCGGGGCTCAGCGGAAGCGCCAGGATCAGCGCTTCTTTGGGGCTGTCAGGACTCAGCAGAAGCGCCAGGATCAGCGCCAGGATCCAGCTGGAGCTCGGTGCTGATCCTGGCACTTCTGAGCCCAGAAGAAGCGCCGATCAGGTGGAATGTTGCAGCATCTCCAGGGTCTTGTGATTTACATTCAGATGCTTGGCAACTGATTCATATTTATAATGGTCACAGTGTCCCAGGGTCATGTAAAGTGACCAAAAGCTGCTGCAACCACCCAGGAGATGGGGGGAATAAAAACCAAACACCGCCCACACACCCCATCCCCGCTGCCAATCCTCAACAGAAATGTTCACAACAATGAAAACCTTGGACAGGAGGAAGAGTGCCGCCGGGCGGGCAGGCAGGTGTCTTGCTCGGCTGTGGCTTGGAGGGCACTTTTTTCAGTGCCACTGTAACTTTGAACAGTCACTAAGTGAACTGTTGTAAGTCGAGGACTACCAGTACTTCATCACTTTTTTCCTCTTTTTTTCGGTCATCAAGTTTTTGACACCTTGCTAGGCGGTACTCAGATGTTGCCATATCCTAAAAGTGGTACAATGGGTGAAAAGGTTGAAAAGCCCTGCTCTTTTGCACCTTCTGACAAGTAAAGTCAATTCACTCAACAACCGTGATACTAATTTAACAACTGCAGTGGTTCATTTAATAAATGCAGCAAGAAAAGTCATAAAATGGGGAAAACTCACTTAACAAATTTCTCAATTAGCAACATAAATTCTGGGCTCAATTGTGGTTATAAGTCGAGGACTACCTGTAATAGGGACTTTAGGCAACGACATGAACCATCAAGTAACAAGATATGTCACTTTTAAAATACTGTCATCTAACAAATTTGGAATTTTTACTTTGAAAACTTCTTACCTGTTCCTGCAAAGCATGGTTCTTCTCCTGTAACTGATTTAGAACTGCTGTTTCTCCTTCACCAGCTTGAATTTTTGCATACAAGTCTTCCCTTTCTTTTTCTAGCAGAGAAATAGTCTCCTTACTCTTTTGTAGCAGGGCTTCAAGGTTTTGGATTTTTTGATCTTTATCACCAATCTGACGTAGAACTTGCTCTAAATCATTCTTGGAAAGGAAGAATACAATAGCTACATTTATCTAGGAACACTATATTTAAGAGCTCCTGGCCCCCTTTTTAACAAAAGCAACTTGAAGCCATTTTTATTCTTCATGTAATTAAACAGAAAGCTGAATCATGAAAGTTAAAAAGTACAATCACAATAAAATGTTTGGAACGTAGAACATACAAGAGAAAATTAGTTTGTTTAAAATATAAAGGGTTTTATTCATTTTTCAGAAAAAACAGGGAGAAGAAAAAGAAAAAGAAATGATATATCTCTATAGCCTATACCAATGAATTAATGGTATCTGCCACAAATCGTTACTATCAAATATCAATGATAAAGTGCTACATATTATGAAAGATATAGATTTGAAGGTCAATTCCTACTTTGAAATGAGCTTCAGAAATGCAGTCGCCAATAACAATGCTTCCAAACAAAAATATGCCAAATTCTGAGCCACTTGATATGTCATGCCATTAAAACAATAGCATAACAGTCCATTTATAAATCATCAGAACTTGAGTCTACCAAGCTCCTTATCTTGTAGTAGTAACTATAAGCTGCATTTCAACAAAAATATTTCTTCTTGTGGCACAGGGCTCCCCAACTCCCTGGCCACAGCCCATTACCGGTCTTGAGCCTTTTGGAATTGGGGAGTGGGAGTGGTGGGCACATGTGCACATCCCTACTTGCGCAAGTAGCGAACAAGCGCATGTGGGCACTCAATATGCACAAGTGGCGGGCAGGCGCGCCCAACACTCACTCAAATGGAACTGCGCGCACGTGTGTACTTGTCCGCCACTCATGCGGAACCATCCCCTCTCCCCTCCCTGCTGATCTGCAAGGTGAAAAGCTTGGGAAACTCTGCTATAGCACACTAGCAATATGTAGGGCTTTTTTCTCAGCAGCAAAATTCTCTTACCTGGGCTTCTCGAAGTTTTGCTGTCGTACTTTGCTGGAGATTCTGCTGCTCTTGATGCTGCTGCTTCATTTTGTCTAATTGATGTTGTAATTCAGTTGTATTTGCCGCTTTTTCCTTTAGCTTAGAAAAATAGTCACAGACTGTTGACTGAAAACTGACAAGCACAATTTAGTAGTTTAATAGTTTATAATTTACTCTAATACTGAAGTATTTTACATCAGATGCCTTTTTATTAAATTAGAAGTCATGTGATATATTTGTCCTACAAGTAGTTTTTTTTAAAAAAAATAATCAGTCACTTGAACAACTTTTCCAACAAAATCAAAATGTTATAACATTATTATTTTTTTATTTTAATTCCATTTATATCCCGCCCTTCTCCGAAGACTCAGGGCGGCTTACAAGCTTAGCAGTAGCCTTCATTCTATGTATATGCCTGCTTGTTAGGGCTTTCACACACACACACCCCCAAGCGGCATTATTACAAATTCAGCTTAATTGCCCCCAACAATCTGGGTCCTCATTTTACCTACCTCGGAAGGATGGAAGGCTGAGTCAACCTTGAGCCTGGTGGGATGCGAACCTGCACTAATTGCAGGCAGCTGGTGTTACTTAAGGAGGCATCAGCCCTCTGCTCCACCAAGGCTCATTATAACAGTAGGTGATTATTTCCTATATTACATTAGGCATTTTTCATTAGGAAAGATGTATAAAAATGAAGTTCTGTTGTTTCTCATTATCAAATGTTCTGAGAAAACTATAATTTTTAGATACCAATCATTAATTAGACAACAATAACAATAATCTTTATAATTCTTACACATACTCAGTTATAGCCAGGCAAAGGTTGGACCCAACCCTGAAAAAATCTTGAGAAACAGACATTAAGTACTCCTAGGATAATGATGACTACTCTGATCCATTATGCTTAATGAAGGATTAAGGAATTTTGGAAGGTACATTCAATTAAAGCAAGCAAAGGGGGAAAAAACAGCATGCAAGATGGGATTTTTCTGGTTACTGATTACCAAAAACAAATTCAATTCGATCAAAATTATGTTCTGCATGTAATTCTTACCTGCTCTTCAGCACGTGAAAGTTTTAACTGAATGTCAGCCACTTGCTGTTCCTTCTCCATCAGCTTTTCACTAGATAGCTGCCTCTGCTCTTTTAGTCGGCCCTGTGCTTCCCCAAGTTGATGTTCTGTTTCCAGAAGCTTATTGTGTAACTGGAAATGAAAACAGGTCTCATTCTGATGAACGTGCCATGCTTTGGGATTTTTTTAAAAAAAACTACTGTGCTTGCATACAAATGCTATCAACACATTCAGTCCTAAAGTAGACAGCCACACACCAGGATGATTCAGTTCACGCTTCCCTTCCAATCACAAGTAGGCTGCACCTCAAATAATGGGAGCAGCCTTATATTTTGTTTTCCCAAATCAATCCACTGCAAAATAAAAGTCTCTTCCCTAATGATTGCAGATAATCATTAAGGTCCACTGGTCTAGTCCAGATAGGTAGACAGATGTTTTTTCCATTTCCCAGTCTAGGCTAAGAAAGAATAACTGGACCAAACTCACACAGCTAGCTTTCATGCCCAAGAGTAAACTTAAACCTGGATGGTCCAGGACCTTAACCACTATATATTGGCTCTATGTTATTTGTATAAAACCAATATGTATATTTATTATAATACATTTATATGACTAGATTGTCTTAACTGACTTCAAACCACAGTACAGTCTGTTTTCTTCAAACAAGCAAGTTAAACATGCATATAACTACACTGAGAATAGGGGAGCAAGTAAACACAGTCTGCTATTCTATCACGAGATCACCCAAAACATACAAACTGTATGTGGAGCTTGATTAATTCAGCTGGAAAAGCACTAAACTGGAGAAAATAAAAGCTTTTCATGTAGAGCTCTCACAGGGTATGGAAGGGAAGAGATGAACATTACCTGAAAGGCTAGGAGGAAAAGATTAAGGGTTTTGGAGAGAGGGAAAAGCAGCTAGCTAGCAAACTAATTGCTGGGTTTATACAGTTTTGGCTACTGAAAGAGCCGAAAATTCCAATGTGGAGTGAAGACCACTACAGGTTCTAAAATGATGGATCACTGAAGATGGAAAAGGACAAGGATTCAAGGCATGTCTAACTTATCAGAGGGAGAAATAGATCTGGGAAAGACCTAAGTTGATTCTGCTGGCCACAAGGTACTACCAGCTAATAGTGAATAATGTTCTTGCTTAACTTTAAGGGGGATCAATGTACACTTTAATATAGCTTAAATCAGGCAAAAACTAACATAGCAGAAAACTCCACAGGCAGGGAAAAAGTTAATTGCTAATTGGCAGAATAATTTTAGTCATAAAGTAATGTTCTGGTTTATTGCAGGTAAAGTGTCTTTGAAATCAAATGTAGAAGCAGAAGGGAGAAAAAGTGTTTCTTGATCTGCTTAAGCTAAATGCTACTTTCAGGATAAGTTTTGTATGATACCAAGGTTCTAAGACGGTTTGAGTTATGTCATTAATTTAAAACAATGGTTTAGAGAAGGTATTTGTATGCTGTAGTTGGTTGTTTAAAAAAAGTTTTAGTGCTATGAACTATGAAAAGAAGAGACGCGGTGGCTCAGTGGGTTAGGACGCTGAGCTTGTCGATCAGATGGTTGGCAGTTTGGCGGGTCAAATCCCAAGTGCCGCATAACAGAGTGAGCGCCTGTTACTTGTCCCAGCTTCTGCCAACCTAGCAGTTCGAAAGCACGTAAAAATGCAAGTAGAAAAATAGGGACCACTACGGTGGGAAGGTAACAGCGTTCCATGCGCCTTTGGCGTCTAGTCATGCCGGCCACATGACCACGGAGACATCCTCGGACAAGCACTGGCTCTTGTTGGAAATGACTAGCACGCATGTGCGGGGGAACCTATACCTTTACCTTTAAACTATGAAAAACGGTATAGGAATTCTTGGTCAACAAGTGAAGTCAGGTTTTATAATTTATTTGCTTAAGAATGGATAAACTTAAGTTTTACCTGATTGAGCTCATTTTGAAGAAGTAGGCTTCGCTGTTCTTTTTCTTCCCTTTGTTGTTGTAACTGCTTGTATTCTGCCTTAAGATGCTGGTTTCTGGCTTCAGCTTCTGACAATTCTTCCTTAAGTTTTTGACTTGCTTCTCCCTTTTCAGACAATTCTTTCTGCGATCTCTGTAATGAGTCCTCAGATGCAGAGAGTCTTGCCTGAAGTTGTTGACAGTCCAATTCCTTTTGATTAAGAGTTGCCTGCAGATTTCTTTTACCCAGTGATTCTTCATTTTGTCTTTCTTCTAACAGAATATATTCCAATTCTTTCTTTTTTAATTTTTCCACTAGACTCTAAAATTGAGTTATGGATACAACTGAGATTATATTCCATTAATTTTAAATAAAATAATAGCTGAATAAAAGTAAAAAATTATTTTAATATAAAAACATGCACTACTGAGGGACCCAAAATGTAGCTTTCCATTATTATTTTTTGGTCATAAAACAATATTCTGAGTTTGGATTTTTATTATTATTCTACTATACTATCAAGGACCCTAAACTGAGAAGATGCAATCCCACTTTTCCTGTTGCTTGTAAACTCAGTTGCAGCCACAAAAGAGTATGTGTTTGCAAGTATATATAAGTATATAAATGCTGTAAGAATAGAAAGTATGATAACTGCTGCATTAGGATCAACTGAAAAATACTGCATGATCTAATAAAATAGTATTTCATATCAATCCAAGGTTCCTAAAGGGCTAGCATCTCATGACTATTTTTTTTCAAAATACATGAGACCAAATCCAAGATCTTGGCTTAATTTTGTCATGTTAGAAGAGGTATAAGTCAATAACCTTAATAAGTAATCTCAGAGGCTTCATGATTTGTTTAACTAATAATACTTTACCTTTAGAACTGAACAAGAACATCAATCTATAGCTTTCAAAACACAAATAATAACTTTTACCTGATTTTTCTGTGCAAATTCATTAACTGAAGTTTGAAGTTTCTGGATCTCGTGTACATACGTAGCAACTTCCTGTGGTCCTTTAGCAAGTTCAGCATTTAACTTATTAATGGTAGCCTATAGGGGGAGGATGAAAAAAAATTGATTTATACTTTTAATTCAACAGGAATATATTCCCATAAAATAATTATAGACATCCACAACAAAATTTAATGTGTCTTCAAAAAAATTAAAGTTATTTAACTGTATATTATACAAAGTATATACGGAAACATTGTTTTATATAAATTCTTCAAATATTACTAGTAAAAAAAGAAGGAATAATATTACGATTGGATCACAAAACCATGATTCCTGCGTTGTTTATGCTATCACTAAGAAAAGCTACACAAACAATGCAATTTTAACATTATGCCTAAGGATCAGTTACTTGTATTCTTGTCAGATTCAGAACTGAAGGGTTTCCTTTCCTCTATTTCAACTCAGAATGGCAGGAAAAATATAGTGGATGCCATCAGACAATTTCTACCAGTAATTTTCCTGATCCTAATTATGACATAATTCTGAAACATTATTTGTTATCAAACATTTCATGACTCTTGTTAATAGTATTTTCTTTATAAAAACAAGCCACCTGTTCTCTTAGAGAACTTTCAGGGTCCCTTCCAACTCTTGTTAATTCTGTTCTGGTATTCTGTGATCACGTGTATCCATCCCATCAAACCCAAAGTAAGTCTGGAATGGTATAGGACAGGGGTAGGCAACCTCGGCTCTTTTATGACTCATGGACTTCAACTACCAGAAATCCTGAGCCACCCTGGGGTTGCTGCAACGGTCATAGGTGTGAAAAATGGTCATAAGTCACTTTGTAACTTCGAATAGTCACTAAACGAAGTGTGGTTAGTTGAGGACTACCTGTACTGTATTTCTTAATGATAATAGGGGATTTCCTTGTATTTGGTATAAACTAATCTCATTATTTTGTACATCTTTTTACTTTAGATACTCATTGTTATAGAATAAATTCACTAGGACCTAAGAACTGGAACCTGCATCCTCTTACTGTTCCTTTCCATCTATTCTTATCTTTAAATGTTACTTTTTCATGAGTTCTGAAAATAAGGCTTGGAGAAACAAGTAGAGGCATTTAAAGCTGCACTTTATGCACAAAGCGTTATATGTGAGTGAATGTAGCATTTATTAAAAATTCAGTTTTGTAAGATACGTGAATCAAAACAGAAAAAAAAACCCTCCTGTGCACCCTTCAGAAATCGTGGTAACTAGTCAACAAGTTATAGTTGTTCTGAGTGCTTAAATAAAATAAATATATTAGAGTAAAGCTAGTATATCAGAACATAATGAGCATAGCTTTATTTTAAAAGTAAATATTATACTTGGTGTTTGGTTGCAGGACAGGGGAAGAATATGATCAGTAGGCAGATCATGATTTAGGTAATTCATCTGACAGTACTCCCATGAACTGCCCTACAATAATGGAAAAGTACCAGTAAGAAAAAACAAAGGGAGTTTTCTCTAAATCTGACAGAGTTATCATTATAACGTGCAAAGTGAATTCCTTCACTCTACAAGAAATTCACTCCTGACCATGACACAACTTAAGTAACACCAGCTGCTTGCAATTAGTGCAGGTTCGCATCCCACCAGGCTCAAGGTTGACTCAGCCTTCCATCCTTCCGAGATAGGTAAAATGAGGACCCAGATTGTTGGGGGCAATTAAGCTGACTTTGTAATAATGCCGCTTGGGGTGTGTGTGAAAGCCCTAATAAGCAGGCATATACATAGAATGAAGGCTACTGCTAAGCTTGTAAGCCGCCCTGAGTCTTCGGAGAAGGGCGGGATATAAATGGAATTTTAAAAAACAAACTTCAAACATTAAAGACTCAATAAAATATAAGAGACTAGATCTTTGTGGCTTATTTAACTTGATTTCATATGAGCTTACCAAAGAGTGGGGCACAAAACTCCGTTTCTTCTTTTATTAAGGAAGAATGAACCTAAAAGGACATGTAAGGGCCAGGCTGTTACAACTGCTCTCACAAGCTACCTTTCTTAAACTACTGTCCTTCAGGCTTGTTCATATGCAATTTCTGTAAGGCTAGTTGGGAAATACAATCTCTTGCCATGAGAAAATCGATATGCACTTTTGGATCAGACTATTTTTTCTGATTTTCTGGAACTATATTTATCCAGCATTTTGCAGAATTTACTTACTAAGGGATTTCTATTCCTTTTTGCCCTTAAAAAAAAAAGAGTCCTGATGTGGTTCATGAAACCACCAAGCAAATAATAAAACAATTAAATCCAAAAAGAGCAGATCAGAATGTTTTGTTGCAAATTCATTTAGAACAGACAAAATACGGATACTGATACCAATCGCATAAAATCACTGGAAATCTGGCTATTTTAATTGTGAGAATGGTTTGTAAAATAAGTGCAAAAAAAAAAGGATTGGTGGCTTGTAAATATGTACACACAAATTAGTTCCTGTCTGATTTGCTATTTGCTTGTAGTTATCTTTGAAAAGAGGTGTAAAGGTTAGAGAATTACCTCAAATTTAAAGACCTCCACAGAAAGCAGCCAAAAAAAATGATGGGTGAATGGAAAAGAAAACAATGATAAATGTTATTTCAACATTAGACAGAATGTTCATGGATCTCTCAAATCAGTAGCGTGATGCTGATAAACCATTCACATTTAATTGGGACAGACATCAATGATTTAAAAACCAATTTAGAAAAATCACAATTCTCAGCCGATTCTACATTAAAGGGGTTATGATCAAAAGAAGAAAAATATACAAGTGTTGCTTTGTGTTTTCCATCAGAAAACATTTGTCTTTGTGAGTGACTAAACCTAAAATCAGAGGTAGAAGGGGCTTTCCCATCTTCTGCTTACCACAGGAATTCAAATTATAGCATCTCCTAGAGAACGCTGCCTAGCTTCTACTTGAACAAATACAGCAAAGGGGAACCCAACCTTAGGTAATGGTTTCAACGGCCTAATTGCTCTTATTGTTATTGGGTTTTTTTCTGACATTTAATCAGACCTATCCTGCCTGCTAACTTAAATCCAATATTTCACATCCTATACTCTGCAGTGATGGTAGAATGATCTTGGCACTCTTCTGCATGAAGAACGCTACTACATTCCCCACTCTCATTTCAAAGCTAAATATGCCCATCTCTTCCATCTATCTTCAGAGGACGTAGTTTCTCATCCACTGGACTAGTTCCTTAGCTGCATTAATTGACAGAAACACTTCTTTCAAGTAAATCACTTGGCTTTCCTTGATCTTCTCTTTGTATGGGCTGGAGTCGGAACACTTGCTAACAAAGTCTGTATAGATCAGCTCACTCAGCCCACAGCTGTCTCCCTTCAGGTGTCTTTCTCGTCATGTGAAGCAAGCTAAGGCTCAGTCTGGTAAGATTCTTCACCTCCTGAATCTGAGAACTCAGATTGATCCTTAATGGTTCCAATGATGCAGACGATGTCCGATTTCTCTTGCTTCCTGCAGATATTCTCATCCATTGACTTGTTCCTTTGTTTGACGATCCTCCTCCTAGAGTTGCTTTTTCTGTCACTTTTTATAGTAATGCCCTTTACTGGCTTCTGATGAATCTTCTTTCTTAGAATCTGAAAATTGGCTATCGCAGCTCCAATCCTCTAACTTTTTCATCAAGAATTTCTACAGTTTGCCACTTCTATGTTTCCATTTCCTCAGATGTTTGGAAGCATATAATGCTTAGACACGGCTGAGAAGCAGTTAAGAACCATTAATCCAAGTAAAGAGATTAATATTGAATTGACTGGGTATACACACTGCATTTAAACAGAATGTAGACTGATTCTGGCTTAGTAAGCTTTGTAACCCCAGTGATTTGCTTTTAAAGTTTACAGTAAGTGAATATAACCACTTTGGCTTATTTGGCAAGAACAGTTAAAGGAAACATGTTTTGTACAATCAAAAAGCCAAAAGAAACAACCAATTAGACACAATCTAATGATGCATCCACGAATAGCAATATTTTACAAATACTGAATAAATAAGACAATGTATGCAGAACTCAAAATCTAGAAGGTTGAGTTATCTAAGCATTTTATGTAGCCTAACAACCCAATCAAGTATATCAAGCAGGATTATAATTTAATCATGTTACACTTAGAAACAATGCAATGTAATAAGGTATGTAGTTACTGGAATAAACACTGCTGAACTCAATATAGACAGTCCTCAACTTATGACAACTGGAACCAGAACTTCCATTGCTATACAAGGTGGTTGTGCCTGATTTTATAACCTTATTGGTGTGGTCATTAAGCAAGTCACTATGGCCATTAAATTAATCACAGTTAAGTAAATCTGGCTTTCCCCGTTGAGTTTACTTGTCAGAAAGCAGCTGGAAAGTTGCAAATGGCACACGTGACCCACGAGGCTGGAACAATTGGCAAGCATCCAAAATTTGATCACATGACAAGAGGATACTGTGACAGTCATAAATGTGAGATAAGGCATGTTTTTGAGCATTACATTATTTTGGTCACTGTATGAATGGTCATAAGCCAAGGACTACAAATAAGATTGAATATTTTCATATTCATTACCTATAACAAAACTGTACACAAGAACTTATTACAGCTTATATGTGATGTTTCTAAGAAATAACTGTAATTTTTTTTAAAAAAAAGCATTTGAATGTTTGAGAATTAAAAATTTCTAAAGATATCTAATATCTCAGAAGGGTATGGCTGACTGATGAGAACAAATGAGTTTGAAATGGCCATATCTGTCTCCCTTTAATTCTTTGTTAGCAATCAAAAAAAATTTACACAAATAATGGGTTGTCACAGTTGTGACTACAGCTTGTGGATGGCCTTAGGTTAGGCTGACATTGATTTTGACAACAATGATCTTGTCAAAGTATTATCATAGATGGCTTCAGAACTTCAAAACAAAACATAAATTGAGTAAGATAAGTGAATTCTAAGACAGATTATTTATAAGCATGACGTTATCCCACCTTCTAACTGGTAGAGGTTTAATTAACCAATAAAAAAGTGAACGAGAACTGAAATGAAATGAAATGATCTTGAGAACATCCAAGGTAATACAAATTTATCATTATAGTATATCAGTGTTATAACTAGAGAATTTCCAAAGGGAAAAAATTATTGTCTTGCAGCAAAAAGAGTTGTATTCTACCACCACTAAATGACTTTCAAATTTTTAATCATATAGCTTTCTACTAATATAATCACATTAAATTATAAAATTATGGCTCATATTCAAATGTTTTGACTAGATTCGTTACCTCTGCATTTGTATATTCTGCTCTCAAATGATTGCACTCATCTTTCAATTTCTCAGATTCTTTCTCACATTCCAGAGTCATCTTATCCATCAATGTTTGAACTTGGACTAATTCCTTCTTTAGAACCGCAACGTCTTCTACCCCAGGTCTTTGAAGCTTTAGAAAACAACAATATAAATATCAGTACTACAAAGTTCAAAATGAAATTATATTTTCAACATGGTTTATAAAATTACTGTGCAAAACCTCTGTGTGTGTGTGTGTGTGTGTGTGTGTGTGTGTGTGTGTGTGTGTGTGTAAATATATTTTCCATATTCCAAGTCTAGTCTTAAAGCTACTTAATTTTATGAAAGCTGTTACAGTATGCTCTAATACAGGGGTGTCAAACTGCCGGCCCACAGGCCAGTTGCATCATACAGATGCTGCGTCTACCCCGCCTCCGGCAATGCAAAAAAAGTCACGATACATCGCGACACGTCACGTGAGGTGATGAGTTTGACACCCATGCCTTAATATAACTGAAATACATCTACTGTTGTAGTTCCAAAAAAAATTCTTAGCTTTCTGCAAATTTAATAATTTTTCTTGAATTTATTTTGTTTAAATACTATGTAGCTAAATCCACTTTAACTACTTAGAGACATTCAACATAAATATTTTCAACAGTTGATTAATCAATTAATTATAGGGTTAGCAGACATTGAGAACACAATAACTTTTGAAAACCATAAGAGTATGCCCAAAGCACATATTGAGAAACATGAAGTAGTTGCGTCTTTTCCTAGAATTCCATAGCTGCTATACAAACTAGTGAAGAGACACTGAATTTAAAAGTGTTCCCAATAGCTACTCTTATGTATACATAAGCGCTCCAAAGTACATTATGGAATTAAACGGTTCCTTGTCCAGCTTTGACTGGAGCACCAATGACAGTCTTACATAAAGCAAAGGCCATTTATGTTCTGATCACTACCTGTATTATTGCAACACAAACTGGAGAACTATAAAGGTACTTTACATGGACTTTCTTTTAATGACTATTCAAAAACTCCCATTGATGCAAAAAAGCAGCTGTCCACTTTACAACTGTGATGCAAAGCAAGATTGGTTACTAATAGGTTTCCAGGTTCAATTTAAAGTGCTGGTTTGATCTAGAAAGTCTTATGTGGGTTAAGATCTCTTGCAATTAGAATTAACCTGTCTAAAACTTACAACCCAGGAAAAGTTATAATTAGTCATTTACTCTTGTGAAATTAGGAGCACTTAAGACAGGAGAAGATATTTTTCCATTACTCTATAGCAGGCATGTCAAAGTGCCGGCTCACGAGACAGATGCGTCACAATGAAACATCGTGCAATGTCACATAGCACAAGTTTGACATGCCTGCTCTATAGCATCTACTGTATTACGGAACATACACTTTTCCTGTATGTTTGACTTGCCCCAGTGGAAGCAACTGAAGGTAGGCCTCTTTGGAGAGCTTTTTTAACTTGATTTTTCAAATTAGTTAAAATGATGCTATCTGGTGATTTTCCCCCCTCCATTTTTAGCTTATACGTTGGTATGGTTTTGATTGTTTTTTATGTATAGTCCATGTTTGATCATTTATTTGTCATTAAATTGATGTTGACTCTTAACAATTACATATCGTATATACTGTGGACATTTTATCTTTTATTCTGGATATTTAATATATATTTGTAATCCTGTCAAGAATCTTTGAATGTAAATCTCTACATCAGGGGTGTCAAACTCAATTTCATTGAGGGCCGCATCAGCATTGCGGTTGCCCTCAAGGGACCGGGTGGGTATGGCCAGGGTGGGCGTGGCTAGAGTGCATATGGCCTACTGGGTGGGCATGGTCAGCTCTACATCATTCGCATTAAGGGTGCCTATGGGGGCCTGGGCAGGAGGGTCTCTGGCAGAAGGAGGGTCTCTGGGCCAGGGCCAAGGCAGTGGGGGCCGTTCCCTCACTGTTTCCAGGATGGCTTCATGGGCCACATGAAACCACCGGGCCTTGTGTTTGACATGTCTGCTCTACATGGTCCTGATATTTAATTTCTGTATTTTAAAATAGTTTCCTCAGTAGGAATGAACTTTGTAATTTATAAAATGTTCACAAATATAAAAATAGCATAATTTATAAAAATGCACATATTGCAAATTAACTCTAATAGCAATAATTAAGAATGAGAATGAATAAAGAATTGTCTAGTGACAGCAAACTACTATTGCCACGATAAAAAGGAAAAATATGACAATGAATGGAAAACAAAGGATATTTCAAATTAAAGTATTTATTCTTAGCAAGGGAAAGAAACATATCCATTACTGTAGCATAGAAGTTGATTCTTTATGTTGCACCAGAAATAAATCACTATAAAAATAAATATCAACTTTTTTTAAAGATCTGTAATTAAAATGATCAAGCTGTAGAAATCATCCCCTTTCAATTAGACAAGGCATGATAAAACATGACCACAAGAATTACCAGCTCTGTGTTTAAATCTTCACATACACCTTTTTGCTTCTGTAACTCTTGTGTCAAATTAGTCACTTTCTGTTCTGCAAGTTCTCGAAGACTTGTTTCTTCATCATATTTGGCTTTAAGTTCTGTTGTAGAGAAAGATTTTTAAAAAGGCTTTCCTTCAATTTAAACAAGAAGTCGACACTGTATTATGCAATAAGTAGTGGACAACTTACCCACAATCTCAGTGGCCAGTTGTGTTGCTTTCTGTTCAAATAAGTCTTTCATTTGTTTAATATTAAATTTTTCTACTTGACTATCTTCTAACTGCTGTTCTAAAGATTCCAACTCTAAAATAAAAAGTATGATTACTAGGTGAAACTAAAATATTTTATAAAAACACATATTTTTAATCAAGATGAATACTGTAAAAATTTTCCTGAATTCTGTCCTGCCTCCTGTATTTATTACTACTTAGAACCCACCCTCAGGAAAAGGAAACAAATTAGCAAAATAATCAAATGATAATAATCGAAGCCAAAATTGGTGTCAATCGAATGAGGTCAAAACTTCGCTGAAATACAGATTTAACTAATTTCCAGAATAACAGCAAAATGAAGATTGCACGTGTGGTACTTCCGAGGGGGGAATTGTTCCACAAAATGGGGACTATATAGAAGACCTAGCATCTCATCCACACCTCAGGTCTCTCAGGGGGAGATTGCCAGATCAGGCAATCTGGCAAGATATTAGCGGATATATCTTTCTGTAGGGCTTTAAAGGGAATGACCAAAGCTGGGCGACCTTGGGTCAATCATTCTTTCTCAGCCATAGTCAATATCAGGCTCTGCAGCAAGCCAGCTGAGAAAGACAAAGAAAAGCCCTGTCACATCATGCATGGATAGCTTTGCTGTATGAAGTAGCAATCACAGCACAAAAAGAACTGGACTCCGCAACCAAACAGGATAAACACTAAGAAAAACAACAATACGTTAATTATGATGCACCAATTGCTTTACAATTATCTGATCTGATAAAAATAGCAATCGCGATGCTAGTACTCAGTAAAAAGGTCACTGAAATCCTTATTTTAACATCAATTAGAAATAACTTCTACAACAGATAAGCTTTAAGATCAAATTTGCTCAATAAAAAGATTCCTTATAAAACATAGAATTATTACATGAATTACTACATGAAAAAAGAATCTTCAACATTATTTAAAGACTGCATTTCAAACTGAAGTATTTACAATCAATCAATAAATTATTTTATGGATAAACACTTCTTTAATGAGATATAGATAAGGAAATCATTTTTCTGGACAACTGTTTCATAATTTCATTTAAAAAAAATTGTCACCTGTAGAGGCAGCAGTTGCCAGACCATCAGGTTTGGATTCCTAGGAAGGAAGGAAGGAAGGAAGGAAGGAAGGAAGGAAGGAAGGAAGGAAGGAAGGAAGGAAGGAAGGAAGGAAGGAAGGAAGGAAGGTTGGTTATGAGTCTTCACTTTGCGTTACAAGTTTGTAACTATTTGCTAAATTACAGTAGAAAATAAAAATATAAAGATCTTAAATCAAGTTTTATGATTGAGAATTCCTGTACTTGAGCACATCACCAAGAGTGTTAGATCCTCTATTAACTAGCATTACTATAAGGACTCATCATGTGTTGGAAGCTATAATTCATAATGCTGTTTCAGACTGAATCCATTAAAATAAATGAAAACATGTGCAATAAATCACACTTATGTATTGCAAATTGCTTTATCTAGGAATGAATTACAAGTGTTTTTCCCACCAAACAATTTTCATTATGACATCCCAATGGCAGTTTATATTAACAAATCTGTTTTTAAAGGTGTTTTTTTAAAAAAATCCTCCATTCACTGTGTTAGCAATTAATACAAAGAAGATTAAAGGTAAAGTTAAAGATTTCCCCTGTCCAGTCGTGTCTGACTCTAGTGGGTGGTGCTCATCTCTCTTTTTTAGCCAAGGGAGCCAGAGTTGTCCAAAGGCATTTCTGTGGTTATGTGGCCTACATGACTATATGCCAAGGTGCACAGAACGCTGTTCTCTTCCCACCGAAGTGGTACCCATTTATCTACTCACATTTGCATGCTTTCAAACTGCTAGGTGGGCAGGAGCTGGGGCAAGTAATGGGAGCTCAACCCATCACACAGCATTCAGGTTTCAAACCTGAGCTGTCCAGCTTTCCAGTTGACAAGCTCAGTGTCTTCAACCACTGAGCCATCACACCCCCTTACAAAGAAGATTAGCACAATTAAAACTCTTCAGGCCACGTGCCTTACAAAATAGGTAATGATATTCATTTCAAGTTTGATAAAAAAATTGCTTGTGGAAAGCTTGCTTCAAACATTTTAAAATAATTACTTGCTGCCTCTGCCCATGAACTTTTTCTAATTCTTTCTTCAGCTCTTCAGAGTACCATCGTTCTTCCTGTAGAAAGACAGTTAAAAGAATGGTACAACCTTGGGATTTTGATAACACTACGGTGTACTTTGTAAATTGAAATAAAAAGCTGAATACATAAATAATGCACTCTTCCAACCTTAAGTGAAGCTTGTAGGTCTTGAACTTCTCGCCTCAATAAAGTTATGTCATCACTGAATACAATCCATATTAAAAAGAAGGAAAGATATATACTTAAATATTTTAAAAATAACTGCAATTAAATTCAATTTATTTCAATATATTTAAACATATTTTTATTAATTTTAAAAAAAAAATTTGTCCTCATATTAATCAGCAAACAAACATTAAAACAACTGAGACATATGTAGCATAGTCTTAAGCATGTTCCCTGAGAGATAAATCACAATAACTCTAATGAAACTTACTTCCTAATTAAATAAGACTTGGTCTTAGATGCATGGTTTCATTCTTTTATATTCCCATACTTTTAATTTAAATTTAATTAATTTAGTGAAATTAATATTTCAGTGGCATCAAAATATTTAATCCTCTTTCATTTTTATAAATTAAAACATAATTCTGAGGCCTAGCAAAACAAAAAGGGTTTAACTATCTTCATAAGACAAATCTAAGGTAAATCGAAACCAAGGTGCTATTCAATCTACCATATAGTTTAAAGATAAATGCTTTTAGTATTAGCAAACTTATTTTCATTGAATATATTTTTCTATTACAAGGTAATATATTTCACAATATCATCCAATATTCAGATTAACCACTGATTAAAATGAAATTACAATAAATTATTATTCAATATATAATAAAAAGAAATAAACCAGTATTTATAAGCACCTTTTGGGACTCATGTTAGATTCTCCTGCATGACTTGCATCAATACCAGAATCATGAACTGCTTCATAGTGTTTAAAAAGTTCTTCAGCTGATCCATGAGATTTCATACAAAGAGGACAAATAAATCCCTAAAGCGCAAACAAATAATAATATTTAACAATATTAATATTTAACTGTTGGCTCTTGTATATATTAACAGGTAATTAGAAAACATCATAACAATTTAATTTAGTGTATGAAAATGAATACTACCATATTATAGAAGGAATTGTGATTAAATTTTCTTTAGAGAAGCCTTAAATGCTATTTCATTTTGTAATGTAATTAATTGCAAGAACAAATGCCAGCATTGGGTTTGAACTACTCATCAAAGTTGCTAACAACATGGCTTGATCTGCATGTACAATAATAAAGAATTCTAATGGACAAATGGACAAACTTTCTGGTATACATGGCCTGATCATTTAGTTAATATTATGTACAAAACAGCTCTCTTAAACCAGAATTATAATTTAGATTTAGATTTTGAATTTCATGTACAACTCTAGCTTGGAGACAGAATAAATAAAATATTAATCACTGGACATAATATTAAACAACTTCTGGGATACCATGTCATTCCCACCATCAGGTGGAAGTGAGTGGACAGTGTACATCAATTCATTCATTGAAGTACCATTCAACTCAATGGTAAACATCACAGTTAAATACTTCAAATTTTGGAACATTTACATACAATAGTGTATGTCAAAATATATCTAAATATATATGTAGGTATGTGTGTGTATGTTTATATGTGTGTATGTTATTTGATGATATGTAAACAATAGTAGCAGTAGTCCTCAAATTACAACAGTTCATTTAGTGACCATTCAAAGTTATAATGGCACTGAAAAAAAGTGACTTAAAACCGTTTTTCATACTTACAACCATTGCAGCATCCCCACGATCAAGTGATCAAAATTCATACACTTGGCAACTGACTCATATTTATGATGGTTGCAGTGACCCAGTGTCAACTGATCCTGTTTTGCTGACAAGAAAAGTCACTGAGGAATCCAGATTCATTTAACAACCGTGTTACTAGCTTAATAACTGTAGTGATTCACTTAACAATTCTGGCAAGAAAAGTCATAAAATGGGGCATAACTCGCTTAACAAATGTTTCACTTAGCAACAAAAAATTTGGGCTCAATTGTGGTTGTAAGCTGAGGACTACCTTTATATAAGCTTATAATGTAACATTTTGATTACAGATCCTAACTTGAATACATGGAATAAAAATGAGCTATTGTTGCATTTGTGGCATACCAGCCAAAATGTGTCAAACTGATTGATACTGTCCTTATCATTATGAGAGGATGCTTATAGGTAAAGCATATACAATAATGGCTATTAACCTAGCATACACATTTTTTATCTTATTAACAAACATTATATGAGTCTTACCCAAAGCTATGTATGGATAGCAGATGTCAAGATCTATTACTATTTGGTATTACTTGGCGTGCAAAGGATTGCAACTTATGTAAAATAATGTAAAAGAAATAAATGGTAAAAAGTATGAATTAATGAATGATATGAGTAACTGTGATATCCTAAAAAGATGTACTAAAGCTATGCATTGTTTCAAACCAGTAGGACTCTAGGCTGCTTTCAGTACAAACAGCTCTCTTTGTTTTGTATAAAACAAAATAAAATAAAAGTAATAATAAAATTAGTATAGTCTTGATACAAAGCACACCAGATTTAACTGTGGTTGAAAAGAAGAAAATGTGGATAACTGATGTAGCAATACTAGGAGATAAGAGATTAGCAGGCAAAAAGAAATGAGAAAAATCACAAGGTATCAAGATTTGAAAATAAAAACCAGCCGTAATGGCTCCCAGTGGTTATTGGCTAACTGGATGTCATACCAAAAATCTTGCACAGCATGTAGAAACTTTGCATGACAAAACTTCTGTCATTAACAAATGGCCGTGCTGATTAGATCAGCACATAAACTATGCTCATTCATTATATTATCTTAAGTTCTTGGGAATAACTTGATGTATACAAAGACGAACACCAGCTAAATAACTGGCTACTATGGTTTCACATTTTTGTGTATATAATAAAATATTATTATTAATAATAAATATCTCTGCCTTACATCATTGACAAAGAAATTGTGAAAGGGTCTCCAAAAAAAGCCTTTACAACAGTGATCCCCCCCCCTTTCTGGCTTGGCGGCCCAGTGGGAGAGGGAGAGGGGATGGTTTCGTATAAGCGGTAGGCTTGCGCAACCCAGTTCTGGCCGTGGCCAGGGGTTTGAGGACCCCTGCTTTAAAGTTTGCAGAATGACACAAAAATTGAGTTATTCTCGCCTTGGAGGTTAAGCCAGATCATAGAAGTAATGCTTTACACCACAGGTGTAAAACTCATCGCGTCACATGATGTGTCACAATGTATCATGACTTTTTTCGCATTGCCAGAGCTGGGGTGGGCATGGCCTCTGCATGGTACAATCGGCCCGTGGGCCAGCAGTTTGACACCCCTGCTTTACACTCTTTGACAACTGAAAATCACAATCAAGGTTGTAATCCTATATACTCTTATAGGAAATAATGAGCTAAACAATATCAAACTTTACACTCCACAGTAAAGTAATGAATAATATAGAAACTCTAATAGTCTCTGCATATTGAAAAAAATGAGACAGAAGTAATCAAATAAGGCATTTAATGCTAGATACCGGATCTTTTACCATACAATAAAGACCATCAGGTATGACTTTAAATAGTTCTACCTTGCACAGTAGTAAAATCAAGCTACATTTTTTCCAAACAATCTGCTTGTATTCTTTTGTACTGTTTCAAACAATTTCACACAAATTTGAAATGCTATTTGAAAAAAAGAAAGTTTTTTATAAATTACACAAACTATTGCTCATACTACAGATATACAAAAATGTAAGTACAAGTAAGTCAGAAGAAAACTATTACCTCAAGCTGAGTTTTACATAAACAAAATAAGAAAAAATAATATTATGTTCTATTTTTAAAGGCCAAGTTTTAAAGCTACACCTATTCTACATAATATAGCAATGAACAAGAAATAATACAAGATGCTTATAATCTATACCAGGGGTCGGCAACCGGAAAAAGGAAAAGAGCCACTCAGAACCGGTTCCATCACACAAACAAAAAAGTGGGAGCCGCAAAAAGTGCGTGCGCGTGCGTCCACTCACGCGCATACGCAAAAAACATTTGGTGCATGCGCAAAATGGGAGGCACCTGCGCGGCGACGGGTCTCCCCTTTGGAGAGGTGCGCGCCGTCCCGTTCGGAGACCTGCCGCGTTCGTCAAACATGGACGAACGTGGCAGCTGTGCAAACGGGATGACGCCGGTTTGGAGAGTGCGCGCACACCTCTCCCAAGCCGCCGCCGTCCGGAGACCTGCCGCGTTCGTCAAACATTGATGAACGCGGCAGCTGTGCAAACGGGATGGCGGCGGTTTGGAGAGTGCGCGCGCACCTCTCCCAAGCCGCCACTGTCCGGAGACCTGCCGCGTTCGTCAAACATGGACGAACGCGGCAGCTGTGCAAACGGGATGGCAGCGGTTTGGAGAGTGCGTGTGCACCTCTCCCAAGCCGCCGCCATCCGGAGACCTGCCGCGTTCGTCAAACATGGATGAACGCGGCAGCTGTGCAAAGGGGATGGCGGCGGTTTGGCGAGTGCGCGCGCACCTCTCCAAACCGCCGCCATCCCGTTTGCACAGCTGCCGTGTTCGTCAATGTTTGACGAACGCAGCAGGTCTCCGGACAGGACGGGACGGCTTGGAGAGGTGCGCGCGCACTCTCCAAACCGCCGCCATCCCGTTTGCACAGCTGCCGTGTTCATCAATGTTTGACAAACGCGGCAGGTCTCCAGACGGGACGGGACGGCTTGGAGAGGTGCGCACGCACTCTCCAAACCGCCGCCATCCCGTTTGCACAGCTGCCGCGTTCGTCCATGTTTGACGAACGCGGCAGGTCTCCGGACGGGACGGCGGCGGCTTGGAGAGGTGCACGTGCACCTCCGCCCTTCGAAAAGGTACGCGCGCACCTCTTGGAACGGGCGGTGCCACTGGAGAGGTGCACGCGCACCACTGCCCGTTCGAAGAGGTGCATGCGCACCGGGCGGCTCCGGAGCCGCGGGTTGCCGACCCGTGATCTATACACAATGTAGCTTTCACTTTCTATGACAGAGAAAGTGTCACCTTATGTGTTCCTATCACAGATACTTTGCAGAAAAGCTAAATTTAAAATCAAGCTACTGGAGACCAACAGACCCAGTCAGGAGGTCTCAAATGGGGAATTAGCATCAATACACAAATACACAAGATATACAGATACACAAGAGAGCAAGGTCTGATCTCCCAAATGTCTTTGAGCCTTTATCTAGTCTTTCCCAGGCCAACATGCCAAAATGGAGATTCCTATCAAACTGTTACAGAAAATAAAGTAACTATCTTGAACTGTATGTGTGTGGTGGGTATGTGTGTTCATGCCTGACACAAGCATCCAGAAAGGAACAGGATCCCATAAGCAAATAAATGTCACAGCACTACAAGGCAATTCATAAAGCATCTGTGTTCTTTTTTTTTTCCTAGCCCAATGTTTTCATTCTAGTACTATTCAGACATTATCAGTGCTATAATACCCATTTTATACACACTGGACAAAAGAAGCCTTCTGAAACAGTTGTTTTAGGTATTAATTTAAAATGGTAAGTAAACTAAATACAGTATATTTTATAATGAGTACCACCATTTAAAATAATATTAATGTTTCCTAATGTTTTGAATACATTTTTAAAATTTCTTAATTAATCTATTAGTGAAATGTCTATGCAAGCAAACAGAAATATACCATCGGACATAGCTTCTGAAGAAGCTGAATCTTTCAAAGTCCATGACTACATTAATACTTCAAAGTGAGGTGACTGCCTTTGTGAAGCAGATTAATACTTAAAATATTATTTTTTCACTATTGATATAAGAAGAGGGGAAAGCAGACATGTTTTTGGCAACATTGCTATGAATGGATTATTTATTTTAAAGAGCAATTATTTCCTTCTAGAATATCATTCCATGTATCATTATGGGTATCTCTATTTTTTGCTATATATGCCATTGACCTTGGCAATCATGCGCAGATGTTCCATTTAATTTTATTTAATCTAGCAAATCTATATAGTTTCCAGACATTCAGACCAGAAGACAGATATATTTGATGCTGAAAATATACAAAATTTTCTGACATCTCTTATGTAAAACGGTATTTCATTTTGATTCCTTCTACTTCTAGTTCTCAGGCTTAATCTACCAAAAACTAATTACAACGTAAATATGTCAAATGCAGGATTAAATGCCATAAAAATCAATATTTATGCAATATTGTAAGATTACAAAACCACTTGAGTTACATCCTGAAATAATAAATTCATACATTCTTGCAATATAGTACCTCTGAACTACTCTCATTGTTGATATCCACTGCATTTCCAGGGACTGCGGATGAATCAGAATCAGAGCTCTGAGATCCAACTCTGCCTGGAGTCTGAAAAAAAGAGAAAATATATTATCTCTGTCAAGCTGTCTTGCTCTGGGGACTACTGGCAGCAGTAAATTTACTCCCATGGATACTTCTATGATTAGGATTATTCACAAGTATAGGAAGTAGCATTGTACTGACAATTAATTCTTATAGAAGAAGCCAAATAAAATAACTTTCTTAATGCAGAGTTGCAAATTTTCAATTAAAGAAGGCATACAACAAAAATATCCCCTACCAATAACTGCGTCTCTTCGCATATATTTTCCTACAGGATAATTCTGTATGACTGTGATGTGAATGTACAGATATACCATACAGTGTGAATCTTAGGTTTAAGACAACAACTTTCTTTGACTACTTGCTTATCTAAATATTCCAAGTTGCATTTTTAAATACATATGCTGAAAATTGAACTTGTTTAAAATAAACACTTTTCAACATTCAGATCTTCCACCTATCCTCTAGATTTATCATATATTGTCAGATACAATATAGTCTATATTTTAACAATCAATTAACAGAAAGTAAAGCTGACTACAGACACTACTCTACTTACAAACTTTCAAATTATTGTATGAACTTTCATCAACATAAACAAACTTATCCACAACTCCTAACTAGGCCCCAGAAGTGAGGAGAAGGTACAAAAGGATTAGTCTACAGTGCACCATATATGTATGGGACTTTCCCCTGCCTTCTGTTCACATACTATTCGCTGATCTGCACACATACCGCTCACTGACACTTATGTAAGAACTCTAGTACTATTATTTTTATGCTTGTTAGGTCTTATAAACAAACTGGACTTCTGAATAACCTTTTGGAATGTAACCTGTCCGTAAAGGAATGTCTATAAAGTAAAATATGTATCTGAGTCTTCAAGAAAGGTTTAATGAATAAACAAAATAACTGCAAAGATTCCATGGCAGAAGAAATAATGGAAAAAGAAACCCTAAATAGTTGGATTTTAAAACTAAAAGTACAATTATAAATAAGCAGGGCTTTTTTTCTCATAGAACGCTCAGAACGGAGTTCTGGCACCTTTTTTGAATGGAACCTTGTAGGGTAGGCAAGGCAGGTTGTATTTATTTATTTAGATTTATTTATGACATGTGTGAGTTCCGGCACCTTTTTCTTTTACAAAAAAAGCACTGTAAATAAGTCTAATGAGAAAATGGAGGACAGCAGAAATGGCCAATATGGCTATATAAAGAGTCCTATGAAGATATGACCAAACCTCCTTCAACAAGAGTATATTCCACCACGTAAATATGAAGAAAAGGATGGAAGAACAGTATTGAAACTTGAGTCATAGAAATATATCAAGGAATATATATTTAGTTTTAAAAGATTTACATCTCCAGGCTCAAATGAATTTGTTGATGGCTTGAACTTTTATGTATTATATTTGAGAAATCCTGGAGAATAGCTGATATGCCAGATGCTCCTCACCATCATCATTTTAGCCATTCTATATCCATTGCAAGATGAAGGCCTCTTACTCACTGTTTCCAACCAATATGGTCCTGAGCTTTCTTTTGTCAATTGGACCGCAACACTTGTTGATGTCGTCAATCCATCTTGTTTTAGGTCTCTTATTATGGACGCTTTTTATCAAGTGGGATCCATTCTATGATTGCCTTGGTCCACCTGCCATCAGTTCTTCTTGCTACGTGAACAGCCCATCCCATTTCAATTCATTTACTCTCTTGATGATATCATATCATATATCATATTGTTAAAGGTACATGTACTTCTATTTTGCCATCAACGTTAATGTCTATCTGAACAGGACCATCTCAGGAAATACGTACAATACCAGAAGTTACGTGAACCAAATGTCCAACAGCGCCTACAATTGTACAGACACCTAATCTGCTGTGTCTGTCTAATTTACCGTAAGCCACCAGTCTCATCAAACAAGTGACTCTAGAAAGGCAAGGAACAGCCAACACCCTCAACAGAAACAGCCCAACCGCTGTTAACGTTGCCAGGCCTTCAGCAACACTCACAGCACCGAGCCCGGAGGCTCCCTCGAAGTCCGCATCCTCCACAGACAAAAAAAAGTCCCTTCCCATCTTCCTTTCACTCTCCCCGTTTTCCCCTATCCAAGATGGAGTCCCACAACTTCTCCCGCCCGCCTCTCTAGCCCGTTTATGGACAATCCCATGAGATGCCGAATGTCGCCCGCCCTCCAACCCACAACTCCACGCCTCTCTTGCCACACCAGTCTCGCCTTCCCGTCCCCGAGAGACTCTTTGCTCTCAAGGCTTCTCTCCCACCCTCGGCCACCAAGAGCCAGGAAGAAAAAAAAAAGGCCTAACAGAGAAGGCGCCCAGGGCCAGAAAACAGGGTAATCGGAAGACCAGCGCTGCTGCTCGCTGGGAAGAGAGGGAGAGGCCAGCCTCAGAGGCCTTGAGGAAATCAGACAGGCGGCTGGGCATCAAAGCGCTCACTCGGGTGCTGGGCCGGCTGCAATTAAGTGCAGCGGTGCCGCACCGCCCCAGGCAGCCAACCCGGGCGCTGCAACTGGGAGCCCGGAACCCCGCCGGCGCCTTCGCGCTGCCCCCTTACCCTCTGTAAAATCCTCCTCAGCATCGCGGCAGAGGTCACGTCCCTCCGGGGAGCGACGACTCCAGGCTCACCGCGGCCTCCCCAGAACCATCTCCAAATCTCGGGCTTCCCCCGCCCTGCCACTCGCTCCGGCCCAACCCGTTCCGCCGCTCCTTGACAGCGGGGAAAGGCGCCGCCAGGAGTAGGGCGGGGAGAGAGGGGCGGCCGGAGCCGCGAAGGAGGAGGCGCGCTGTCCGCCCTTCTTTCTTCGGCTTGGGACTGGCGGAGGTGGGGCTTCGCGCCGTCTGACAGAGAGGCGGAGCTGTCGTCGGAGCGCGTTTGAGGCTGGTCGGAGGAGCTAGGAGGCCGAAGGTGGGCGGGCGGGCGAGAGAGCGGGTGTTGGCGGCGCTCTCAGTCCCGCTGACAGCGAGGGTCGCCTCGTCTTCCTCCCCTTCTGCAAGGCGAGAGTGTCTCATCTCAGCTTCTCATCGCCTGTCAATTCCAGAGTTTCCCCAAGTGACTCTTAGCCACGTGCCAAATGCATCTTTCGAGGCATGGACTTGACTGGACACAGACTGGACGTTTAGCTCTTCTGGGTCCATTGAAAATGGATGCTAAAAATACGGCACTCTGCCATTCAGCTGTCCTCGTGATTTTCCAAGCTCGCACACTGATACTGGTGCTGAAATAACCCTGTCGAAATCAAGCTGAACATTTTTTTTTTTCACCACCCTCATTCTTAACTCCGAAATGCAAGGGATCACATATAACATTGTCTTGGAGAACTAAATATTACTTTAATGTTTAGAAGCTTAGAATTCCAATTGAGCTATTTACAGTATGCTACAATTAACCGTGGATTCACATACAGTGCAAACACAGTCATTGACTCTAACAGGATGTACTCCCACAGAACTGCAATCAAAGAATTACATCTATGGCAAACAGTAAGATAACTACTTGATTAGCCCAGCTTGCAAAAAAAAAACAATAAAGAGCCCATTCAAGTGAAAATAAATAATCTTACTAACTAATTTGCAGCTCTGTTCTGTTCTTATTTGGCCAAAATGGCAGCACCCCAAACATAATATGACTAAGAATTGAAGGATTAATTTTTATTGTCCAAGTTAAAATGCTTCAGATGGAAAAGAAGAAAAGAACATAATTTACATTTTACTAACAAAAAAATAGAAATTTTGTTCATTGGATTCATTGCTGTTTTTCTTTCGATTGGATCAAACTATAGATACTAGGACTTTCTCATATTTATTTTTCTATAGTTTTAGTTCATCTTCTGACAGAACAATTAAATCTATTAAACCATAACAAAGGCCTGTATGATTCAACCTTTTTTCCCCAAAGAAACCAAATTGTTTAATATCAATTAGACTGTAAGCAATACAGGAACAAAGACTCTTTCTCCACCTCCCCAGCAGGCTGCATCTGTCTGTCTATCTGTATCTTGTATCCTGAATATCTCAGGACATCGCTACTATTCCTAATTGCTGGGATGTATACAACAGCATAATGGCTGGCAGTGGTAAACTTTAGATTAGATATTCTGCTTGCATAGGACAATGCCATTTGGAATAATACTGAGCCTTGTTTGCACCCTTTTCATTCCTTGAAAGGTAGATGGTGGCAGTGAGAACTAGTATGCCCCGATATGGCCTAATATTTTGAAAATCAAGGAGACAAAACCAAGGTGTGTCTACCCAGAGGACTTGTGGTAGAGAAATTGGTTCCTCCAACTTTTCATTCTATGGGTTCAGCCCTGCCATTACATTATGAATATGTTTGTTGATTCAGTACAGTAGAGCAGTCATGGGGACCTGCTTAATGCATGTGTGAAGACTGCCATTATGATGGCAATTGGAAGAATCTTTATTGGCAGTGATGTCTGTGGGTGAGATACCATAGGAGTCAGACTGATGTCCAGAGCAGACTGACACTACACCCCACCCACAAAGGGACAGAATTTGCAGCACTATATTGCAATATTGCTTTTATCATTCTGATCAAAGCAGTAAGTTTCTATGGATGTTGCTGATTATTCACTTAAACAAGAGAAACTATAGAGCATTAGTTTGTTGCATATATCTAGGAAGGTGTTTGGCAGTGTTCCAACTGAAACATTGTGAGAAGTGATAATGGGCAACTTTTAAGGTTTATAATGCAACTTTATTCTAGGCAGTAGATTTTGTTTTTCAGCAGATCATTGAATAGGACAAAGTTTAATACTACATTTGCAAACTTAAAGAAATCATATGATGAAATGAATTCTCTGGAATTATAGAATGTTTTCCATTAATGTGGAGGCAAAATATCGTTACTGAAAACTACAAAAATGATATAATATTAAAGTAAGCATAAGATTCAATAGCAAAGACAAGGATATATGATGTCCCCTTGGTTTCTTATACATTGATAATAAATTGTGGTCTGCATGATTTATTTATTTATTTGTATCCCATCTTTATTGTTTTTACAAATAAACCATACCCAACACACCTTTCTCCTCCTATTTTCTCCACAATAACAATTCTGTGACTTGGGTTGGTTTGACAGAGAGTGAGTGGCCAAAAGTCACCCAACTGGTTTTCATAGCTAAGGTAAGACTCGAACTTGCAGCCTCCTGGTTTCTAGCCTTGCACCTTAAGCATTAGACCATGCTAGCTAAACTAGTTTCTCCTAAAGATATCAATGTAGCATTGCAAGGAAACCTCGTGCTTTCTTTAGAATAAACCATTAGGAACATGGTGACTTACATATGGAGGGTTAGAGGGACACCAATGAAAGGTGAAAGGTTACTATGAAACAATTGGGGGAAAATGCACAGTGGATCATTATTAATTTGTCTTAAAGGTAAAGGTAAAGGTTCCCCTGCACATGTGTGCTAGTCGTTTCCAACTCTAGGGGCCGGTGCTCATCTCTGTTTCAAAGCCGAAGAGCCAGCACTTGTCCAAGGATGTCTCCATGGTCATGTGGCTGGCATGACTAGACGCCAAAGGCACACGGAACGCTGTTACCTTCCCACCGCAGTGGGAATTTGCCTTAGCTCTGATTAAATAGCTGATATTAAAATTTGCAAAAGCAATAATTAGACACCATATTTAAATATAAAAATATATAAATATTTTTAAGATTTAACCTTTAAATTCATTTTATTTCTAAATGAAAGATTGTAGAAAACTGATTAGGAGCCATAGTGGCGGAGAGGTTAAAGTGCAGTATTGCAAGCTAATTATGCCCACAGCCAGGAGTTCAATTCTGACCAGCTCAAAGTTTACTCAGCCTTTCATCCTTCCAGGGTTGGTAAAATGAGGACCCAGATTATTGGGGGTAATATGTTGATATTTGTAAACTGCTCAGAGAATATTTATTTATTTATTATTTATTATTTGGATTTGTATACTGCCCCTCTCCCGAAGGACTTGGGGCGGTGTACAGGGCAATTAAAACACTATATACAACATATAATATTTATAATTTATAAAAATTAAAATAAATTAAACAAGTAGCCCTGAACAATAAAACACATTCTAAAATTTAAAATTTAAAATTTAAATCTAAAATCCAAGTCCCTCAGTCCAGGCCGGCAAGTTCGAATAGCCAAGTCTTCAGGTCGCGGCGGAAAGAGCGAAGGTCGGGAGCCATCTGGAGCTCAACAGGGAGCTGATTCCAGAGGGCAGGCGCGCCCACAAAGAATGCTCTCCCCCTGGGGGCCGCCAGTCGACATTCCCTGACCGATGGCACCCTGAGGAGGCCCTCTCTGTGGGAGCACACAGGACGATGGGAAGTTAACGCCGGCAAAAGGTACTCCCGTAAATAACCTGGACCCATGCCATTTAGGGCTTTATAGGTCATCACCAGCACCTTGAATCTCACCCAGAAGACAACTGGAAGCCAATGCAGCTCACGGAGCAGAGGTGTTACATGGGAGTATCGGGAGACCCCCATCACAACTCGCACAGCCGCATTCTGCACCAGCTGGAGCCTCCGAGTGGTATTCAAGGGCAGCCCCATGTAGAGAGCGTTGCAGTAGTCTATCCGAGAGGTCACGAGCGCATGAGTGACTGTGCGTAGGGCATCTCGGTCCAAGTAGGGCCGCAACTGGCACACCAGGCGAACCTGGGCAAAAGCCCCCCTGGTCAGAGCTCCTATATGATCTTCAAAACTGAGCTGTGAATCAAGGAGGACACCCAAGTTGCAAGCCCTATCTACGGGGGGTAACACCTCACCCCCTATAGATAAAGATGGAATAGAATGGACAACCCGAGATGCCGGTATGCACAGCCACTCGGTCTTGTCGGGATTTAGACGAAGCCTGCTCCTCCCCATCCAGACCCTCACCGCCTCCAAGCAACGGGCCATCACGGAGAGGGCATCACTGGGTTGATATGGGGTGGTATATAAATCAGTGCTATTGCTAAGTATTATTTTGTATTTCCTTTAAGCTGCTACACAGGCCTATCCCAAATTCAATTGTGTCATCAAGTTGGAAGAGAGAATGAAATTGTTTTTTATGAGCTACTTGAGATACTCTTCACATTTGTATTGCCTTATATAGAGGCCAAGCAAAGGTTATCATAAATTTTACTCAGTCTCATGTTTTCTTAATATTTTCAAGAGTTTGCAATAGCTTGATGGCCATTATGTATTGGGCCATTTAGTGCACTGCATTTTCCAAGGATGCAAATCTAGAAATAATAGAGATATTTATGGGAATACCATATTAGTACAGCATCTGGATGCCCCAAAGTGCAGATCAATAATTGCAATGGCAGGCAGAGGGTTTTAGTCCAACCCAACATAAATGATAAAAAATGTTCCTTCTTCTTTTGTCAAGTTTGTTGTAAATCTGATTTCTCCCACTTTTATTTATTACTCTATAGTACCTATCTAAAAATATTCTACTGTTACATTATCCAATACATCAGTCTTCTCCTCATATACACATACTTATACACACAGAACTGAACCAGCATTGAAACCAGAAAGCAAGAAGGAAACTGCCTTATTTTTGACAATGCTATAATATACATATTTCTATCTCTTTGTGGCTTTAGGATTATGTATGAAAATCCCATGTCACATGGCCAGTGCTTTTTTTTGTAAAAGAAAAAGGTGCCGGAACTCACACATGTCATACAACCCGCCTTGCCTACCCTACAAGGTTCCATCCAAAAAAGGTGCCGGAACTCCATTCTGAGCGTTCTATGAGAAAAAAAGCCCTGCACATGGCAGTACCTGCTTCATGGAAATTGCCTGGAATGCTCCTGCTAGAAAAGGCAAAGCTATCTCCTCAGAGAAGGATAAAATGATTTGTCATTGAACCAACTTTGTACTCCAGTGTATATTGTAATCCCTCCTGAACATCCTGTGCTGACAATTTGGCAGCAATACTTGTGATTGACACACATGGCAGATTTCTGGCTTCATTTTGAAGACATCCAGTACCCCTGTATTTAATAATAGACACAATGCCCTTATCCACAAACCACTACATCGACTGACACCTGCATCGGTCAAGTTCTCACATGCTTGTTCAGTATGTTTGTTTTCACCACTAAATAATCTATTCCATGATCTCATCTCAACTATTCTATCACTGAGTGTAGATCGCTGCCTGTTGGCCCTTTATTCTACATTTCTTGTCATTATCTTTTTCCCTCTTGCCATTGGATTACATTTTAAAGATAATCCCTTTTTCATCAGTTTCCGTATCTTCTTAAAGTCTGATATTACACAACTAAGAGCAATTGTCACCATATGAGTCGATAGGGAAAAGTTCAAAATCCATGTCTACATGATAATTCCATTAAAATTCAACTCATCTCCTGATCATGACATATCCATTTTTGTGTTTTGTAATTGTCTTTCTCCAGGGTATACACTTTAACTTCACAATCTAGTGGATACTCCTGGGATTTTCCTGGTGGTCTCCCATCCAAGTTCTGCTCATGGCTGAATCTATTCAGGTTCTCAAAATCAGCCAAAGTTGGCTAGAGGCCACCTAATTTAGCCAAACCTTTATTACAGTCAACTAAACAAACACAAAAATGTGAAAAACCTTTTCAGTTCCCCTGGATATTGCAAAAGATAGAAGCAAAAACAATGTTTCTATTAGTTCAACTATGTAAATTCATCTCTATAAGCTTTCTTCCTTGTTTCAAAGACATTTTATATTTGCAAACTATAATACCGTAGATTCCGGCATATAAGACTACTTTTTAACCCATGAAAATCTTCTCAAAAGTCAGGGGTCAGGGTGCTGAAACTTTAGGGACAGGGCTGGCTGGAAAACCTGGAGCGGATCTTCCATTTAGTCTGCGCAAGGAAAGCTGGACCAATTGGAGTAGAAGCTGCAGTCTGTGATTTTTTACAGGCTGGGGTCTGGGCTTCTTTCCTTCTAAAGTTGAAGAACAGCTGTAGGCAGGTGGGGAATGCAAGAGCAATTTGAAAGGCAGGTGAGGAATGCATAGCCAGAGCAGCAGCTTAGCTCTAAGGACACATTTGACTCAGGAACTGGGCGGGCTGGCTGGAAAACCTGGAGTGGATCTCCCATTTGGTCTTTTTTTAAAATCCCATTTATATCCCACCCTTCTCCGAAGACTCAGGGCGGCTTACAATTTAAAGCACAAATCAATGTGCTTAGCAATAGCCTTCATTCTATGTATATGCCTGCCTATTAGAGCTTTCACCCCCCCCCCCACAAGCAGCATTATTACAAAGTCAGCTTATTGCCCCCAACAATCTGAGTCCTCATTTTACCTACCTCGGAATGATGGAAGGATGACTCAACCTTGAGCCTGGTGGGATGAGAACCTGCACTAATTGCAGGCAGCTGGGGTTACTTAAGGCTCTGCGCAGGGAAAGCTTTAGAGTGAATTAGGAAAAGTGAAAAAGTGAATTAGGAAAATAGGAAAAGGGTTGCTGGAATTGGGTACGTGTAGTTTAATGAAGAGAAGGGTGAGGGGTGACACGATAGCAGTGATCCAATATCTCAGGGGCTGCCACAAAGAAGAGGGAGCCAAGCTATTCTCCAAAGCACCTGAAAGCAGGACAAGAAGCAATGGATGGAAACTAGTCAAGGAGAGAAGCAACCTAAAACTAAGGAGAAACTTCCTGACAGTTAGAACAATTAACCAGTGGAACAACCTGCCTCCAGAAGCAGTGAATGCTCCAACACTGGAAGTTTTTAAGAAGAGACTGGACAACCATTTGTCTGAAATGGTTTAGGGTTTCCTGCCTGAGCAGGGGGTTGGACTAGAAGACCTCCATGGTCCCTTTCAACTCTATTATTATTGTTGTTGTTGTTGTTGTTGTTGTTATTATTATTATTATTATTATTATTATTATTATTATTATTATTATTATTATTATTAAGTTTAATCCACTTGCACTGTTTTATGCATGTTTGATGACAAACAGCCTTATGTTTATAAGTGACAGTTTTCCTAAGTACCTGCATGTCATAAGCATTTGAATTAAAATTACCATATTAAAATCAAATCTGATGTTTTTTAATTTTTATTTGGTGTGCGTTGGAAGAGGGGTAGTCTTATACGGCGAGTATAGCCCAAACCCTATAATTTAACAGGAAATGTAGGGGGTCGTCTTATACGCCCAGTCGTCTTATACGCCGGAAAATACGGTAATAGTTTTGCTTATACTGTTGGACAATTGAATGAAATGCCAAGCAAATATTATTGACTTCAGAAAAGAGATTTTGAAATTCCTAGAAATATCAGCAAAGTTGCCAGTTTAGTTTTATTTACTTATTTCCGCAAGGGAGAACCACGTGGATTTTCTCCTTCAGGGACCAAGTTATCTTGGCTAGTCTTTGTGAAAAAGTCCTTTTAAAGCATCATTTTCCTAAACTGGCATTTGAAAATTAGAAAAGACAAATGCCAAAACTCCACTGGATGACATAACTATATATTCTAAATGCCAGCATACAGCATTGCAGGTGGGGATGACAGCATTAAATAATGCAGATGTATATTTATATTTGTTTCAAAACTGAAAGTAGAAAAGGAGATAAGCAAGAATGCAGTTTCAAACAATATAATGAGTTTTTAACCACATTTTCATGGAACGGACTTGTTCTCTGTTCAAGAGGCAGGGCTTTTTTTCTCATAGAACGCTCAGAACGGAGTTCCGGCACCTTTTTTGGATGGAACCTTTTAGGGTAGGCAAGGCGGGTTGTATAACATGTGTGAGTTCCGGCACCTTTTTCTTTTACAAAAAAAGCACTGTCAAGAGGTGTTTATCCCTTCATAGTTATGTTGAAGGCTTAAGTGTAAACATTTTTTAAAAACACAGAAAAGATTAGATTTTTTAAAATGTCAGTTTCCAAGGACAAAGACAAAGTAAGATCACTATAATTCTAGTTAGTCACTTAAGAAGGAAATGTTTGCATGATTAAAAAATTCTAAGTATAAAAACTTATTTGTTTTATAATTTCACAGCAATTAATTCTGCCTAGTCTGAAATAATGTTGTCATATGACATAATAACTCTACGAAAATTTCTTGGTGGCATTTTTCATTTTAAGTTAAGAGCGAACTCTTTATGATTGTACAAACCTATCATCACAGAATTAGAAAGTTGGAAGGCTGTTCAGATAATCACGTTCAACCTCTTGCTTTGTGCCAGAATCCAAACTAAAGTATCAGTGACAAGTGGCTGTCCAGCCTCTGTTTGACCTCTAGGAAAAAGGGAACTTTGGGATATCCTGTGAAACTGTTCCTACTGTTAGGAAAATTTTCTTTAATATTCAATCCACAATCTGTCTTTTAGTAACTTCAATATATTTTTTAAATCTAATTTAAAATGGACCTCTGAGATGATATAGAACTGATTTTGATCCTCTTTTATGGGATATTTCTCCAGGTGGCTAAAGAGTTTTATCTTATCATACCTTCCTACAGTCTACTCAAGGTGAAAACTTTCCAGAACTTATTCCAGTGCGATATTAAATTCTTCTTATTGGGTATCTTGTTCATCATGCTGAAGCTGTAAAAAATTTGTACTGTTGAAATCAGAGAGATTTTCTTAAACTGTTGTTCTGTAGTAGCTATGTGGTGACAAAATACAGGATCTCATTTAAATATAATTATAAAACACTCATCTACGTAGAGGCACTCAAAATAGCATTAGCAGTACAGATGTCCTTACTTCCATAAAGTTTGAAATTTAAATACGAAGTTGAAAGGGAGAGATCGTGGTATACAATTTCTAGAGAGAAAAGCAGTACAACTTGACAACTGAATATTATCAGAGCAAAGGAAATGGAAGACTTAAATTTAAAGAGAAGGTTTTATGATCCCTCAGCTGGTGATGTTGCCAATGGATGTATTGGAATAGGAATGGAGGAGAGCCAAATTTTGGAGAAAGCTAAACAGTTTAGTCATGTATATACTAGCATATGCTACATATCAGAAATAACGTTATACCTAGTGTTATCCCTATCCATTGTAGAGATCACCACTGTATCTTCTTGAGAATAGTTCAGGACACAGTGCAGGATCTTTCCTCAACCACAGGAGGGCCCACCGAATCTCAAACAGCAGCTTCCATTTTAAGGCCCTTATAGTGCCTTCAAAGGCAAGCACATTGCCCTCCCCAGTGCGTATTTCAACAAACCTCAATCCAGAGGGATTTCCCCACGCTTCAATTATAGAAGAAAAACATGCTCTTAAATTAAGAAAGGAAACATAACCAAATGATGCCTGTACTTTATCCAGCCACAATGCTTGCCAGTCATAAGTGGTCCCAAACAATTTATGAGATTTAAACTTCATTTTATAATCAGGGTGGATTACTCGTTTGATGGAACCACCTTATCAAAGCTGAGCAATTCTGATTTGATCAATTCCTAGATTTCAGATTAAGAATCCTATGTTTTCTTACAGACCTATAGGGAAAAATAGATAGGATGAGGGTGAAGGTTCATTCTCTGAATTTGTGGGTTGGTTTCCGAATGTTTCGTTACCAGGCTAGGCAACATCTTCAGCGGCTTTTAGGGGATGTCTGTGCCAGTGCTCTTCTATTTATAAGGGCTTCAGATGTGGGTGTGTCAAGTGAGGGTCTTGTGATGAGTCATCAGAGTGGCTGGTGATGGGTCTTGTGATGTGGAGATTATATCAGGTCAGGGTCACTGGAAGATGAACTGCTGGGGGGGTGAGGGACTTGAGGGTTGGTGCTGTCTCCAGATGGTTGTGCGATTGATTTGGATTCTGAGGGGTTCATACGCTGGTTTAGATCAATGTGTCTGTTGATGGACTTGCTTGTGGAATACCAGGCTTCAATGAACTCACGAGCATGGCGGTTGGTAGTGTGGCCCATGATTTTAGTGTTGCTCCAATTTGATTGGATAATAAACTTGTACCTAAAGCAATGTACTTGTGAATAGTTTGCTCTAAGAATGTAACTCCTATTTTCTTCCTGGTCACTGACTGAGTCCATAAATCATATTGGGATTTGTTTTTTATTTAATATGTTATGCAAACCTAGATCCTGTGCTTTAGGTAAATCATGGTTGTTCAGTTTCTTAAATCTTAGATGAAGATGGCCATAATTCATCATCTGGCTTGGTTTTCAGATCATTTTGGCCATTCTTTTCTGAAATTTCTACAGCTTCTTCATGTCTCCTTTAAAATGTTGTGCCCAAGTCTAATACACTAAATGAAGCTAAATGAGTTTCAAATGCAATTAAAGAACTACCCTTGAGTGCATCATTTGTTAACAACAACAACAATAATAATAATAATAACCCAAGACGGCACTGGCTCTTTTAGCTGCTCTGTACACATGATCATTTAATATCATTTTTATTTAATATATGATATCATGTCAAGATCATCCTAGTCCCTAAAGGATAACTTTGCAAATGGTTAGGGTTTTTAAAAATTTGTTGGAAGCTATTAAGACTTAGGAAAGGTTCTAATATTTATACAGTATTAGCGATGTGCAAAGTGTACAGTTTTGAAACATTCTAAGCAAGAATTTTTAAGTCTCTTCTTTAGAATGAAAAACAGCTATGTTCAGCATTTGAAAAATTGTTTCAAAATTAGAATGCTTCTGTTTCAACTTTGAAACATTTCTAGAATAAAGTACTCAAAAGAGTCCATTTTTTATTCAAAGTACTTGTTTCATACTAAAATTAGGATGATTTATGAAGCTACATGCTTAAAACAGCTCAAAATGAAATTATTTGCATATTCATATAAATATTTTCCTGCTTCAGAAATTAACGTCCCCTGCTCAAAATTGTTATATTTTTTGCTGCAAGAACCAAAAAATACAAATTCAGCTCTTTTATTAAGAGGAAAGGTTATCTGTAAGGCTTGTTTTCCTACATTCAGACAGTCATCCCATTTTCACTTTGACCCTTTCAGTGCATACAATAATTCCCTCTTGAGGAAAAAAGGAGGCAAATTACTTTCTTTGCATTTTCTCTTATTCTTCCCAAGAGTCTATTTTCCCAGACCCCATATATTTCCCAATTGTCTCTCCCAGCCTAACAGACATTTCAGGTTACTTCTCCCTCTCTCCACTCTTATGAACTTCTACATCAGGTGAAGTTTCCCATCAGTATAGAATTAATATCATCAATAAGCTGACGATTCCCAATTATACATTTCCACTGTAGGCCAACCAACTGATGCTCTCAAGGCCCTTTCCCAGTATCTGGAGGCACTGGAGGTCTTAATGGGGGGCAGAGAGAGGCTTTAGCTTAACCCTAACAAGATTGAATTGTGGTTTTGCGGTCCACTGACTATAAGGACTCTAGTTTATGTCTGAATGAACTTATGCACCTCCAGAGAAGTGATGCACACTTGGTCTTGTAGCTCCTGATAGAAAAGCAGGTAGTAGTCATTGCCAAGACAGGCTTTGTGTAATTCACATTGTACATTTATTGTTTCCTTTCCTGAACAGCTCTACTCACAGTCATTCACTCCGTAGTGACCTACATTTTGGACTATATAATGCACTCTACATAGAGTTACACCTGAAAACCATCCAGAAGCTATAATTGGTCCATATTGTAGACAGAGGCTTTAGTAGTTATGGATGCATTTCAATATAGCCATGTAACATCATTATTTTGTGAGCTGCACTGGTTCCCAATAGGTAATTCAAAATGCTGATTCTCATCTATAAAGCCCTTCATGGCACTTCTCCAATTATGGCACTTCTGCTCGTTTCATGAGTTCCAGCAGAGTGAGCATGTTTTGGGTCCCTTCCTCAAAATCATGTAGCCTTTGACTGCATCCTCCATCCTTTACCACATACTAATTTACCAGTGGTAAATTAGTATGTGGTAATTTGGAGTTTCTATTTTATAGAAAGCTTCAGCTTGCAGTCACATTGCTTCCTTTCTTCCCCAAATCCTTCACATGGCATTACTACAACTAGGAAATATGAATAGAATAGAGCTGGAAGGGACCTTGGAGGTCTTCTAGTCCAGCCCCTTGCTCAAGCAGGAGAACCTATATACCACCTCAGACAAGTAAAATTTACATGGGCAGGCCATAGCTTCACTTTGAAGAAGCCTACTATAATAAGAATATTTTAATATTAAAATCAGGGGAAAATCATATGGGACAGGAAAAGAAGAGTGTACAGAATGAATGATTTCAAAGAAGTTTGGTTTGTTGAAAAAGGGACATACTGTAGCTCTAGTTCAAAAGAATGTGCAATGAATGTGCAATATTGATGATGCCCTTTCTTACAAAACAGTAAAATTATTCTCGTCTACATACAGATTAAAGTAGAAAAGGAAACTCAGCAGGATTCAGAAAGTAGAATCCTGATTGCTGGTTGAGTAACAATGTACAAGTAGGGACAAAGTGTTTTCAGCAAGGAGGTCTCTTACATCAGCATATCCTTCATTTATTTATTGCAAATTCCCATCCAAATGTAAGATGTGAAACAACAGAAGTTTAAGATTGAATTAGAAAAAAAATAAAAAATGCAGTCCATAGATAAATAGACATAAGGTCCAGACAGAAATACAAATGAATCCATTTGAAAGTAATGTTGAAAATATGGAATATGCAAAACAAGAAGAAATAAATGCCTGGGAAAATGACAGACAATTGGATGCTGAGCATTGCTTAGGAGACAGCAGACTAATGTAAAACTGTCTAGACAAGTAAATTATAGAAGTTTATGTAGTCTCAAGAAGTTAAATATCATTAATTGATGGACTGGTGATATATTTATCATAACGTATGCATTCTACCCTGAAAATTTACAAGATGTTGAATGCAAGAAAAGCATTGAAACTGCCACAATACTAATCTGGCTAACAGGTCTTTAATTATTCAATTTTGCATGCACAAAATGGATAGAGCAATACTTGCTTTGCAATTGCCTCCCCACCCTAATTGCTTTTCTCCTGAAGATATCTCTAACTGCAACTCCCATCACATCCAGTTCTTGTTTGCTGAAAATAATTTCTGTAGAATGGCTTTACTCTTGATAGTATAGCTTCCAGTCCCATACCAGTTCTCCTGCTATTCAGGGCAGCAAGTTTCTGAAGTTATGTGGTTACTTTTGTATTATTTGAATAAAAGAAAACTCTTTTCACTTCCTCCAGTTATACTATTTCTAAATGTTAATGCTTTCCAATTATATGGATATTATTATACTTAATGCAACATTTCCTAAAGAGACACCAAAGTATTGCTCAAAATTTTGTAAATCTTCTCTGCTTTTATCATATTAAGAAATATAAAACTATATATCAACAAATACCAGAAGAGTCTCTTTATGCCTATTCACATTATGGTACATTTTAATTAATCTAGCAATTATTATTGAATGCAGATTGGGTGAACAGGGAACATTTTTGCACTAAGTTCTACAGACCTCACTTCTAAGAAAACATACACTACATTGCATATCACAAACTAATTGACAAATTATAAATTTCCTTAACAAATGGAAATAGACTAGCTCCATTGAAGTTCAAAGAACATGTTTCTGGCTTGCAACCTCTGAAAATGGTGAGCACCAGTGTGAAAAAATAAAAAGCATGCTTGCCAATATTACAAAAATCAAAAATAGAGGTATGTTTATTAGCTGTTTCAAACACTGCAGAAGGTAGAAATATTCCATTTTCCATTTCTATCTCACATGTAATCTTCACATGTCCAAGAAAACAAAACATCTGCATTTTTAATATTTAATACATAATATTTAGGCCATGGGGTAGAAATATTAAAAAGAGACACTTTAATCCTAATTTAAATCTTACATTAAATCTTACAGTCAGTCTCGAGGCATCTGATGAAGTGAGCTGTAGCTCATAAAAGCTTATGATTTTTAATAAAATTTTATGAGCCAGAAAAGGTGCTACCAGACTTCTGATTTTTTGATATCATAAATAAATATGGCTTTTTGCCTTCAGCTTTCTGTTGGATGCCTACTCAGAAAACAGCAGGGGATCATTTGAAAAAGCTGTTGCTTTGCATGCTTACTAAAAAGTAAATTTTACTACATTCGGTCTTTGTATTATTTGAATTTAAAAAACCATTTATTTTGTTCCAAGTAAACAGCTTCCTTACACAGGATTAATTTAAACCCACCACACATAAAAGTGATCCCCAAATTATGAGCGTTCACTTAACGCTCGTTCAAAGTTACATGATAAGCACCCCCTTGTGCTTATAAGCAAGTCCCGAAGTTATGAATATTGCAGCACCACGGCAGTCATTCGCCCTTATGAGTGACTGCAGCGGCTCTGCAATATTCACCCTGGTTATTCCCTCCCTCTCCACCTATTATGTCGTGGGCTCTGATGAGCAGGAATGAAGACACGCAGTTGAGTACAGAGAAACTCATTCTTTATTTAAGCTGAAACTGTACTGAGGATTTGGAGTCACCCTGCCACAATATATAGCCAGACCCTCTGGTAGCAACCAATCGGATTGAACCCATGTTTGCCGCCCAAAGTTGACCAATTGCAGGACCAGAAACATCCTGTCTGGGTTGCTGGAGAACCATTAGTTTTCCAGCAACGCACGTGGTGCTATTCCAAAAGCCCAGTACATAACACCCCTCCCTCCTAAGATCAGGCTATAATACCCTTGACAATAGTCAAGGCTTATCAATCACTCCCAACAACCAAAATACTAAAATAATAATAAACAATAATAAATGTAATGCTTTGTTAAGCCAAGGTAGTTAGAATGACATTACATGACCTTTACAGACGTGCCTTGTAGAATGGACTACAAAGAGATTAAAGAATGGAAAAAATAACTTGTCAATGCAGTATAACTACAAAGAGATAACACAACGTCTCAATGAACATGCTTGCCAGCAGTTACAATTTACCCCCAATTTCTGTAGGTAGTGGTACAATGTCACAACATTACACATCACTTTATTTTACAACATAGTCTGTAAGATATGCTGGGGGTTTGTGTTGTCTGGAGGAATGCCTTGGAGTTCCAGTCACTTTGTGGTCTACCAGCTTACCCAGTGGGCTGGGTAAACCCATGTCCCCTTGTGCTCCATTGTCCAGGGGAGTTGAATTGCTCTGGTTGGCCTCTCCAGGTTGGTCCACCCCAGAGTCCGACTGTTTAGCAGAGTAGGCACAGCGGTCGCTGCGATTCAGCTGGTTCACCTGGTCAGGGGTCCCATGTTGCACTTCTGAGCTGCCTTGTTCCTCCTCGGAATCAAGTTCCACTGAGAAAGGAAAACCCTGGTGGTTCTGGTGTGAGCTGGCTTGGGCGCCAGCTTGAGGACTTCGGGAGGGACTTGTGTCATAGTCCTCACTTAGTGACCATTCTGGAAACCTTTTCCTAAGTTGGTCAATGTGTCTTCTGACCAGTCGCCCTCCCTCCAACCCCACTTTATAAGATAGGGGTCTGGATTTTTTTTTATTAAAGAGTTTTACAAAAACAAAATTTTACAATATATCCCCAAATCCCTCCCACCCCAAACCTGCCCACTTCCCCCCCCACTTCCCAGAGCTAAATACAGGATTATAGTTACAATAATCATATTCTAAATAAAAATTATGCATAATATACAATTAACCAAATTCATAATGTGCTTTAACTCCCTTTTAACTTAACTACAAACAAAGTACCAATAACAATATCCCACTAAAATCTACTCATAAGCTAAATGGAACTTTTTAGTCCCATATTTGTTCTGAATATAATTTATCCATCTCCTCCAAACTGAAATATATCTTTCCTGTGAGTGATCTTTCAAATAAGCAGAAATCTTAGACATTTCTGCAAGATTCGAAACTTCAAACACCCATTCTTCTATGGTGGGCCATGTTCAACATCAAGTTAGTTTCTTTAACATCACAATCTACAACAATACCCAATAAAAACAATTGCGGAGAAAACTTTATCTTTCTCTTAAAAATCTTTTGAATGTTCCACCAAATTTTAATCCAAAAAGCTTTTATATTTCTACAAGTCCACCACATGTGAAAATAGGTACCACACCTCCAACATTTAGACTGTAAATTAGGATACATGTTGGACAACTTCTTGGGATCCAGATGCCATCTATAAAACATTTTATAAAAATTTTCTCTTAAATTTTGAGCCTGAGTAAATTTAACATTTCTGACCCAAATTATCTCCCAGGTGTCCAACGAAATTGGTTCCTGAATATTTTGTGCCCACTTTATCATGCAGTAAAGCATTATATATCCTCTTTATATGTGCACAATTTAAATCTCTAATTTGCTTTACTAAATTTTGATCTGTAATTGTGATGCCAACCTTTTGATCTGACTTCCACCTAGCTTTCAATTGGGTATATTGAAACCAAGAGTAACTTATGTTTTCTTGTCTTAACTCCTCTAATGGTTTAAGTTGCCAATCATTCCCTTGCAATCTAAGTAGTTCCTTATAAGAAACCTTATCCATACTCACTCCCATAGATACGCCCTCTATCGCGTGTCCAGGAATTCCCCAAATCGGTATTTTATAATTTAACTTATAATACTTTTTCCAGACACGCAATAAAGCACTTCTAAGAATATGGGATTTAAAAGCCCTGTAAAGCAAATATGCATGCCATCCATATACCAAATCCCATCCCTCAAGATGAAGTATTCTCTTGTTAGTTAAATTAAGCCAATCACTAACCCACGTCAAGGCAACCGCATCATAATACAATTTCAAATTCGGCACCTTGAGTCCCCCTCTTTCCCTGGCATCTTGTAAAATCTTAAATTTAACTCTTGGTTTTTTCCCCGCCCAAATAAATTTGTTAATACCCTTCTGCCATTGATCAAGGTTGTCATCCTTTTTCAATATAGGTATCATTTGAAACAAAAAGAGATACTTCGGTAGAACATTCATTTTAACAACTGCAATTCTTCCCAGTAATGATAATTGTAATTTTTTCCAATTATTTAAGTCCCTTTGTACCTTCAACCATAGTGTTTCATAATTATTCTTATACAATTTTACATTTGAGGCTGCAATATATACTCCTAAATATTTAACCTTCTTCACTATTTCAAAACCTGTTAATTTAGATAACATATCCCTTTCGCTCATAGATAAGTTCTTAGATAATATCTTAGTCTTATTACTATTCACCTTAAACCCAGAAACCTTACCATACTGAGTTATAATTTCCATCAAATCTATAACCGACTGTAACGGTTGGGATACTGTCACAACCAAGTCATCAGCAAAAGCTCTCAGTCTATAATCATTCTGTTTTATTTTAATTCCCTTTATCATAGAGGACTCTCGAATTTTAATTAATAAAATCTCTAATGTTAAAACAAACAATAATGGTGATAGTGGGCAACCCTGTCTTGTACCTTTTTCAATTTTAAAAGTCTCTGTTAATCCCCCATTAACTATAATTTGTGCAGTTTGTTGTTGCTTTAATAGCATGTAGAAAACCTTCTCCAAAATTCATCTCCTCAACAACTCTTAATAAAAATTGCCAATTCAATTGGTCAAAGGCTTTCTCTGCATCCAAAAATATCAATGCTGCGGGGACTTGGTTGTTCTTATCCAAATATTCAAGCAAGTTAACAATTTGTCTTACATTATATTTCATATACCTCCCAGATATAAATCCCGATTGATCACTATGAATCATTTGTTTCAAAACTTGCATTAATCTATTAGCCAATACTTTAGCAAAAATCTTATAATCTGTATTTAAAAGCGATATAGGTCTATAATTTTTAGGTTGAGTAAGGTCTTGATCCTCCTTTGGAATCAACGATACAAAAGCTGTCCTCCATGATGGAGGAACTACACCTCCAGTCTGAATTTCATTAAACAAAATCTTTAAGGGTTCAATCATTTCAGGCAGCAACTTTTTATAGTAAATTGCTGTTAATCCATCTGTTCCCGGAGCCTTGCCCAATTTCAACTGTTTAATAACTAAAGAAATTTCTTCTGATGTAATTGGGCAGTTCATCTCAAGTTGTTGTTCTTGTGAAAGTCTTGGAAAATGAGCTCCCTGTAAATACTTGTCTATATCTAAAGCTTGTATATTTTCTTTAGAATATAATTTCGAGTAAAAATCTAAAAAACTCCTCTTAATCAAATTTTGTTGGTAGACTTCTTTTCCTTTATATTCTATTTTATCTATAGTACATGATTTCTGTTTTTTCCTTAATTGATAAGCCAACCATCTACCAGGCTTATTGGCGTTACAAAAAGTATTGTGTTTGGCATAGCGCAAATTAGTGGCTACTTGATCAGCCAATAGCATATTAAATTGTTCTTTCAATAAATGTATTGAGATCTTTAAATTATTATCCAATGGATTCAAAATGAACTTTTTCTCCTTAGTTTTAATCTCTTCCTCAATATCTAAACGTTTTTGCATTTGCTTACGCCTATAAGCATTATTCATATAAATCAAAACCCCTCTCATATAGGCTTTACTAGCATCCCAAACCATTTCCATCGAGGTACCTTTATGCATATTTGTGACAAAAAATTCTTTCATATGTTCTCTACATTTCTGCAAGAACAAGTCATTTGTAAATAAATTCTCATTCAGCCTCCAGGATCTCGTACTAGCGTCTTCAGCAAAGAACTCCAACCAAACAGGACTATGGTCAGACATTGTCCTAGGAAAAATCTTACCGTTCTTAACCGAAGAAGAAAGATCAGTAGTAATCAAAATAAAGTCAATCCTGGAGAAAGATTTATGTCTATCCGAAAAAAAGTAAAATCTCTGTCTCTCATATTCCTTTCCCGCCATACATCTCTTAATTCCAGATCTTCCTTCAAATCAAAAAAAGCTTTAGGCAATTTTGAATTAAAAAAGTTTTTAGAAGATCCCTTCTTGTCTTCAGATGGCACCAAAACCCCATTCCAGTCCCCCATCATAATAACAGATTTGTAATCCAGTTCAATTAGTCTCTGATGTAAAAATTTAAAAAATTTTTGCTGTTGTTGATTTGGAGCATATAATCCTATAAGAAGAACTTTCTTTAGCAGGGATAAGTGATTGGATTAATTTGACACAAGAGAGATTATTAAATCTTGAGGGCCACGACTTGTTATTTGGCTGGCATGCATATTTGTTGTATGATAAGAAGGTAGATAATGTGTTTAAAGTGCATATTTTAAGACAGGCATTGTTGAGAGTTTGGAAGAAGTATAGATATAAGTTAGACTGTAAGATACCATTGTGGGCAATTCCAAAACACGCAATAGAAAACATAAATGTTGGTTTCAAACATGACGTGACCACGTATAAGGAGATTTTAAGCTTGGAAAGAAGTGTATGGTGTTTAAAATCGTATAATTTCTTGCGAGATGAGAAGATTGTTCAAACCTGGTTTCAATATACTCAATTACGGGCCAGGTGGAAAGAAGATCAGAAAACTGGTTTTGCAATGACTGATGAAAATTTGATAAAGCAAATTAGAAATCAGGGTCCAGCACATATCAAACGGATATATCTTGCATTGATAGAAATTGATTCAGAAACAGAACTGGTTAAAGACTGTATGATAAAATGGGCCCAGAACATCCAAGAAGTTATTACAATGGATACGTGGGAAAAGATCTGGGTGAGGAACGTAAAATTTACACAAGCTCAAAACTTAAGAGAGAACTTTTATAAAATGTTTTATAGATGGCATTTAGATCCTAAAAAGCTTGCAAGTATGTATCCGAACTCTCAGCCAAAATGCTGGAGGTGTGGTGGTGAAGATGCAACATATTTTCACATATGGTGGACTTGTAAAAAGGTCAAGGCTTTTTGGATAAAAATTTGGTGGAATATGCAGAAGATCTTCAAGCAAAAGATAAAGTTTTGTCCGCAATTCTTTTTGTTGGGTATAATTACCGATGCTACTGTTGTGGACACTAAGTTGATGTTAAATTTAGTTACAGCAGCAAGACTTTTAATAGGTCAGTATTGGAAGAAGGAGGAACTGCCGACTATAGAAGAATGGACTTTAAAGGTTTCTGACCTGGCAGAAATGGCAAAGATTTCGGCTTATTTGAAAGATCATTCGCAAGAACGTTATATTATGGAGTGGAAAAAATGGATTGAATATATCCAGAAGAAATACGGGACTAAAAAGTTTCACTTAGCATTTGAATAAGTCTTCCTTTCTATTTTCTTTTTTTTTTTCTCTCTATATGAAATATTAGTATTGTTTGTAGTTATCTTATATGAGCTAGAGAGTGATAGATTTAAGAATTTATTGTTGGTAGCATATGGATGTTTATGATTGTTCTTTGTTTTTATACCCTGTACTTAGCTCTGGGAAGTCGGGGGGGGAGGGGTAGGGAGGGATAGGTAGGGGAGGGGGAGGGGGGGATTGTTAAAGATAAAATGTATTTTAAAACTTTTCAATAAAAAAAAGAAGAACTTTCTTTCCTTGTAGTGTTAATTCAATACTAACATATCTCCCTTGTTTATCCGATTCAATCAATCTTGCCGAAAAGTCTTTTCTTAAGTAAATAACCACTCCAGCCTTCTTGTCCGAAGCAAAAGATGCAAAATGTGTTCCCAATCGGGAATTAATCAAATATTTTTGATCTTTTAATGCAATATGTGTCTCTTGTAAGCAAACAATGTCATTTTTATGTTGTTTCAGATAAAAAAATACTTTCTTTCTTTTCTGTGGTGAATTTAACCCATTAACATTCCATGTCAGGAACTTCACCATCTCTGGTGACCATGAGCCTTTGGAACATGGCCTGAAGATCAGCTGTTGCTCTCTTAGGACGTGCTCCTCCCACAGGCTCTGAAACGGCCGCGTCTTGCGTAACTGGACTAGTTATAGGCTTTTGTTTTTGCCTCCCCCACATCTCACAGCCATCTCTTAGGTTTTGATTTCCTCTTTCACCCAGCAGAATCAAAGTTCAGGGGGGGGAAAAAAGGGAAGAAAAAATAACAATTCTCCCAAAGTTCTTAACCTTCAATAGGAAAAAAAAGGGAATAGGCTTTCAAATAAGCAAAATCCGATACTGGATAAAGTCAGTTGCAAATTGTATCTCTTGCTTTGTAGCGAAATATAACAATTTCCAAACACAGTCACTTCACACAGGAGAGAAACATTCCAGCGCCATTTTTACTCCATTTCAAACTTGAAACTTGAAGAAGATAATGAAACTGAGTTAAAGTTAAAATCCAATTTGAAAATTCAGATCTTCCTGCTTTGCTCTGCCTGCTTTCCAAAGGAACAAAATACTCACAATCCCCTCTAAGCAGCAGGTGCAGTTGTCGCGTCTTGTTCCACTCCTTTTGGAGCAAAGACGTCCCGAGAGCGGAGAAAGCCTGGGCTCTGAGGGGGCTTACCCTGTTATCCCCCAAACTACTTGGGAGAATCGCAGGGGAGCTCTACCTCTACCCAGTCCGGCTCGCCTCTCCCTCTTCTCCCGAGGGAGAAGCTCCAGCGCCACAGGACAGCTGATTTTCGCTGCCTCCAGGCACTTTGACGCTTCCCAGGATCGGGCGGCTTCAGAACGCCACCTTTTGGCGCGGCAGCGCTACCAGAAGTACAGGGGGGTCCGGATTTTTTGATCACCTGACCAGAAACCCACAGGTTTCCAGGCCCATAGTTCCTGGCCCAAACCCAATCACCTATTTGCAGCCCCCTCGGGGGTTTTGGTCTAGAGGCTTCGGATGCCACTCTGTCTGGATGCAACCTGTCCAGTTTAGTAATTAAGCACCTTCCCCAACGAAGCTCAGCAGGACTTTTACCTGTAGCTGTGCAGGGTGTAGAGTGTTGACAGAGCAAGAAATCTGCCAGTCTATGATGCCAGTCACCTATGATGATGCGCTTGAGCGCCTCCTTTGTTGTCCTCACCATGCATTCAGCTTGTCCATTCGAAGAGGGGTGAAATGGTGCAGATGTAGCATGTCTGATGAGATTAGCTCTGAGAAAAGCCTGAAACTCAGCAGCAGTGGATTGAGCCCCATTATCCGAAACCAAAACATCAGGCAACCCATGTGTTGCAAAGAGTTTTCTCAGTACCTGGATGGTCCTAGCAGTAGTCATATTAGGGACTGGAACTACTTCCAGCCATTTTGAGTGGCTATCTACTACTACCATAAAAAGCTGTCCTTGAAAAGGCCCAGCGTAGTCTATATGACCCCTGGACCAGGGGGTATGTGTTTCCTCCCACCTATGAACTGGGGCCTGAGGCATTTCAGGCCTAGACCTCTGGTAGGTATAGCAACCATGGACTTGATCCTCCACAGCCTTATCCAGGCCAGGCCACCAAAGGTAGCTTCTAGCTAAGGCTTTCATCTGTACAATGCCTGGATGGCCTTCATGTAAGGAATGTAAGACTCTGTCCTTCAATGATGTGGGGATAATGACTCTGTTGCCCCATAATATGCAGCCCTTATGTGCAGACAATTCATGTCTTCTGACAAAAAAACTTTGGAAATCAGGGACTGGACTTTTTTCCAACCAGCCCATGTATATCCATGACAGTACTCTGCTCAGAATTTTATCTGTGGCAGTCTCAGCAGCAATATCCCCAGCATGGAGGAGAAACTCAGGCAAGTTCTGAATGGACAATATTTTAGCAGCAGGAGCTGGATCAGGATCCATTAGTGGCAGAGGTAGTCTGCTGAGGCCATCTGCATGGCCCATTTCCTTCCCAGGTTTGTGAATTAACTTAAATGTGTATGCAGACACAAATATAGACCATCTCAGCATTCTTGGAGATAGTATGTGGGGAGTTTGCTTATCTGTTGTGAATAAGCCCAAAAGGGGTTTGTGGACAGTGTAGACAGTGAAATCTCTACCATATAAATAATCATGAAATAGACTCCCAGGAATTTAAAGGAGGAAACTCTCTCCACACAGCCCCCCCCCCCGATGTAAAGTGGGGCAGGTTCCTCTCTTTTCTTCCGGAAGTCTAGCACCATCTCCTTTGTCTTGCCAATGTTCAGGTGCAAGTTGTTCTCTAAACACCATATGGATAGTTTTTGTACTTCCCCCCTGTACACTGTTTCATCTCCACCTGTAATAAGACCTACTACGGTGGTATCATCTGCGAACTTAATTATCGCAGTGGATGGGTCAGACGATACACAATCATATGTGTACAATGAGTACAGTGCAAAGCTTCAGGGGGGTGGATAAAACAGACCTGACCCTCACTGTTTGTAGCCGGTCCTTTAGAAAGTCTTTAATCCAATCGCAGATGGAAGGGGAAAAATTCAAGTCAGTCAGCTTTTCAATAAGGATGCTTGGCAGAATGGTATTGAAAGCCGAGCTATAATCAATGAAAAGCATCCTGACATAGCTTCCAGGTTTCTCTAGATGTCTTGCTACAGAGTGTAGAGCAGTAGCTATGGCATCGTCTGTCGACCTGTTCATCCTGTAGGCAAATTGATGTATGTTGAAGTCCCATGGGAGGCATGTCCTAAGATGTTGGAAAACCAGTCTTTCGAAGCATTTCATCACTACAAACGTTAATGCAACAGGTCTGTAGTCATTCAGGCACTCAACTGCTGTTTTCTGTAAAGCTTAATAAATATTGTCTTTATTTATTCATTCATTCATTCACTCACTCATTCATTCATTCATTCATTCATTCAAAATACACCTTATTTTTCCAGCCTGAGGATACATCTCACCATCTCCCTTTAACCACAATCAGCTTCATTGTAACAAATACCAAATCTCAAGAAACTAAACCTTACTTTCATTAATTGCAGCATTCAATAATACTAATTCAAACTGTTGAAATAAGTTACTTCCTTATAGACAAGAATTACAACACACAGGAATCAAAACAGACAGATATATGAGTTGTATAGTTTGAATTCTATGCCCTTTATCCCCACCTCTTCAAGAACAGACTTTTGGCCGTTCTTTTCTTGATCTTGAGAATTGGACTCATCTATTCTTCATTTACATAACAGTTCTGTCTTGACTGAGACGCACTTGTCCCTACCTGCTATTTTCAGCCCTTACAAATAAACAGCTATCAATTATTATTTTATCATTTTATTGTCTGAAATCCAGAATCCCATTTATATGAGATGGGCAGCCATATAAATTTGGTAAATAAATTATAAAATCAACCATTTGGCAGTAAACGTTTGGATTGCTCTGTGGAGTGCACATTCAAATCATGATAATGGGGAGAATTTCCAGAGATGTATAGTTTATCTTGATTTAGTTACCTTATGTAATATACTTTTAAAAAGTCCATAGAGTCTTTTTGCATTATATTTAAATAGAGTTATACAAGCTACTGTAAGCAATGGAGCAGCTATACCATCATCACATCACATCACTATTCTCACAACAAGTCTGTCAGTCTGCAAGGCCATGTGTGAATATTATAAATAAGGTTCATAATGCACAGCACTTGAGCTAATTAGTTATCACATTAGAAATACCCATTTCCCCACTTGGTTTTATTCTAGTATTCATCTCTCTCTCTCTCTCTCTCTCTCTCTCTCTCTCTCTCTCTCTCTCTCTCTCTCTCTCTCTCTCTCTCTCTCTCTCTCTCTCTCTCTCTCTCTCTCCCTCCCTCCCTCCCTCCCTCCCTCCCTCCCTCCCTCCCTCCCTCCCTCTCTCTCTCTCTCTCTCTCTCTCTCTCTCTCTTGCATGTCAATAAATCTCCAGTTTAATAAAAATTGTTTTGTAAGACTAACTTCCAAACTCATCCTAAGGGACACATAATAGCTTCCTATTATTTAAACAAGTCACTTTATCTAGAGTCTCAGTTCTTGAGCGTAAGCATATGTGTACAATGTTGCTATCCCACAATACCACAGAAGTTTTACAGTAGAAACAGCTACAATCAATGCAAGAATTGTGTCCCCAAGACAATTCTCAAATAATGTATCCTCTTTAGTATAGACCCTAATTTATTTTCAGATAGCATAAAAGGCATCTATGTTTGATCATAAATTGCATGCTTGACTGAAATTCTACTTCTGGAATATCTTTTGATCTTGCCCTGATTATTGTTTCTGCAACACTCTTGAACTCCTAGACTACCATTTATCTCCAATGAAATGATTCATTCATTCAAGTCAACTTCAATTTCTGTCCTATTTAGTTTTCCAAATAGTTTTTGGAGGGAAATTTTGACGGGGGAATTCTGGGAATTGAAGTCCACACACCTTAAAGTGGCTGAGGTTGACAGTCATTGATCTAGATACAAGAGGCTGCAAATAAGCTTCAACAAATAATACATGTTAATGTTTAAACTATGCTGAAGTTAATAAATTAGCTGCAGGGCTGTATTTATTATGCTGTAGCATAAAATGTCAAGGAAAAAACCTTGATATGACACCTATCTGGCAAAGGCCAAGCAAAAGTCATAACCAAATGTGAAAAAATACCCTCCCATGTTTGTCAGAAAGGTTGCAGAGTAGAGAGACAGAGACAGAGAGAGGAGTGAATAAATCCTTTGCTGGGAATACAATAACTAAAAATAGATATAGCTTTCAAAGTAAATATAAGTTATCAAAAAAGACAGACTAGATATCTAGTTTAGTGTCAATCCAGTCAGGTTAGTAGTCTTACCATATGAAGAGAAATGCAAAAGATAGTCCTGGTATCACATGAAAGGATGGTATCATGATGTTAGCTGCAGCACAACAAAGCCCCATCTTTATCTGCTGAGCTTCTGAGTCCATTCTAACTTCTTTAACTGGGCATACATAATGTGAATTTCTTCAAGCTCTCAAACTGAGCTCAAAGTTTTTAGGCTGGCTTAGATCAAAAGCTTGTAATTGATCATGTGGTAAAACAATTACACAGAGAAATGTAATTAGAAGAAGTCTTTGTAATATATCTTAACTCTATATTATCTGAGTCTCTAATCTTTAATTGAAAGTCTTTAATTAAAGGCTTTCCTATTAACCCATGGAAAGAATATACATATACATGCATACAGTATACATGAATGATACTCTATGACTTCTTGTATAAAAGATATGAGAGAATAGCACTGTACCTGGATCATGGGTCATGCAGATAACTACTTTGGAACACCATCACAGCAAATTTTACCCTACTTTTTTGAGTTACAATATGACTGCAGGAGTGTAAGGAGCAAAACAATCCCCCTCCCCCACTATTCTAAGAAAATGAATCCCAAAATGTCACATGATATTCAAACCACATTCAGGCAGGGTAGAAAGTCTCAGTGAAAAAGATTGCCCCTCTTTGATTTAGAAGACTGGCTAAAGACACCCTGGTGACTGAGGAAAAACATGAAATAGCTTAATTGTATTTCAGCACTTCCACAGGACAGTATCTCTACTAGAGCTGAGGACAAGATATGTAATGTAGAGTTTCCTATGGAAAACTAATCACTTTGTCCTTCAACATATCACCATCTTCTATCTGAGATATCCTGTCTGAGACTTTGCTCCTCTTTGCCTAATGAACAGGTTTTTCTGCATCACTTTTCAATAATAGCACTTCTCAGGATTCTATTAGTAGTTAGCTAATTAAAGTAGTTTAAATATAGTGACAAGGCATCCAATTCCCACATGTGCAAAATACCAGCTTTCCCTTAATATCCCTTGCAAATATGCTCTTGGAAATTGTAACATCATACAAAGAGCCAGACTATGCTAAAATCTCCATTTACATTTAAGGAAACCAGCTCCAGTCACTTTTGTGTGAAGTTTGAAGAAGCAGGATAAAAACAATAATTATGCTTTTGGAAGATTTCCGGTCCTGTGCACAGTACAGCAGTCGAGGGGTTCGGGACTCCGTGCCCTCCGGCTGAGTTTCTTCCTGTTAGGGGACCCTAAATGGGCCAGAAACCACCTCGGAGAGATGGCAAAGAAGGAAGAAAGTCCCAGGGACCTCAGAGAGGCCGAAGTCGACCTGATCAGTCCAGGAGAAGCCTTCCAGAAACCAACAGGAGAAAAGCTAGACTAACTTCAGAGTCTAGCCCAAGCTGTAAGCAACCAAAGTCAAAAGCACTATTTTAAGCTACTCGTAAAAAAAGAACATTGATTTTCTCTATACTACCTATTAACTTTCCTGAAGGGGGAAAAAAATTCCCAAAAAGCAAAAAAAACCTCTGAAAGTGAAGGAGGGGGATTTTTGCCCCCCCCTTTTGCTAACAGAAGCGGCGAATTAAACCTTTTATGAAGGACCAAAATCTGAAAAATAAACCAGTGCTGACATCTACTGGTGGATAAAGTCTATGACAGCTATGGCTTTCATGAAAGACTTGGCAAAATCTGGAAAAAACTAATCTCTACTTGTGACCTTCAAAGCTTTAACAATAGAGAACAGCTGTGACAAAAAAGGAAACAATCTGAGCTGCAGATGAAGTGAGACTTACAAACTTTAGGGAACAAAAAAAAGATTTTTTTTAAACTCTCTGGATTATAAGTATTTATTTAACTCTGACCTCAAAGCTATTTCCAGAGTGGGGGGAAAATGGATTCTTTGTCATCATGGAAAATCAGAGATTTATAGAAGGAACTTACCAAGAAAAAATAAATAATTTTCAAAAGGAGACATATGACATGTTGCAACTAATTCAAATAACAATGATTTCAAGCCACAAAGAAATCCCAAATAACTTTGAAAATATAAACCAACTCATCTCCAATTCAACTTTACAACAAAAGAAATTCCAGGAAAATACAACAGAGAAGGAACAGATAAAACAAATAACTGAATATAAATCTGAGGATAGAGACTTAAAGACGGAAGCTTACAAAACAAAGAAGTATGATTTAATCCAAGTGGAAAAAAACTTACAAGAAATACTGGATTTGGAAAAGACAACCTATATTTCAACACCACAAAATAAAGTTGAGGTTAAGAAAAAAGACTGGATAAAATAGACTGTAGAGATGCTAGGGAAAACACCAGAACTGGAGGGACAAAAAGTGATAAGAGAAGCAGAGAGCAAAAGAAGGAAAAAGATTTTCAACAAAAATGAGTGGGCAAATGTCTCTAACAAAGATACTGTACTTGACTTACTTTTTATACGTACAGTAACACCTATAAGAATATAGAAAGATTCTTTGACTCAGCAGAACATATTGATTAAGAAAGATATTGGGCAAAAGAAAAAGGCTAAAGTGAAAATTAAGTGAATCTGGTTTCCACATTGACTTTGCTTGTCAGAAGTTACAAAAGATGATTTACTTAACAACCATGTTACTAACTAAACAACTGCAGTGATTCACTTAACAACTGTGGCAAGAAAAATGGGGCAAAGTTCACTTAAAAAATATCTCACCTAGCAACAGACATTTTGAGTTCAATTGTGGTCGTAATTCGAGCTCTAACTGTAGTTCTGTATTGGTATGAAGCCAGATGGGTGGCCTTGAGCCAGTTGCACACTCTTAGCTCTAGGAAGAAAACACTGCAAGCCATTTCTGAAAATGTTGCCAAGGCCAGGTCCTTGTCCAGAGTGGCCAGGAGTCAACACATATTTGTAAGCATATTTTTTAGCTCTCTTGACAAGTCTATAATGATGGGAAAGGTGGAAAGGAAAAAACAACATGACCAGCAGTAAGATGAGTTCAATTATAGTTGTGATGGATGCACCACTGGAAGATCTAAAGGTCCCAGTTACAGACAGATCTTCCAGGAGAAATTATATTTATGTAAGCACTAATAGCTAACACTGACTCAATAGTACATAATCATCATCAATCACCTTTGGTCAATATCATTTTTAACAATCCCCCAATCAGAAGGAATGGATAATTTCATACTGTTAAACAGTTCAGAGTCTTTAACTCTTTCCACAATAGGCATTCTTAGCAGACAATGTTGAAGAGGTATGTTACTGTTATTTTGGCATGGTGATGATTGAACGACTCAGAAGATACTATAAATTTCTAGGGAAGAAATTATCTTAGAACTTGATTTCAATTTAATGCCAAAATCATCTACCTACGAATATTTTTCCACCTTGCTACCTATTACAAACAACTTGGCACACTTTATTCCTAGCTCAAAATACAGTAGAAAACTAAAGAATAAAAAACAATTGGAGTAAAAGAAGGACAAGTCAGAAAGGAAGAAATTTCTACTAAGATAGAGGTAGCAAAGATCATCCAGGACAGAAACATTCAATGGGTAAAACACAAGCAGGTTATTTGTCTTTTTCAGGCTCTGAGAAGCTTGGGCATACAGTTCGTTTGAACTTAACCACCTTATCTTCTCAGTGCATTCTATGTCCTTTTTTCCTTTTTTTTCCTTTTTTCTCATTAGACATAATGGCCCTGTAAATGAGAGTATATGAAGAAATACTGCAATAATTATTTTAAATAATTAAATAAATTTTGCTGCTTTGGACAAAAGTAAACGGTCCATCTGATTATTGCAAATGCTGAATCATCCTTTGAATGGCTCCTTCTCCATATATGGGACCTCTAGCAATTGTCTTCTTCCACTTCAAAAAACGTGCAAAAAACATATATATTAGCTAATGAGCTACATGCTTACTTTTTGGCATCTTTGTTAAGATAGATTGCTAGACAGAGACAGACACTACCCATTCTCATTTCTGAGTCTGAAAAATACATCTCTGAAATGTATTTTGCAAAACAACCCCAAACTAAGGACTTGATTGAGAACTTCCCATTGCCAGGAGAAAAGTGACAGTTGAACTCTTTCATTAGACTTTACTGGCAGAGATCATAGACTTTCCCTGCCAAGTCTTACAAACGATGTAGTACTAACTCTTCCCCTTATCTAGCCAAGGTTGCATCTTTCATATGTCACGTGTCCTTACTGTCCTGGACTACAGTATGTCTTTGCTATGCACTTGCCCTATTTTCCCCTCCATTCTTAAAAATTATATACCCTGCAGAACCCATGTTTTCCTATTGTCTTAAAAACATTGCCAAAGTAAATTGGCAGTTATTTAAGACCAAAAACTGATGATTCTGGAATGTTTCTATTATTCTCTGAGCAAAACTGGGATGTGCTTTCTTTTATTCTTACAGAGATCATGACTGCTGATGTGCTAAATGGATAATTGTGTTGTTAACGGCTTATGTCCCACTCTATAATTAGATAATAGCATGTTAGTTTAGTATTGAATCAGAACACTGTACATAAAAGGGAGGCACAAAGCTAAATCTAACCTGATTCAACACTTAATTGCTTTTTTCTCACCTGAACGAAGTACAGTAGTTGAAATACTACAGAAACAAAATTAACTCAGTTAAAGAGTTAAATTCAGTCCAAGAATATAGCAGATTATATACACACAAGGTCATCATGACTAAAATGATAGATAACTCTGTAATTAGCTGCACAGTCATCTGGATACTCACTCAATGAATCTTTGTACTGAGTAGATTTACTGTATATAGGACTGTACTGTCATAAACAATATCCTAACCAGACTTAGTATTGCAAAACAGGTAGATGTTATCTCTCATGTTTTTTGCAGTACTGTAGGGGAGTTGGGGCTTAAATATGACATTGTTTCAGATAATGTGGTAAATTTGTGGATCCTGCTCATTGCTAGCCAAGTAAATCCCTGCTCTACTTCTCAAAAGAATCCCCAGCCCTTTGAAGTTAGAAATGTAATGTCCTTGTCAAAATACTGATGTTCACATGACAGCTAACCCAATTTCTCTGTATTTTCCGATCTAAGCAGAAAGCAAGTACAGTTGCAAATGGCAACTAAAAATAGGAATGGTGGAAACAGAGTCACAAGAGACTGAAAAAGCAGCTAAAATACGGCCTGGAGATCCCCAGGATTTCCAGATCTATAGGCTCTCCTGCATAAAAGAGATGTTAGAATGAGAATAATATAAAGCAAAGCTGGATATATGATCTCACAGAGAGCCTTTAGAAGAAGAATGCAAAGAAAATGAGGCACAACAGAACATTATTGAAATAACAATAAAAGTATTTAGGGCCATATAGTCAGGGGAAAAGAAAAATTTTCCAGTTTGCCTTTGCAAACTAGAGTGGATAGCAGCTTTTCTTGTTTAAGGTAATTGAGCTGCAAATAGAAATACAGTAGCACATATAAACTACAAAATTGCAGAGATTATTTAAAAACCCAGAAAAAAGGGGGTGAAACAGAATTGGCACTCCCCTTCTGTGTTGCTTCTGCATCAACTTTTCTTTTATTCAGCAAGAAAGAATTGCAACTGCAACCTCAACAGGCAATGACGTAATCATTCCACCCACAAAGGGAGATTCTTTTTTAGAAAAAAGTTATAAGCATAAACTTTTACCTGATTGCAGTCCTTGCTTCTTTTTTCCCCCTCCAGCCTACCCTCTCCTCCATTGCTGTCTCTTTATTATTGATGTCTATTGTTCAGGGTATGGGGTCTTCATGAGCATGCCATCAATATCAATCACCCCTCCCCAGGCATGTACCAAATTTCTCTCCTTAGGCCGATACTATTGTAACGGGGAAGAAGGTAGCTTAGGAAGACAGGAAGATGCTCCTCAGCCTGTCTGGAAGAGATTTAATGTGTCTTCATCTAAATCCTAGATATCTGTAGGATGACTTCTTCCTGGTGAAACCACCTCATCCAGTTGCAAAGGCGACAATTAGAATTCCCACAATTATGAGGTGAAAAGAGTACAATTTCAAATGCAGTGTTTTTTAAGGTGACCCCATCTTGTAGACTAGCCTCCCCTGGGGGTTTGAAAAGGATCTACCCTGGCATCATCAGGAATGCCTTGAGCTAGAACTGCCCGACAGGAAGCCTAAAGCTTATTAGTGACCTTACTGAGTGACTTTCATGGTTTATTATATGCTAATAATATTGTTCTATTGGTTTTCTTCTTAGTTTTATTGTATGATCTGTTGCTTGTTACAAAACAGGAATGAGTCCAGATTCTGCCACATTTCCATCAATATGTGGACTTTGCAACCAGAGGGGACAATATACTAGATCTTGCTTATTCCAACATCAAGAAGGCATTCAAAGCTATCCCCCAACCTCGCCTGGGCCCCTCTGACCATCTCTCAGTGCTGCTTATTCCAGCATATAATCCTTTATTGTTGTTGTTAGTTGCAAAGTCGTGTCCAACCCATCACGACCCCATGGACAACGTTCCTCCAGGCCTTCCTGTCCTCTACCATCTTCTGGAATCCATTTAGGCTCACGCCTACTGCTTCAGTGACTCCATCCAGCCACCTTATTCTCTGTCATCCCCTTCTTCTCTTGCCCTCAACCTTTCCCAGCATTAGGCTCTTCTCCAGTGAGTCCTTCATTCTCATAAGGTGACCAAAGTATTTGAGTTTCAACTTCAGGATCTGGCCTTCTAAGGAGCAGTCAGGGTTGATCTCCTCTAGGACTGACCGGTTTGATCGCCTTGCAATCCAAGGGACTCGCAGGAGTCTTCTCCAGCACCATAGTTCATAGGCTTCAATTCTTTGGCACTCAGCCTTTCTTATGGTCTAACTTTCACAGCCATACATTGCAACTGGGAAGACCATAGCCTTGACTATACACACTCTTGTTGGCAGGGTGATGTCTCTGCTTTTTAGTGTGCTGTCTAGGTTTGCCATGGCTTTCCTCCCCAAGAGCAAGCATCTTTTAATTTCTTGGCTGCAGTCCCCATCTGTGGTGATCTTGGAGCCCAGGAAAATAAAATCTGTCACTACCTCCATTTCTTCCCCATCTATTTGCCAGGAATTGAGAGGGCCGGATGCCATGATCTTGGTTTTCTTAATGTTTAGTTTCAACCCAGCTTTTGCACTCTCCTTCTTCACGCTCAACAAGAGGCTCTTTAGTTCCTCTTCACTTTCTACCATTATAGAGTAGTATCATCTGCATATCTTAGGTTGTTGATATTTCTCCCAGCAATCTTAATTCCAACTTTTGATTCATCTAGCCCTGCCTTTCTCATGATGAAACCTTTATTAGTCAGATTGAAATCTATAGTAAAGCAGGTGAGGGTTTGGACAAAGGAAGCTATAGTAGCATTACAAGACTGCTTTGAGTGCACGGATTGGGGCATGTTTAAAGAAGCAGCTAGTGATAACCAACATACAAATGCTGAGGAGTATGCCACCACAGCGCCTGCATTTTCTGCATCGTATGAGAAAAGCACATCTTCCTTCCCCATTTCTGACCACTTTCTACAGGGGGACGATTGAGAGCATCCTGTCATACAGCATCACACTCTGGTTTGGAAGCATCACTGCTTCAAACAGGAAGGCAGTGCAGAGAGTGGTGAGGATGGCTGAAAAGATCGTTGGCAGTTCCCTCCCCTCCATCCAGGACACAGCACAGAAGTGTTGCTTGAGCAGGGTCCATAAGATTATCTGGGACACTACACATCCTCTTCACGACCTGTTTTCCTTGTTACCTTCTGGGAGGAGGCTTCGTGGTATGTGTAGCAGAACATCCAGATTCAGCCATAGTTTCATTCCATACATCATTAACCTTGTGAACTCTCAAGCTTCCCCCTTCCGTTATATATTCAAGATGGACAGTGTTTAATATTTGTTATGTATATGTAGGGGTGTGGGTCTATACATATGTGTATATAGTATGTTTAGGTGTGTGTCATGTGTGTTCACTTTGAGAGCAGGCAATTAAATTTCATTTTTGATGTGTGCCGTTGTGCCCACAGTAAGAAATGATAATAAGGGTTATCTTATCTTATCAATAAACCTGCATAACTGCCTTTGTGTTTACTGCATATGTAGTTGGGGGCAATATTGAGGCAACCTATTATTTGACTGCAGGTCTGGCAACCAAAAGGTTTATCTATGCATGTTTTATATCAGTCAAATAACTCAGTCTTTCAGCTGTTCCTATTATGCTACCAGAGGTGCTACAGGGTTTTTTTTCATTATGTAACTGTTCCTCAAAACATACTACATCATGTAGTGATTTACACAAGGATTTAGATGGGTAAGCAAGCATCACCTTATCCCCAAGCATACTGCATTTCCTGTAAGCATATATAGCTTTGACCATGACAACCACAGAAGTGCCTTAAGGGTTGCTTGTCCATTATGACTTTGTAAGGACAGCACAAGAAAGGCAATGACATTGAAGCTGCTACGCCACAGGAAAAAGTGCCAATTCTAACTTTGGAGTCTGTGAAGGGAAATAGAAACTTTCCAAAGTATGTCACTAGGTCTTTGCCACTTACAGAGATCCTGAAACATTTCTGACTAGCCAAATTTTGCTCTTGTCAATGGATTAATGACAGGACAAGATTTTTAGCACCTAGACAGTGTTAGTAGAGAGTTTAAATAAAGATTAAATAGTTCTTGAGTACAAGAGTGTCAGGAGTCAGAGTGGGGGGAAAAAGTCTGATGTGTGCCATTGATGATAATTTCATGCTTGCCTTTTCAAATGCTAAGGGGGAAGATTTTTATGTTGCTCAGAAATATATACTACCTATCACAGATCTAGGTTACTGAAGATCTGAAGTTTTTGGCTACTGAAAGCATGTTCCTTTATCTTTGCACCCTGTTCTTCATTGCTTCTGCATAGCCCTAAGTAAGAGAAAGGTTGCTTTGAATGCTAAGGATTTATTATTAGTTTTGGTAGAAATAAGCATCTTGCTCCAATAAACACACTCCAGCAAGGAAAATATCAATGCCATACAGAGTTCACTAAATATGACCATATTGGGAAGAGGAAGTGCTTCCAAATATTTTGAAATATGACAAAAGAAACTTGGTTTGGGGCTTACTAGCATAAACCTGAATGCAGCTCCCATTGGGAAGCAGAGTTATTTGCCTTTCTTTTGGCTATCTTCAGATATCTATACCAAACTTTCATGGCTACATATAAGATTTCCAAAGTTTGGTTCACACAACAACAATAATGATGGTGGTGATGATGATGATGATGATGATGATGGAAGGGATCTTGGAGGTCATCTAGTCCAAACCCCTGCTCAGACAGGAAACACTACACCAGTGGTGGCGAACCTATGGCACACGTGCCAGAGGCGGCACTCAGAGCCCTCTCTGTGAGCACATGCACAATCGCCTGAGCCCCACCAAGCCCCATGGCTCACTCCTCACCAGCAGCCCCCCAGAAGGAGAGTCACCCCTGAGCGCAGCCCATGCGGAGCAGCACAACCAAGGAAATGGCAGCCGGGCAGCGGGGACAAGACTCCGCCCTCATGCCCCATCGCATGCAGTTGATGCTGCGAGGCACGGCGGAGGGTGTGGCTGCCATGGTGCTGCTGGGTTGCCTGGGCAATCTGCGGCATACTGTAGAGGTGGTGAGTGGCCCTGCAGGTGGGCAGGGCAGGGCCAGGCTGCGGGTGGAGTGGGGGTGGATCAGGCAGGATGGGGGGCAGGGACAGAGTGGGGCCGGAGCTGGGTTTTGGGCACTCAGTCTCTAAAAGGTTCGCCATCACTGCCCTATACCAATTCCGACAAGTGGCTGTCCAATCTCTTCTTAAAAACTTCCAGTGTTGGAGCATTCATGGAAGCAGGTTGTTCCACTGATTAATTGTTCTAACTCTCAGGAAATTTCTCCTTAGTTCCAGGTTGCTTCTCTCTTTGGTTAGATTCCATCCATTGCTTCTTCTCCTGTCTTCAGGTGCTTTAGAGAATAGCTTGACTCCCTCTTCTTTGTGGGAGCCCCTGAAATATTGGAACACTGCTATCATTTCACCCAATTCCAGCAATCATTTGTTATATGTTTTAGCCTCCAATCCTCTAATCATCCTTGTTGCTCTTCTCAATACTCTTTCCAGACCCTCAACATCCTTTTTACATTGTGGTGACCAAAACTGGATGCAGTATTCGAAGTGTGGCCTTACCAAGGCATTGTAAAGTGGTATTAACACGTCAAATGATCTTGATTCTATCCCTCTGTTAATGCAGCCTAGAACTCTGTTGGCTTTTTTGGCAGCTGCAGCACACTGCTGGCTCATATTTAAGTCATTGTCCAAGACTTTGATATCTCACAGTTACTACTATTGAGCAAGGTACCACCTATACTATACCTGTGCATTTGGTTTTTCTTGCCTAAATGTAGAACCTTACTTTTTTCACCACTGAATTTCATTTTGTTAGATAGCACCCAATGTTCAAGTCTGTAAAAATCCTTCTGTATCTTAAGCATATCTTCTGGAGTGTTGGCTATTCCTAACAGCTTGGTGTCATCTGCAAATTTGATGAGTTCTCCATCTAGCTCCTCATCCAAATCATTGATGAAGATGTTGAAGAGCACTGGGCCCAGAACAGAGCCCTGGGGCACCCCACTACACACTTACCTTCATGTAGATGCAGTTCCATTGAGGACCACATGCTGAGTACGGCTGGTCGGCCAGCTATGAATCCATCTGGTGGTGATGCTGTCTAACCCACATTTTTCTATCTTATCAAGTAGTAGGTTGTGGTCTACTTTATCAAATGCCTTATTGAAGTCCAAGTAAATTATATCCACAGCATTCCTCTGGTCCACTAATTTTGTCACCTGGCCAAAGAATGCGGTAAGATTTGTCTGCCATGATCTGTTTATGACAAACCCATGTTTGGCTTTTGTTTGCCTTTAGGTGTTTGCCGATTCATTGCTTGATTGTCTTTTCCAAGATCTTCCCAAGTATTGATGTCAGGCTGATAGGTCTGTAGTTTCCTGGATCCATTTTTTTTCCTTTTTTGAAGATGGGAATTACATCAGCTCTTTTCCAGTCCTCTGGTAGTTCCCCAGTGCTCCAAGATCTTTGAAAGATATAGTTCAGTGGTTCTGCGATCACATCTGCCAGTTCCTTCAGAACCTTGGGGTGTAATACATCTAGTCCAGGTGATTTGAACTCATCTAGGGTGGACAGGTTCTCACTTACCATTTTCTTGCCTATCTTAACTTGTGTTTCTAATCTGTTTTTTACAGTACTGTTTTGATAGGTTGGACTGTTTTTTCCCTTTGTGTAAATACGGATGCAAAACCTGAGTTGAGCAGTTCTGCTTTCTCCCTTTTGCTTATCACCTTCTTGACACTTTCTCCCACTATTAGACCAATCATTTCTTTAATTTTTTTTCTTGTTTTTTACATGTTGAAAGAAACTTTTTTTGTTATTTTTGACTTTGGTCACAAGCCTTAGTTCATTTTGAGCCTTAACTTTCCTCACTTCATCTTTGCAGGCTCGGGCTATTTGCTGATATTCTGCCTTAGTTATGTACCCCTCTTTCCACTTTTTACTGTATACTTGTCCTTTTTGTCTTTCAATTTGTCAGACAGTTCCTTATGCAGCCATTCTGGTTTCTTTTGAGAGCTGTTAGTTTTCTTCTTTGTTGGTATTGTGCTAGACTGGGCTTTTATACTCTCCCTTTTCAAAATTTCCCAAGGTTCTTGAGTTGCTTTCCCCTTGAGGATTCTCATCCATGGAATCCTTCCCAAGCTCTCTCTAAGTTTATTGAAATTAGCTTTCTAGTTTGACTGTGTTCTATTGCATGTGCTTGCATAATGTTGAATTCCAATATTGCATGATCACTCCCTCCTCAAGGTTCCTGTGACTTCAACACCTTCTATCATTTCAGCTTTGTTAGTGAGAATTAAGTCCAATATGGCTGATCCCCTAGTTCCCTTTACTTTTTGGGAGACAAAGTTGTCTGCTAGGTTTGTCAGGAATCTGTTTGATCTTCCACTTGGTGCAGAGTTTGTCTCCCAGTTGATGTCAAGGTAATTAAAGTCCCCCATTACTATTGTAATGTGCTTCCTACATACCATAGTTAACTGACTAGCAAAAAGTTCATTTCCTCTGTTTGGTTGAGTGGCCTATATTATACACCTATGGCAATGTCATTTTTCCCCTCTTTTATACTGATCCAAATACATTCAAGATAGTTTTCATCATTGTTGTGGTCTATTTCTGTAGAGATGTAATTATTTCCTATATAGAGTGGAATTCCACCTCCTCTTTTATTTGGTCTGTTTCTTTTAAATAATTTAAATCCCTCTAGCTATTAAAAGTTTGATTTTGCTGGACAGTAAGGTTGATATTCCTGTCCACACACACACACATCTATGTTACATGCGCTGATAATTTTTAGATTGCCCGTGACAGGAACGTTCTTTATCAATTAACTCACTGTCCCCATTGTTCAGTTTCTCCAGAACATGTGTGAATTTATTGCCAAGTAATTCAGTCCCTTTCTTTGATGGATGCAAATCATCTCTTTTGTACACTTTTTCATTGGACCAGCTGCAGACATCATGACTAATATAAGCAAAGCCTTCGCCTTTACACCACTCCTTCATATTGAATTCTGCTATGTGCTGGCCTTTTCCATTTTGCTCCTTATACACTGGTAAAACCTCTGAAAAACCTCTGAAAAAGTAAGCCTGCAGCCTATCTTGCTAAGTTCCTGCCCGAAGCTCTGGAAATCATTCAGCACAGAGAGTACATCTTTTTGGGACAGATCATTATTGCCAAGATGTACAATAGCATCCACATGATACTCTTTGCTGGCATTCTTGACTATCTTAAAAATATGCTTCTTGTTCCTGCTGGCAGTAGCACTTGGAAGACACCTGACCTCTTTTGAAACCTCTGTATCCTTTCCTAAATTTATATCCCTTATAATTGAATCACCAACCAGAAGGTCACTTCTCTTTTTGGATGCCTTGCTCTTCTTGCATGATTGATGTGTGATACCTGATTCACACTTTCCCCTGTCCAAAACAAGTTCTTCACCTCAAACCACAATCCCTTGCATTATTGAGTTATCATCATCACAACTACCTTGATCTGTCTCCTTAGTGTCCCTATTAAGGTCAGGAAGGGCACTGTATATATTGTGCAGGAACACAGCAAAAGGTTTGTGTTCATGGTTCACAGCTCTCACCCTGCCAGATCCCACGGTTGTCCACACTGCCCTTCTCCTGCAGGATCTTTGTGGTAGAGGGGGCTGATAGTGTGGCAGCTCAATAAAGCAGAAAAGCCAAACTGGACACCTAATTTCTGCTTGAAGAGCACAGATTACAGACCCTAAATAAGTAATCTGTTCTTGTAGTCCAGTGATTTATTTACAGATAGGGCAGTATCCAAGTTTGAGAAGAGTACTGCGAAAGACAGCTGCAGAACAAGTGTTACAGTGAACTAAGCCAGACATTCTGAAATAAAAGGAAATTGCAATCTCAGACACCCTTGCCCTGAATATACTGCTGCTCCTTTGGATTTTTTTTAGTTATATGATTCACGCACAATGCAATGGAGGTCCAACCAAGAGCTCAGCAGCCTTTCTCCTCAGCACTCCCCCCTTAACTCACAGCTTGCAGCTCTTCCCAGCAGCATCTAGGACTAGGCAGTTCAAATGCAATGGAGGTCCAATCAGAAACTGATACAAAATTGTTTATCACACTTTTGAATAGAAGGCAACTTTCTCAAACTTTCAATGTTGCACACTGTCTTTGCTCTTTGCTGCTTCCTTCATCCTCCCTCCCTGTTCCCCCCTCCTCCCCTTCCCTTTTCAACAGGCAGGTAAGTGGCTGCTGACACATGAGAGAGAGTAGGAGAGGGAGAGAGAGAGAGAGAGAGAGAGAGAGAGAGAGAGAGAGAGAGAGAGAGAGAGAGAGAGAGAAAGAGAGAGAGAGAAAATAGAGAGAGAAAAAAATAGAGAGAGAGAAAGAGAGGGGGGGCATACACCCGGAGGCTTCAGCTGGTGCAAAATGCGGTCGTGCCGGTGCTTATGGGAGTTTCTCGATACTCCCATGTTACACCACTCCTGCGCGAGCTGCATTGGCTTCCGGTTGCCCTCCGGGTGCGATTCAAGGTGCTGGTAATTACCTTTAAAGCCCTACATGGCTTAGGCCCGGGGTACTTGTGAGACCACCTGCTGCCATTGTCAACCTCTCATCGCCCGGTTCGCTCCCACAAAGCCGGCCTCCTCAGGGTTCCATCAGCTAAGCAATGCCGGCTGGCGACCCCCAGGGGGAGACCCTTCTCTGTGGGCGCGCTGACCCTCTGGAATGAGTTGCCTCCGGAGCTGCGGATGGCCCCTGACCTTCGGTCCTTCGGCCATGACCTGAAGACATAGATGTTCCAACAATCGGGCCTGGACTGACTATAGTTTTAAATTTGGTTTTATTGGGTTAATTGTTATGTATTTATTACATTTATCGTTTAATTCTTTTTTAAATTTTGTATTTTATGTTTTTTTAACTTTTTATTGTTGTGAGCTGCCCTGAGTCCTTAGGGAGAAGGGCGGCATATAAATTTAATAAATTCAATTCAATTCAATACACAAATGGCCAGCATGGTGCAGTGCGAGTGCAGAGAGACTGGGACATTTTTGCTCTGACTTCTTCCCTACAAGCTTTCTGAAGTAGCCGAAGGACCACTCGGGACGACAGGCTAGTTAACAACCGGTTTATTAAGAGCAAGGCAAACATAGGATAACTTGTCCGGCTTTTATAGCCGGCAGCTGGTAGCGAGGACCAATCAGATGTGTTTATTTTGGCGCCGTGTCAGGCAGGGACCAATCTGTGTCGTCTTCTGTTGACAGCTCCGGCTTCCGCGTGGTGTGGTGTTTTGACAGCCGCGAGCTGTCAGTGGCTGCGCCTGCGCTGTGCGGTGGACGCTTTGACAGCTCAGGCTTCTTCACGGTCCGAAGTTTGACAGCCGCGAGCTGTCAGTGGAGGCGCCTGCGCAGTGCGGGGAACTTTGACAGCTGTCAAAGTTCCCGCGTGTATTCCTGTCAGGCGGCTTTCCTTATATATACTTTGACGATGCTTTTGTGCTGTTAGCAAATATACACTTAAGGGAATGTTTACATATATAATACACCCCTTACCCCTCCCCTGGTGCGTTTCTTCCCTCTTGGATGTTTGAACCTGCCCACTGATAGTCTTTTAGGTAGGTGGGTGGCCTTCGATTCCTGGTTGATCGGCGAAGGGGTGGTGGGTGGTCTGGTTCTGGTTCTTCGTTTTGGTGTTCAACTTCCTGGTTTGGAATAGGCAGCATTTCCGGTGGGGGTTGTAAGTCGGCACTGGTTGGTTGCTCAGAATTGTGTGGTGGTTGTCTGGGTCTGAGCTGGTCAATATGGCGGCGTATGTTGCCCTGTGCCCGCGTAGCTATAAGGTATGAGATGGGCCCTGTTTGTTTTATTACTGTCCCTTGGACCCACTTGTTTTTATCTGTGTATGATCGTGCCCATATTAATTGACCAGGGTTGAGTGTGCGGCCGGGGTGGGGGTGCTGTTTTTCTTCTGGGTATGTGTCGGGGTGCAGTCTGTCGAGACGTGTTATTAGCCTCCTCCCCCATCTTAATTCCGCCGGTGATTTGCCAGTTGTGGAGCATGGCGTTGTGTGTTGTGATAAGAGGAACTGGCTGAGTCGCCTCTGCCAGTTCCCTTTAACGAATTTTTTCAACGCTTCTTTCGTGGATCGTACCATAATTTCAGCCATTTCGTTCGACGATGGGTGGAACGGCGCCGACGTGACCAGCCTAATACAATTCCTCGTAGCGAAGATCTGAAATTCACGAGAGGTGAATTGAGGTCCATTGTCAGAAACTATGGTGTCAGGTAGGCCGTGTGTTGCGAATATTTTTCGTAAGGCTTGAATAGTGGCTGCGGACGTTGTTTTTCTAAGGGGCATGACTTCCAGCCATTTGGAATAGCTGTCCACTACTATTAAGAAACTTTGGCCCTGGATAGGTCCTGCAAAATCTATATGTATACGTGACCAAGGGTTCCTTGTAGTCTCCCATTTATGGATCGGTGCCTGGGGGGGTTCATTCCTGGTCTCCTGACAGGTATAACACCCACCCACATACTTTTCAATTTGTTTATCTATGCCAGGCCACCACACATAACTTCTAGCCATCGCCTTCATTTTTACAATTCCAGGGTGCCCTTCATGTAAAATGTGTAATGTTTGGTCTATGTTTTTCTCTGGTATGATGACCCTATTTCCCCATAGCAGGCATCCTCTATGTGTTGAAATCTCGTTTTTTCTGTTATAATAAGGTTGGAATTGGGGTTGTGGGTTTTGAACTGGCCACCCTGTTGTGGCCCATTTGAGGACTCTGGCCAGTATTTTATCTTTTGCTGAATTATTAGCTATAATGTTTGCAGTCAGGGGGCATTCTGGAAGTTGAGAGATTGCTAAAATTAGGCTGGCTGGGGCTGGATCTGAGTCCCTGGTTTGTATGGGCAGTCTGCTGAGGCAGTCAGCATGTCCCAATTCCTTACCTGGTTTATGTATTAGTTGATAAGAATAGGCTGCTAAGAATGTTGACCATCTTAAAATTCTCGGAGAGAGAATTTGTGGTGTAATTTTATTCCAAGTAAATATGCCTAGCAGGGGTTTGTGATCCGTAAATATAGTAAATGGTCTTCCATACAGATAATCATGAAATTTTTTGACCCCTGCTACTATCGCTAGGGCTTCCCTGTCAATTTGTGCATAGTTTCTTTCAGCTTTGGTCAGAGTGCGAGAATAGAAGGCTATGGGTCTTTGTGTACCGTCCTTGAATAGGTGACTTAAGACCGCCCCAATTCCATAGGGAGAGGCATCGCAAGCGATGCATATTGGGGTGTCTTCTCTGAAAAGGGTGATAGTTGAGCTTTGACAGATAATCTTTTTTAACGATTGGAAACTATTTTCATGTTCCTTGGTCCAGGACCAAGTTGTACCCTTGTCTAGGAGCCTATGGAGAGGCTCTGCAATAGTGGCTTTGTGGGGAATGAAAGCATGGTAAAAGTTTAACAGTCCCAAAAAGGATTGAAGCTCTTGCTTATTTCTAGGGCTGGGTGCGGTTTGAATAGCCATTAGTTTTTCAGAGGTGGGGTGGATGCCCTGGCTATCAATTTTATACCCTAGGAATTCTGTAGAAGTGACTCCAATAGAGCACTTTTCCCGCTTAAGTTTGAGACCGGCTTCTCTGAGCCGGCTCAGCACAGCTGACAACCTGTCAGCTAAACTAGCTTCGTTTTCCCCGGCGATGAGAACATCGTCGAAATAGGGGCAGACCCCGGGTATTCCCTTCAGGGTCTTTTCCATGATACCCTGGAAGATACCCGGGGCTGCAGATATGCCGAATTGTAGCCTCTTTACTTTAAAAGCACCGCGGTGGGTGACAATAGTTTGAGCTTCCGCGGTGTCGTCAGTGACAGGCAGTTGTAAATACGCCTGCGTGAGATCAAGCTTGGCGAAAATGGTGCCAGAGCGGATGGAAGCAAATACGTCCTTTACCGCTGGCACCGGGTAAGCATGGGGGCTGAGGGCTAGGTTGACCGTCGCCTTATAGTCAGCGCACACTCTCACTTCGCCATTAGGTTTGATTGGGGTGACAATAGGGGTCTCCCAGGTTCCCCCATCTGTTGGCTCAAGCACCCCTAGTCCCACGAGGCGGTCAAGCTCGTTTTCAATTTTTTCTTTGAGGGCAAAGGGTACCCTCCTAGCTCTTATTTTAATTGGTTGGATTGCTGGATTTAGTTGCAGGGAAATGGGGGAACCTGTGTATTTCCCTAAAGTGCCATCGAAAACGTCGGCGTACTTTTCGCAAACGGCTTCCAGGCTGGGTGTTTGAATGGTATTAACCCCCGATAAGGCGATGCCTAGTGGAGTGAACCAGTTTAGCCCTATCAAGTTGGTACGGTTCCCTGGCGTAACTAAAACCTCCAGGGGACCCTTGAACCCCTTATACTGCACAAGGACCTTGGCTTTCCCTTCCAACGGAATAGGGGTTTTCTGGAAGTCTGCAAGGTGTACCTGAGTTTGTTTCAGGGGAATTTGTCTTCGGCCTTTCTGACAGATCTCCTGATAGGTTGTCAGCGAAATTAAGGAGACCGCTGACCCTGAATCTACCTCCATGTGGCAGGGTACCCCCTGAATTCTGACCCAGACCTTAACCTTGGAGCTTATGCAGTTTACCCTATCAATTGTCTCAACCAGGGGGCCTGGTGGGGTTTCCCTGCTGGCCTGGCCAGCCGGCCTACCTGGGGAGTTTGCCTCCACCTCATTGATGTTGTCCCGGCCCTTGCTGCGGCACACCGGCTTGATGTGGCCAGTCTTCCCGCAGTTGTGGCATTTCGCGTTCCTAAAGCGGCAGCTTCCTCGGGCATGGTTGCCCCCGCAGCTGGCACAGGCGGCTCGTTGCTCGTAACGCGGTGGTGGCTGTGGAGGGTTCCTGAATCCCCGGCGGTCCGACGTTTTGCCCCTCCTCGGCTGTCGGTGCTCCATCCTGCGCTGTAGGGCTTCTCCATCGGTGAAATCTACCGACTCTCCGCTGTCGCTGAAGGTTGCGCTTTCCTGGTAGACGGTCGCAGGGGTCTCTGGGGTCGTGTTCGTCGGCTTCTTCTTGTGGCTGTGTTCGTATGCCATGATCTCCCTGGTCAGCTCTGCCAGATTCATGTCGGGTTTGGACGTCAGTTTCTTCTGTAGCTTCTCGTCCCTCAGACCGATCACCACCTGGTCTCTGATGCGGTCTTCCAGGTCGGGGAAGCAGCAGTTCCGCGCGGCGTGTCTGACCCCGGCGATGAACTCGTTGGCGGGCTCGTCCTGCCGTTGTTTCTTTTGTGCGAATTGCACCCGCCAGTACAGTTCTGAGCGAGCCGGCATGTAGTACTTGTTCAGCTGGTCCACCAGGTCCGCGTAGGAGACTTCCGTGATGGGCACAGGGCTGAACAGCCCGACGGCTGCGTCGTACACCGGGGGCCCGCTGACGTACAGCAGGGCGGCGGCCTTTGCTCGGTCGTCAGTGATTTTACTGACGAGGAGAAATCCTTCAACTTGGCCGAGGTGTGATTGCCATCTCTCGGGATGGCGGGTATCAAACTCCCTCACACGGCCGAAGTTTGCCATGTCGTCCGGTCCTGGGTTGCTCCGATGGAAGTTAAAACTTCCGTGACAGCTCTTGCCGGGAACTCTCTTCCACGGCCGTGACTTCAGCTCCGGAGCGATCCCACCTTCGTCGCCAGTGAAGTAGCCGAAGGACCACTCGGGACGACAGGCTAGTTAACAACCGGTTTATTAAGAGCAAGGCAAACATAGGATAACTTGTCCGGCTTTTATAGCCGGCAGCTGGTAGCAAGGACCAATCAGATGTGTTTATTTTGGCGCCGTGTCAGGCAGGGACCAATCTGTGTCGTCTTCTGTTGACAGCTCCGGCTTCCGCGTGGTGTGGTGTTTTGACAGCCGCGAGCTGTCAGTGGCTGCGCCTGCGCTGTGCGGTGGACGCTTTGACAGCTCAGGCTTCTTCACGGTCCGAAGTTTGACAGCCGCGAGCTGTCAGTGGAGGCGCCTGCGCAGTGCGGGGAACTTTGACAGCTGTCAAAGTTCCCGCGTGTATTCCTGTCAGGCGGCTTTCCTTATATATACTTTGACGATGCTTTTGTGCTGTTAGCAAATATACACTTAAGGGAATGTTTACATATATAATACACTTTCCATAAGCAAAGACTTTGCCGATAAGAAGATGGCAAGAAGTGTAGCAGCCTCAGCAATTCTATCAGTTCCTTCCAGGTTCCCCATCAAACTTAAGGCAAGTTGTCAGGAAACATCAGAAATGAGGGTCACATGATTGTGGCTCATTGCAGCAGCATGGCAATGGTGCTGAACAGCAGTGGCAATTTTTTTGCCAAAATTTCATTTCCTTGGGAATAGTGGGTCCCAGGATTCTGTAAATTAGCCCATTTGAAGTATCTTCGTTGATGGTGTTCTGCCCTATGATTGTGATTAAATAAATTATTTGCTGCTAATTTCACAATTAGATGCAACGCTGAGCACAGTGTTTTGCCCAATTGAAGGTTACAAAGTATCAAAATATACAAAGGTTTTAGTAGTATATAGATTTTCATGCCTGTTAGTCATTGTAGCTCATCTAAAGCATAAAGGGATATGTGTATGCTTCACCATTTTGTAAATAACTATATTGTTGAATTTTTTTCATGTATTTTAGTTTGCTGAAGTCATATTTGCAGACTTTTCTTTCTGGAGAATTGCAGAGGCTTTGCATTTTCACAGGTCAACATATAGAAGTACTAGAGAGGAATAAAATAAACTCAAGTGCCTGAGGCTGCTGAGTAAGATGCCCTTAGAGTTTATTTAAAATTTCAGGGCCTGAAAGAAAATCAGGAAAAGGTCCTGTTACTGTATTATTGGCTTGCCAGTGAAAACGCAGAGCAGTTTTAGGTGTACTGTAAAAAAAATAAAGCTGTAAGATTTTGAAGCTCAATCAAAAATATGTTCACAAGACTGACTAAAGTTTAAAATGCACAATATGGGGTACTGAGGAGGTCTCACCTTTTTAAACCTAAGCTCAAAGAGTTACTATTTTCAGGCAGCAAGCAGGGTCTGCTTTTTTGCATCTTCTGCACCAAAGCCACTAGATGTCTCTATCTGAAACTTTGTGCAAAATGTTTTCAAGACTTGCAGACAAGTTACTATTATTGTATTGGATCAATGTGGAGGCTTATATTCTCACTCTACGCTAGCAAAAAGAAAAAAGGACATACCATAGGCAAGGATCTAAGTCAGGTGACGATGCTATCATTTACTTAGTAACAATCAAATGATCGGATGTGACATCATACAATGCATAAATCAGAGCAACGGCATTCCCTTTACTACTATAAGAGGATCCACAATATACACAAGTTGACCGAGAGAGTAAACTTTACAGAATAACAGACTTGGAAGAGATTTTGGAGGTCATCTTGTACAACTTCTTGCTCAAGCAGGAGACTCTCTACCATCCTGGGCAAATGACTTCAGAATCATACTAAGGTAAAGGTAAAGGTTCCCCCGCACATGTGTGCTAGTCGTTTCCAACTCTAGGGGCCGGTGCTCATCTCCGTTTCATAGCCGAAGAGCCAGCGCTTGTCCGAGGACGTCTCCGTGGTCATGTGGCTGGCATGACTAGACGCCAAAGGCGCACGGAACGCTGTTACCTTCCCACCGTAGTGGTCCCTATTTTTCTACTTGCATTTTTACGTGCTTTCGAACTGCTAGGTGGGCAGAAGCTGGGACGAGTAACAGGCGCTCACTCTGCTACGCGGCACTCGGGATTCGACCTGCCAAACTGCCGACCTTCCGATCGACAAGTTCAGCGTCCTAACCCACTGAGCCACCGCGTCCCTTTTCAGAATCATACTAATAGACTTTAAATTTCTTTTTTCCATTTCTAAGCTATTCTACAATGCACAAGGAGAAGGAAGCAGATACTGTAGGCTGCAGTCAAGTATTAGGTATCCAAAAACCTCTTTATGTCAGGAGTGAAAATGCAAAAACAATAGAAATGAAATTTGTCGTTTTGTGGCTGTAAAAAGCTGGTAGACACACCACCTGAATGAAATCAAAGAACACATACCCAGCTGGCATGTGCTGGGAGGGTGTTCTTTGGCTTCCCAAAGTTTATAGCATGCTACACTAGGTAACACAGTTGCCCTTAGCTCCAGATGAAGGGAACTTCATCTCCAGTAATCACTAGTCTTGAAAGAATGACAGGCATTGAAATACTCTGTACTCATTTTCAAAAGTTCACTGAGGCCAAAGAGGAGTTAAGTTCTGAAAATAATGGGTGACTTCAGAGCATGACATGCTAGCTCTGCAGAGCAGCATCCAGAAGTGTAAACTAACACCAGTGATTCTATTTTTTACAAATTGGTCTCATGACAACTTAGTGCAGATTATATGATGGAACAACATAGCTTGGTGTCAGCTTCGATATCTGTAACCCCAAAGGAATTCTCCTCAGAAGATGAAAATTATGTAACATATATAAATCAGTTTTTTTTCCCATAGCAGCCTACGGAGCAAGTGATAGCAATAGGAATACACTTTAAGATTGTGATAAGTACTTTTTATTGGCTGTTGACATTCTTACTCTTATCCTTGCTAATATATCCCCTTGTCAATAAAATATAAGCATGTTTAATAAAATATTGCAGTTGCAAGTATTTTTTTTTTAATTGAAAAGTTTTAAAATACAATTTTCCTTTAAAAAACCCACCTTCCCCCTCCCTACTCCCCCCCCTACCTCCCCCCAACCTCCCTCCCTGCTCCCCTCCCTCCATCCCCCCCTCCCCCCCCCCGACTTCCCAGAGCTAAATACAAGGTATATATCTATAAAAAGGCAATCATAAGCAACCATATACTACCCACTATAAAATCTAAAATCCATTACTCTCTAGCTTATATAGGATAAGACACACCTTAACAATATTAACTATATATAAAAAACTAAAAGAAAAAAGAAAAAAAAACGAAAGAAGACTTATTCGAATGCTACATAAAACTTCTTAACCCTATACTTGTTCTGGATAAACTCAATCCATTTTCTCCATTCCATAATATAGCGTTCTTGCGAATGATCTTTCAAATAGGCCGAAATCTTCGCCATCTCTGCCAGGTCGGAAACCTTTAAAGTCCACTCTTCTATGGTCGGCAATTCCTCTTTCTTCCAATATTGGCCTATCAAAAGTCTTGCTGCCGTAATTAGGTTCAACATCAACTTAGTTGCAAGTATTTTATTTTAAAAATGAAATATTTATTTCAAAAAACTCCCTTCTTTAATGACTCTGGCTAGCTCACCAAAAAAAAAAGACTGGATGAATAAATATACTTTTGTCCTCCAACTAAACAATAGTAAGTGGCTTGCTTAAACTCCAATGGGAGTTTTTCCAGTTTTTCTATGCAAAAATAATCAATCTCTGATAGTACCGGGTAAATGCATCAGAATGGGACAGACTATATGCGAGTAGTTTAGGTTTAAGAATTTTGGGCCTAACCATGTATGTTTTATATAGTAGACCACTGTGAGAACTCTGAATTAGGGTTAGAAAGCAGCCTTAAAACAGTCAAGCTCTCTCAGCACTGGAGTTACATGAAACCTTTTGCAATCCACCATTCACCATTTATGTTGTCCATTCTGTGCCATCTGTAATTTCCAGAGTTACTCCATAAACAGCAATGTACAATAATCCATCTTGTGTTACCAATACACTTGAGTCATCAAGTTAGGTCTCTGTCCGCCATGTAGAGCTATATCTACTGCATCAATCAAAGCCCCCTTGCTACCACGCTTGTGATGTCCAGTGATAATAATAAATATACTGATGACTTCAAGATATAAACCTAATCCTTACACTGGAGTACAACCTTATCCAGAACAGGCATATTATCTCAATCCTGAATCCAGGCTGCAAAATCAGTAACAACTCATCTTGTTCAGGTGTATTTTTAGCTTGTTCTCCCACGTATCATTCTTTACAGTCTCAAAACATTGAGAGCCCCCAGAGCAGCCCACTTCTGAGTTTATAGAAAAAAGAATGGAAAAGTAGCTCCAAGCTTGAAAATGATCCTCAGCAGTTTCAAATCTCTCTCTCTCTCTCTCTCTCTCTCTCTCTCTCTCTCTCTCTCTCTCTCTCTCTCTCTCTCTCTCTCTCTCTCTCTCTCTCTCTGTGTGTGTGTGTGTGTTTGTGTCTCTGTGTGTGTGTGTGTGTGTGTGTGTGTGTGTGTGTGCAGCTATCTACAGTCATTGTATCAGTGAAGTGGGTGGCATAGAAATTTAATAATACACATACACACACACTAAAATAAAATAAATAAAATAAAAAATAAAGTAAAATAAAAATAAGATAAAATAAAATAAAATTGAAATATTTTTAGACCCCCAGCTAATTTTAGAGAGAACAAGCAGATGGTCTAAAAGTATCCACAGAGACGGGAGTAACTGCCCAACCATGTTTTCACCAAATGTTTCAATGGATAATAGGATCAACAGTAACTGCCAAGAGATCAAGATGTATTTCTCTTCTCTCTTCCTGGTATAACTCATTCATCAAGCTGCCAAAAGTTATCTTTCTGCTAAATCCAGATGTAAACCCAGACTGAGAAGAAACAAGATAATCTGTTTAATCCAAGAGTTCTTGAAGCTACAATGCCATTGTTTTCTTCATCACTTTGGCTGAATATGCAATACTAACACACAAGAGGTGGAAGAAAATCTCCTCACAGACAACTGTGACATTTGTACAAAGTTCTTTGGTGACAAAATCACTCACAAGATCTCAAGTTGGCTAAGGCAGTCTTGCAAAATCCACTGGGATTCTTTTTGAGTTTATAAACAATGAAAATAGGCTGTTCAGTGGCATAAACTCTGCCTCCTGTAAGTTGGATTCATGCCTTCTTTGACAGAGAAGTTCTGCCTAGCATGGAAGTAGTGTACTTTTTCTGAAGATTAGAAATAGTGTAAGTCATTGCATCCTTCCGAGGTCAATCAAATGAGGACCCAGATTATTGGAGGCAATATGCTGACTCTGTAAACCACTTAGAGAGGGCTGTAAAGCACTGTGAAGCAGTATATAAGTCTAAGTGCTGTTTTATGAAACATCTTGCCTCTTAAAGTAAGGGGAACCAGCATCTGATATGTACTTCACAAAGTCATAAAAGACACAAACACAATAATGTATTTTAGGATGCATGGTAAACCTGGATTGCTGTTACAATTGATACTGTATTTTGTGATTATGTAAATTGTCTTGAATCATGAAAAGTATAGTGAAATTGAAGTGTTGTGATAGATAGATGACAGACAGACAGACAGATAGATAGATAGATAGATGATGGATGCAGAGAGAGAGAGAAAGGTATATCAAATATTGAAAAATCTGGGAATTGTATCTCAGAATCTATGGGAACACCACATTCTGGAGAAGACTACATAATGCATGGCAAGTGAATACTGTACAGGGAACAAAATATTTTTTCAGGCAGTAAAAAAAAAAGAAATGAAATAAAGAATTCAGCCAGTTAAATCAGTGTAAATTCTTCTTTGTATCTAAATTATTCACAAAGTTATGAATATTTATTCATTCTGAATAGGTTGCATTTGATCTCTTATTTCACATAATAATCATTCTCCATTCCCAATTTTAATAACATTTTATTAAATTGTATATCTACTTATTTATGAGATGTATATCCCAACTTTATTTTTGTAATTCAAGGTGGAAGATACAGTTCAAAATAGTATATACACATCAGATTTGAGCTTGAACATGCAGAACATTTTGATACCAAAAGTGGAGTGACATAGATTATTTATACATGATCATTCTAGTGATCCATCTTTATAGGGATTTAAGAGATAAACATGGGTTTAGATATTCAAAAACTGTACATAAATAAATTTTAATTCTGACCTCAAAGACCTTGTGGTTTTAAACTAGCTGGCATTGCAACAAAGTTGCTAACCCTAAAATTATATTGTTTGAGGTTTCCAAGAAGATAATACTAGCTGTTTCCTACTGAAGTGTACAAAACTGCAAGAATACTATAATTTCAACAATCATGTCTGGATTACAGGATATAACAACAAGACATGGTAATTATAAATTCCTTACCAAGGAAAACTTAAGAAATATACTACTGGATATACAGTACATAGCTGATTTATTTTCTTTCTCCATGTATTTTTCCTCTTATCTGTTCTGTTCTTATTTATTCAATTTGATGTCTTGAAGGATTATATTTATATATTTATATTTATATTATTTATATTTATATTTATATTTATTTGATTTATATACCGCCCTTCTCCCGAAGGACTCAGGGTGGTGTACAGGGCAATAAATATCAAAAATACAAGGTACAAAAGTTAAAAGAAAATTAAATAATTATGCCCAATGCAATAGATAATTAAAATCAATATTAAAACCCCAAACCCATCAGACCAGGCTGGCTTGTTCGAATAAATAAGTTTTCATTTCTTTGCGGAAGGAGCGAAGGTCGGGAGCCATCCGGAGCTCAACCGGTAAGCGGTTCCAAAGGTCTGGCGCACCCACAGAGAACGCCCTCCCCCTGGGGGTCACCAGTCGACATTCTCTGACCGGTGGCACCCTGAGGAGGCCCTCTCTGTGGGAGCGCACTGGACGAAGGAAAGTTGACGCCGGCAGCAGGTGCTCCCGTAGGTAATCAGGACCCATGCCATGTAGGGCTTTACAGATCATCACCAGCACCTTGAATCTCACCCGGAGGGCAAATGGAAGCCAATGCAGCTCACGGAGCAGAGGTGTAACATGGGAGTATCGGGAGACCCCCAACACAACTCGTGCAGCTGCATTCTGTACCAGCTGAAGCCTCCGAGTGGTCCTCAAGGGCAGCCCCATGTAGAGAGCATTGCAGTAGTCTAAACGAGAGGTCACGAGCGCATGAGTGACCGTACGCAAGGCATCCCGGTCCAGATAGGGCCGCAATTGGCGCACCAGGCGAACATCCAGAAATATATATCTATTTTTAAGTGTTGATCCTTGTGGAGAAATACATATGACAAAATGTTCACTAGCAAAGTTATTCTGAATATTTTTTTCTCTTCCATACATAAGGATAAGAAGAAAAGGGAGAAGAGAAAGAAAGTATATATTTGTGCATATCAGATAATTTTCCTGATGAAAACCATTAAAGTTAAAAGTCATGCTCTTAAGTCTCAGCAGGAAATCAAACAAGGTGGTCCATACTTTGGGTAAACACATTTGTACACTAGTGTTAATACTGAATCATAAAATATCTTCTATTGAATCTCAGTTTGGATCAGGTGCCTCAAGATCTGTACCGAAGCCACACAGTCAAAACCCTTTCATGTGCATTGCATGTGTAACACAGATTTTAAAAGGGAAAGAGCTTGGATTATGTGGTTGCAGCTGCCATCTTGACTTCTTTTATATGTCTCCTATGGATTACCCTTAGCTAGAAGTTATTTGGGGGCAAAAATTGTAAAAAAGGTTATTCATATGTAATAACTTCCCTTCTAAAACAATTGCTCAAGGTGAATTTTCTTCTCAAGAATATCACTGAGAATATTTAATATGATGTACCCTCCTGACTTAAATAGCATAGTACTTTACGGCACTTTACCTACTCAAGAGAAAATCCCATTGAGTTTATGGATCTAAATCTCAAGTAAGAAGAAATAGCTGCAATGGCTACCAGGTACCCCACGATCAGTTTGGTCATCAATTTTATCTTGCATGACCCAAATGGGAGGATAATTAGATTACTGATTATTCAAAACAACTGAAATTATTTATTTATTTATTTATTTATTTATTTGTTTGTTTTTATAAACCGCCCTTCTCCCGAGGGACTCGGGGCGGTGTACAGAGTAAGGTAGGTAAGCATAATGAAACAATACTGAAAAACAATAGTCAAAACAAACTGGGACCCCAATTAGAGCTATCAGGCCAGGCCGGACTGCTGGAACAGGTAAGTTTTTAAGTCGCGCCGGAAGGTGCGGAGGTCGGGGGCCATCCGGATTTCAGTTGGTAAGCAGTTCCAGAGGGCTGGCGCACCCACTGAGAATGCCATCCCCCTGGGGGCCACCAGCCGACATTCCTTGAGTGGTGGCACCCTGAGGAGGCCCTCTCTGTGGGAGCGCACAGGACGGTGGGGTGTTGACATTGGCAGAAGGTGCTCCCGTAGGTAGTCCGGACCCATGCCATGTAGGGCTTTGTATGTCATTGTTAGCACCTTGAACTTCACTCGGAAGGCAACCGGAAGCCAGTGCAGTGCACGGAGGAGAGGTGTGATATGGGAGTATCGGGAGGCTCCCAAAAGTGTCCGTGCCGCTGCACTTTGCACCAGTTGAAGCTTCCGAGTGGATCTCAAGGGCAGCCCCATGTAGAGAGCGTTACAGTAGTCTAGGCGAGAGGTCACAAGGGCATGGGTGACTGTACGTAAGGCATCCAGGTCCAGATAAGGCCGTAGTTGGCGCACCAGTCGAACCCGGGAGAAGGCCCCCTTGGTCACAGCTCCTATGTGATCTTCCAGGGATAGCTGCGAGTCTAGGAGGACACCCAGGTTGCAGGCCCTATCAACAGGGGGTAGTAACTCATCCCCGATGTTAAGGGGTGGGATGCTCTGAGTATCCTGGCTTGCCGGTACGTACAGCCAATAGGTCCAGCTGAATCAACAAGATATATTTCTTAGTATAAATATGTACAGAACTGCACTGTTATCTTTGAATGTTCATTTTTCTTATCGTACTATTTAACCTGAAAATTTTTAATAGGCAAACTTGGTCAAGGTTGTGAATGAATTCCTGGGGAAATCTGCTAAATGCTGTTCATCCTACCTTCTGTTTCCTGTTGTGTTAGCTGACCAAATACATAACTCATGTAAGATAATGACTCATTGTATTCTAGTATTTCCATTCTGGAACATGTCCAAAATCTACAAAACAAAATATCTTGAAATAGAAAAATAAATAAAGCTGGGAAACTCAAGTGTCAGAATTCTTTGCATCCATGGTTCTAAGCTTATCCATTTTTTTCCTAACTTTGGAGCTGAGATTTAGAAAAAACAAATTCTTTCATGATCTAATGTAGCCATATCTTTTTAACTTTCCATGTATTTTTTAAAAAATTATTTAACCATTAATTATAGGGATGGACACATTTAAAAAGCTGATTTTTCATTCAGCTTCATTACTACAATCAGATTAAAGCAAAGAGATCTGTGACTCTTGCACAGAGCGAAAACACATTTCATTTTACTATTGAGATTTCTATTTATAAAACTGGGATACCCATTTTCCTTCAGAGAAAGCTTTGGAAGACATCATACAGGTAGTCCTTGACTTACAACATTTCATTTGATGACTGAAATTACAACAGCACTGAAAAAAAGTGACTTAGGACCATTTTTCACACTTAAGACTGCTGCAGCATTCCCATGGTCATGTGATCAAAATTCAGAGGCTTGGCGATGGTCTCATATTTATGACCATTGCAACTGTTAGTAACAACTATGTTACTAACTTAACAACTACAATGATTCACTTAACAACTGTGGCAAAAAGGTCATAAACTGGGGCAAAACTCACTTAACAAATGTCTCACTTAGCAACAGAAATTTTGAGCTCAGTTGTGGTCGTAATTCGAGGACTACCTATACTGCCATCTAACATTACTCCATACTTATTAGGACTCAGTTTGAGTGTAAGAATATAACGGGTGCTAACATGTCTGGAGGATCAACCATATCTTCCCACACATTGTCTTTTCAAGCTTATAAGCATCTTGGCTGATTTTAAAACAAACACGTATAATTATTTTGTAAACTTTCAGTTAGCCTGATAAAGATTTTTTAAAGGCAATAATAGCTTAACAAGGACAGGGCAGGCGGGAACAGAAGTAAGGTGGCAATAGCAGAGGCCTGCAGCAAGTTATATTCCGAGCTTACCATGTGAGAGTCTCCAGACATACAAACTGGATTTTGTCAGACACAAAAGTGCTATTTGTTTGCACCACAAGATTGTCAGAAGCATTCAGAGAGGAAGTGATTCTCTTCTCCTTACTTTAGCCCAGAGAATTAATCCCAATATCTCTTTGTACAGTGTACAAATCTACAGAGTCATTTAAAACTTAAATATGCATTCCACCCAACGTTAATATCTGCTCTCCTACCAATTAGATTTTATAACATATTTTCTCTCTCAAGATGCTGATAGATATTGTATATATCTATTAATATTATCAGTATAGTTAGTTCATTAGTGAGAGACACACACATTTGTTTTACTTATAAAAAAATATTTGAGTGGACTCAATGTAATGCTAAACCATAAGTCATGATTTATACATTACAACAGATATTCAGACAAACTAAACCAGCTACATGATGGTTTGGTGCAATACTGAGAATTAATATGCCAGACCAATCTAAAGCCAAGGGTGACAATACTAATTGGCAACAATTGTCCTGGCTTTCAAGCAGGATTCTTCAGCCCTTCCTAGACAAGTTTGCAACTGAATCTAATTTGCTTTATAGCAAGTGAAGCATGAGTAATAAGACTTCACCTTCCACAAGAGACTTCTGGAGTATTATGACTATTTTCTGATATATTTTCTGATATTTCTTGCATCTTTTTCTTGCCATAAAAATCCATTAGGAAAGAGTGGGAATTGACAGAACCATGAGATATACATTAGAAGCAGTGACATGATATAGTTCAATGGAGGATATTGCTCTGCTCTAGTGTGACGTTTTTCAGATAGTTTAGTACAACATGAGAGCTGTACTTTAAATGGTGCAAAGCTATGGATACTTCCTAGTAAATTTTTAACTTCTACCTTGCATCAGTCAAAGGCTTCCTTCCTCTGCAAGAACTGCTCCATACTAGTATTTTCCAGCACAATCCTGCTACAGTCCTAACAGTTTTGTCTGCACCTCAACCAAGGGGATGTTAAAGAACTTAACCTCCAGATAATCTTGAAAGAGTAAGTTGATCATTTACAGATCTTTAACCTCACAAAAGATTCCACTGGCTTTATGTCCAAAGGTATATATAGAATTTACAGCACCGTTAATTCAGCCGCAGGGTGTAGTCAGCAATTTGAAATCTGTACATTTACATTCAATGACTTGTCATTTCACAAGTTCCCAGTCTCTTTCTTGTGTTAATCCTGGAGAAGATACAGACAATTAAAGGAAAGGGAAGTGTTGTCACTCATGAGCAAGTTAAAATACTAGTCACCACCCATTTAACTTCTTTAGATTGGCATATTAAGCCACTCAATGGACCTACAAACTTAATATGACAGTCCCATTTACATCTTATTGTTATTCAGAAAGCAGTTCCAGCAACAGTCACGATAAAATAATTGTTAAATGTGATATTCAATGGCCCCCATACTTTATCTCACTAAAGTGTTGGTATAAACTGATCATTTTTAAACATGTGCAAATGTTAGCATTCTGGTCTCTTTTATCCTGGCATCTGCTATCATCACTGACAGCTTCTAAGACTGATAATATTATTAAAGGGAAAGCTATGTGGCTTTTTATTCCAATATAAATGCCTGTGCTTGCCATATACAATAATTGTCTATTATTAATTTCAGTGGCTTCAGTAACACAGCTAGTCAGCATTAGGCCCCAAAGAACCAGAATATATCAATATTAATGAAGGAAAACCCTGTTCTACATGAGCAGGCTATTAGAATACATTCTGGAAAAGCTGGGTTTGTGCTGGATAAATTCCTTAACTGAGTAGTGAAGGTAACAATGACCTCTTCAAGACAGGTGTTACAATGTGAAGAATGTTGTCACCTACCTAATTTTCTATGAACAGGCAAATGATCATTTAGACATGGAGAATCAGGTCCCAACATTCCACCACACTGAAACATGATCTAGGATAAATGAATATACAGGGCAATGTCAATGTAATACACAGATTCTTCAGGTACTGGGGGACATTATTGCATTTAGGAGATTCCACTAAGATCATATTGGATATCAGTGACTTTGTAAAAAAAATGAAAACATTATTATAGGAAGGACAATTTTCTCTTCCGTTTTTAATGTTAGGTGCCCAAACAAAAACTGATAATTCTTTAGAAGAGATGCTGTAACATAATATACAAAAAGAGTGTGAAAAAAGTTTAGAACCAAAATTTCTCCATGAAGAGTTGTAAGTTATGCCAATAGGCAACAGTCACCTATCTTAAAAGCTAAGAAGGACATAGCAAAAACTCTAATAAATCATTACCTATCCATATCGTGTTGTGTAGTTAAGATTTAAATCAAGTATAAATCCACAAAACTCATTGATACCTGTGTATTATGATGCATTCTCTTACCATTTTCAGTATTAGAAAATATACAATTGTCACGTCACTCTTTGTCTTCATACTTTTTTTAAATCTGCTGGAGTAAACGTTGGTTTAATCTTACAAGTCTCCAATGCATAAACAGACTCTTAAGCATTTATGAGCCCTGGCCTTTATTTCCTGGAAACTACAGTAGAATCCATTTCAAATTAGGCATATATGGAAAACATTAAAATTCACATATAATTTTAATTTTAAAAATGGAATTGCATTTTCTTCCAAATGGTAGATTCATTTTTGGCTCTTTTAGCTCTTAACTATGCCACCCATCAGGTTTAAATACAGTGACTGGGCTCACATAGTGCATTATGCTACTATGTAATTTATTCAATGATGTGAACTTGGCCATTGTGGATTACAAGGTGTGGTTTATAGCACAGCAGTTAGATTGCTATAGTATTTTTTTTTTACAAACTGCAATTGCCACAATAGTTCAATGGGATATATGATTGATTGGGGTTTTCATTTTATTGTTTTAGAGGTATTTATTTGTTAGAACTTTAATGTTTTTATGCTGTAAACAGCCCAGAGTAGTTTTGTTATGATGTGGGCAGCAAATAAATTCAAATAAATGTTTCACAAAATCTTGTCCTCCCATCTTTCCTCCCAATTTCTTCCACCATTTGTCTTTCCAGGAGAGGTCAGTCATCACTACAGTAGTTTGCCTTCCTTTCAGAGAGTTAAGAAGGAAAAGACAAATTAATTGCATAATACATTCCAGTAATAGCATTAGGAGTCCTTTGTCTGGAGGCAGGCTCTAAGAGAACAAAGAATGATACGAGTAATGAAAGTTGCTTTTACATTGAACAGATTAGTTCATCATTATCTTTTGGAATAAAACAGTTTCGCTGGAAATCACTTTCTTTCCTGTTATAAAAAAAGGTAAAGATTCCCCCACACATGCGTGCTAGTCGTTTCCGACTCTAGGGGCTGGTGCTCATCTCCGTTTCAAAGCCAAAGAGCCAGCACTTGTCCGAGGACGTCTCCGTGGTCATGTGGCCGGCATGACTAGACGCCAAAGGCGCACGGAATGCTGTTACCTTCCCACCGTAGTGGTCCCTATTTTTCTTCTTGATCCAAGGTGGAAATATCAAGATAAGATTATGTGGGCTGACTATGGAACTGTCCCGGTGTTGATGTGAGATGATCCTGGGTCCTATGTCATGATCTTAGGTTTGCAACTGGACAGAATTTCAATATCAGACTATTGTTTCTACAAGGGAGTTCCATCCTAGGCAGTTGCTCACTCTCTAAAACTGTTAAGTTCCCCCAATTAAAATACAAAGCTGCCCTATTGCTGATTAACACTGACAAATTTCATGCCTGCACTGCACACCTTGTCTGGATTGCTATATACAAAAGAAAGCTTTCAAGGTAGGGAAGACAGAAAATAGATTCATACACAATCTCAAGTGCAGTTTGTATTGTACATGGAAGTCTATGAAACCAAAAAGCAGGTTATCTAAAAATGCCTCTAACTTCACTTCACTTCAGGATTCTTGTCTCCTCCTGTACCATTAAGGTTTGTCCCTCTGTCCCCTGCCACCTCCCTACTCCGCATTAATGTTCAATAGCAATTTGGTGGTTGCCCAGGGTTTGTGTGTTTTTGTCCCAAGGAATATTCTAGCCTTCAGCATAATAAAACAAACTGCGCTTGCCTTCTTTCCTGACTCCAAAATGCATCTTTCTTAGATGAAGAAGGAAGCCATTTCATTCAGTCACTTGGAATGGAGTAAAGTTCTTTATCAGGGATGCTTTCCAAATGACAGGTATTACTGTAGGATTTCACATAGCTCCTACAGGCTGATAATAATACTGACAGGAACCTATTTATAAATATGCATATTATGTAAATTCTAGGTGTTTGCGATGGGCCGATACTGTATTTTGCTAGTTCACATAGACATTCATGGGACTCTTTATGCATATATTGAGTCAATAGTACAAGCATGCAAAGCTCCAGCTATATAAGTGCCAATCCCTTATTCTTAACCAGTAGAAGTCTGGCTAGAAAGATCTTATTAATTTTATTAAGAATCCTATACCCCACAAATAGGATGCAATTCACAATGGTGAGCACCAAAACATGTTTAAACCCATATAAGACAGCATGTGAGTTAAACATATGCAGAGGGAAGTAGGTTCAAGAAGGTTGAAATATTGTTTCATTGCCGGCTTTCCTTCCTCAGTTTTCAGACTGGAGCTGGCAAGATACAAAGCATTCCTTTCCAGCTTCATATTTACAAAACAGAAATGTTACTCTCCCAGTCCTCTTCTCTGTTTGTACTTGCAATATGACATATAATACAGATAGCTGTTTGCAAGCATGTACAACTCCATTCCTTTCATTTGGGCTGGTGTGCTCTTTGCTTGTTTCAAAACAGTTGATGTTTCCATTTTGGAACATTTCAGCAGGCTGAGCAATTTCATTCCAATCAGCCAGGATAAAACTTAAATTTATCATATGTGGTTTTAAAAGGTAAAGGTAAAGTTTCCCCCACACATGCGTGCTAGTCGTTTCCGACTCTAGGGGCCGGTGCTCATCTCCGTTTCAAAGCCGAAGAGCCAGCGCTTGTCCGAGGACGTCTCTGTGGTCATGTGGCTGACTAGACACCAAAGGCGCACGGAACGCTGTTACCTTCCCACCGTAGTGGTCCCTATTTTTCTATTTACATTTTACGTGCTTTCGAACTGCTAGGTTGTCAGAAGCTGGGACGACTAACAGGCGCTCACTTTGTTATGTGGCACTCGGGATTTGACCCGCCAAACTGCCGACCTTCTGATCGAGTAGCTCAGCATCCTAACCCACTGAGCCACCACGTCCCTATGTGGTTTAGATGAATTCAATTTCAAATAAAAGGGACACGAAAGTTTTAGCTAGATTATTTCATGAGAGGAGAGGCATAGTATTATTTTTAGCAAATAGTGAAGAATTTTAGCTAAAAGAGACCAAAACGGCAAGAAAGGATCCAAGCAAAATTAACCCATTTATTTATTTATTATTTATTTATTTATTTATTTATTTATTTATTTATTTATTTATTTATTTATTTATTTATTTATTTTTCTATACCGCCCTATTCCCGAAGGACTCAGGGCAGTTTACAGGGCAATATTTAAAAGACAATATAAATTAAGATAAAAATAGAATTAAAAAGAAATAAATTAATAATAGCCCAACAATAAAACAATGTTAAAACTTAAAACTAAAACCCCCCTCAGTCCAGGCCAGATAGATCGAAAAGCCAGGTTTTCAGGTCCCGGCGAAACGAGCACAGGTTGGGGGCAGTCCGGAGTTCCACAGGTAAATTATTCCAAAGGGTAGGCGCGCCCACAGAGAATGCCCTCCCTCTGGGGATCACCCGCCGGCATTCCCTAACCAGCGGCACCCTAAGGAGGCCCTCCCTATGGGAGCGCACAGGACAATGGGAAGTTGATGCCGGCAGCAGGTGTTCCCTTAGATAGTCTGGACCCAAGCCATTTAGGGCTTTATAGGTCATCACCAGCACCTTGAATCTCACCCGGAGGGCAACTGGAAGCCAATGCAGCTCACAGAGAAGAGGTGTTACATGGGAGTATTGGGAGACTCCCATCACAACTCGCGTGGCCGCATTCTGCACCAGCTGAAGCCTCCGAGTGGTCCTCAAGGGCAGCCCCATGTAGAGAGCGTTGCAGTAGTCTAACCGGGAGGTCACGAGTGCATGAGTGACTGTGCGTAGGGCATCTCGGTCCAAATAGGGGCACAACTGGCGCACCAGGCGAACCTGGGCAAAAGCCCCCCTGGTCACAGCTCCCATATGATCTTCCAAACTGAGCCGTTAATCCAGGAGAACACCCAAGTTGCGAGCCCTATCAACGGGGGGTAACACCTCACCCCCCATAGTTAACGATGGACAAAACTGGTTCTCCTGAGATGACGGTATGCACAGCCACTCAGTCTTGGTGGGATTGAGTCGAAGCCTGTTTCTCCCCATCCAAACCTGGACTGCCTCCAGGCAACGGGACTTCACGTCGAGGGCATCACTGGGTTGGTTTGGGGTGGAAAGAAAAAGCTGGGTATCATCAGCATACTGATGATACCCCACCACGAAACCACGAATGAGCTCACCCAGCGGCTTCATATAGATGTTGAACAAGAGGGGAGAGAGAACCGACCCCTGAGGAACTCCACAAACGAGAGGCCTCGGGGCGGACCTCTGCCCTCCCGTCAACACCGACTGCGAGCAGCCCAGGAGGTAGGAGGAGAACCACTGTAAAACAGTGCCCCCCACTCCCAACCCCCTGAGACGCCGCAGTAGGATACCATGGTCGATGGTATCAAAAGCCGCTGAGAGATCTAACAGGACTAGGACAGAGGAACATCCCCTGTCCCGAGCCCGCCAGAGATCATTCACCAGCGCGACCAATGCCGTCTCCGTGCTGTACCCGGGCCTGAAGCCCCATTGGTATGGGTCTAGATAATCAGTTTCCTCCAGGAACAAAGGAAGCTGATGCGCCACCACACTCTCAACAACCTTCGCTAAAAAGCGAAGGTTGGAGACCGGACGATAGTTATTCAAAATAGCCGGGTCCAAAGCAGGCTTCTTGACAAGGGGCCTCACCACCGCCTCTTTCAAGGCAGTAGGGAAGGTACCCTCTCTCAAAGAAGCAGTTATTACTGCCTGGAACCAGCCTTGTGTCTCCTCCCGAGCTGAATACACCAGCCAGGAGGGGCATGGGTCCAATAAACACGTGGTGGAGCTCAGTCTCCTCATGGTCCTGTCCACCTCATCCGGGGACACAGGATCGAATTCACTCCAAATGACATTCTCAAGACAGCTCGTTTCCTCCCCATCAGTCTCTGCCCAGTCAGAGTCCAGACCGGCCCAAATCTGAGCAATTTTGTCTGCAAGATGATGGCTAAACTCCTTGGCCCGCCCCTGCAAGGGCTCCTCCCTCACCTCCCGATTAAGGAGGGAGCAAGTCACCCTAAACAGAGTGGCCGGGTGATTATCTGCGGACGCGATGAGGGCAGCGAAGTAATTAGACTTTACATCTCAAGGATTTCAGTTTGAAATAATTAAACATGCTTTGCTCTCCCAGTGAAACATATGAAAATTTATACATTCAGATTTTACCAGGGTTTGTTCTACATTTCCTTTAGTGACCATAGAAAGTTACAAGAGCACTGAAAAATGTGATTTATGACCGTTTTTCATAGTTACGACCCTTGCAGCACTCCATAATCTTGTGATCCAAATTCAGATGCTTGGCAACTGGTTCATATTTATGACGGTTGCAGTGTCCTGGGCTCCTGTGATCTCTTTTTGTGATCTTCTGACAAGCAGAGTCAATGGGAAAGCCAGATTCACTTAACAACCAGGTTACTAACTTATCAGCTGTAGTGATTCACTTAACAACTATGGCATGGAAGGTCGTAACATGGGGCAAAACTCACTTAACAATCTCTCACTTAGCAACAGAAATTTTGGGCTCAATTGTGCTCATAAGTTAAGGACAACCTGTACTGCATAACTAAACTCTCCTTCTTAGCAAGTGAAGTAGAAGACTACAAGTCTAAAGATGAAATCTTTAATGAATGAATAAGAAAGCATCCCTTTCTGAGAGAAAATAGTATCCTTTTCTTCATCCCCCCCCAATTAATTTAGAAACTATGGACTCATTAATGTATCTTCTTCTTTTTTTACATTTTGATCTGATAATACATGCAAACATAATACATACTTGTATGTGCATGCTTCTGGGGGATTTTGTATTATCTCCAATGAAAGAAATTTCATACCCCAGGAGCAGAAGAAAATTTTTGACTGTGTGGGAAGTCAGCTCCCCAGAGAAGGAAATATTAAAAGGGCAGGAAAATCTTTTCCTAAAAGGATCTTAAAGAGACAGAAAAGCACCCCAAGTCTCCCTCCCCCAAGCGGAAACCAACTCTATAGAAATGCAGATGTAAACCATTCAGGGAGGTTGAAGCTAAGAAGACTTCTAAAATCTACATACCCCTGCCCCAGGGAGGTGGGCTGGGACAGACAACCAGCAAGAATCCTAGAGTGGCACACCTAGGCTCAGGACAGAATACGTGACAAAGGAAATACAAAGCTTGAAACAGGAAATAACTCCAGACAATAGAGTCCAGGGGGTATAAAAACCCACTACCCACATGTGCCCAGTCCTTCTTTTCCTGTTGGATCCATCTTTCTGTCTGCCTTTCCTCTGCAATAAACTACAACCTTCTTCCCAAAGCAGTTGCCATGTTTATTCCCCGCTTGGAGGAACCATGATGGAGACTTTTCTTCCTACAACGGCATGCCATTAAGAGTCCCAATCCTCTTTCTCATCATCCTATTGTTCTTATTTTAACCATTCAGTTGTGTCCGACTCTTGTCAATTTTATAGGCAAGTGCTATGCTATCCTGTCAACCACAGCTTCTTTCAGTTAATTGGATTTTCATGTTTTTTTCTCCCAAATCACAATCACAACTGAGCAGTTCACTATTAGATTCTTCTCTCCCAGATGAACCACTGCCAGATGCCGGGAATACATTAGGAATATAAGAATCAAATAATTGGAACATGCCAACCATCCAGCTAGTCCAGCATTCTATGTTGCATATTGACTATCCACTTTAACCTGGAAGTTACAAGAAGAATAATTTCTCTGTTCAACTTTTGCTCTTAGGCAATTGATATTTTAAGGCACATCTTAGTAGTAGTTCTCTGACCTGTGCTAGAAAAGATCAAAGCACACAGAATTATTAACTGTAGGAATAAATAACCTAGTACTCGGTGAGATATTTCCTACCTGATATCACTCAAATGTTATGCTAGATAATACCAGTATGACACCAGCTTCCAGAAGCATAAGCTACATGGTTGCAGAACTACCAGCCCATCTCTTGTCTTTAGCAATAGGTTTTACGTATCTGTTTTATCTGTTGTAGATATTAGCAAGTGTTTATGTTTGTTTTTAGGCTGTGATCATTGTTTCTCATCTCTTTAGATCTAGCAGATGTTAAGGCATGAGAAGGCTTCCCCAATCTACCCACCATCCAGATGGAAATTGCATTTCAGTTTATTTTTTAGAACTACTATCATAATTGCATCAAATTTTCAATAATATTTCCCCTTCAGTTCAGAAAGCTGCTGCATAAGAAACCATCAACAAAATCAAGACTATGTCCTTGTGTTCACTTTACATTCTGTTTCAAACAACCAACGTAAAAAAACCCCCAGAAAAACAGGCAGAGGTTTGCAGCAGCTCATGTCACCAGATTCTCACACCTGTTTGTTTGGTATTTAGACAGAAGCAGTTGTGAAGCTAACAGATGACATCTAAACTGGGTTGGATAAAAACATACACGTGGAGTATTCCTTGTATTTTGTTTGTTAAGCTTACTGAAGGTGATGTTTCCCCATTTTCATCTTATTCATCACATTAAGTAGCTGCTTTCTAACTCATCTGCCTGTTGCAACATGACACTTGTCCAAGAAGAAATATTTGTGGCATTTGGTAACTCATATGCTCAAATAACATAGTATAACTGAGAAGATAATAATAATAATAATAATAATAATAATAATAATAATAATAATAATAATAATAATAATAATAATAATAATAATAATAAAGTTGGAAGGGACCTTGGAGGTCATCTAGTCCAACCCCCTGCTCAGGCAGGAAACCTTATACCATTTCAGGCAAATGGCTGTCCAGTCTCTTCTTAAAAACCTCCAGTGTTGGAGCATTCACCACCTCTGGAGGCAGGTTGTTCCACTGGTTAATTGTTCTAACTGTCAGGAAGTTTCTCCTTAGTTCTAGGTTGCTTCTCTCCTTGACTAGTTTCCATCCGTTGCTTCTTGTCCTGCTTTCAGGTGCTCTGGAGAATAGCTTGACTCCCTCTTCTTTGTGGTAGCCCCTGAGATATTGGAACACTGCTATCATGTCACCCCTCACCCTTCTCTTCATTAAACTACACATACCCAATTCCAGCAACCGTTCCCTATATGTTTTAGCCTCCAGCCCCCTAATCATCTTTGTTGCTCTTCTCTGTACCCTTTCTAGAGTCTTGACATCTTTTTTACATCATGGTGACCAAAACTGGATGCAGTATTCCAGGTGTGGCCTTACCAAAGCATTGTAAAGTGGTATTAGTACTTCACTTGATCTTGATTCTATCCCTCTGTTAATGCAGCCTAGCACTGTGTTGGCTTTTTTGGCAGCTGCAGCACACTGCTGGCTTATATTGAAGTGATTGTCTACTAAGACTCCGAGATCCCTCTCACAGTTACTACTATTGAGCAAGGTACCACCTATACTATACCTATGCATTTGATATTTCCTGCCTAAATGTAGAACCTTACTTTTTTCACCATTGAATTTCATTTTGTTAGATAGTGCCCAGTGTTCAAGTCTGTCCAGATCCTTCTGTATCTTAAGCCTATCTTCTGGAGTATTAGCTATTCCTGCCAGCTTGGTGTCATCTGCAAATTTGATGAGTTCCCCATCTATCCCCTCATCCAAATCGTTAATGAAGATATTGAAGAGCACTGGGCCCAGAACAGAGCCCTGGCGCACCCCACTACACACTTCCTTCCATGTAGATGCAGTTCCATTGAGGACCACACGCTGAGTACAGCCTGTCAGCCAGCTACGAATCCATCTGGTGGTAATGCTATCTAACCCACATTTTTCTATCTTATCAAGTAATAGGTTGTGATCTACTTTATCAAATGCCTTACTGAAGTCCAAGTAAATTATATCTACAGCATTCCTCTGGTCCACTAATTTTGTCCCGTGGTCAAAGAATGTAATAAGATTTGTCTGGCATGATCTGTTTTTGACAAACCCATGTTGACTTTTAGTGATGACTTTGTTTGCATCAAGGTGTTCGCTGATTTGTTGTTTGATTATCTTTTCCAGAATCTTCCCAGGTATTGAGGTCAGGCTAATAGGTCTGTAGTTTCCTGGATCTATTAAGTTATCAAAAAGGTGTGCGTTTTTCACTAATACTGTATTTCCACTCTTTCATTTAGCACAAATCAAGTAACACAAATCAACATAAATTATCTGGGCACAAAAGAAACCAACACATTTCTTCCTTAATGTCTGATAATACAAAAATATGCAATAGCAATTTAGAAAACAATTTGCTGATATTTCACAATACTGTAATATCCGGCTGTCTAAGAGGTTGGCTTGACAATATCTCTTGTGGTAAAGAAATAATTACTTTTGGCAATTTTTCTAAATTCTTAACTGATTTAAAGGGTAAGCCAACAATTAAATAATGTGATTTCTTCCCCCTTCTATCACCTACTTAAATTCATGCTATGAATGCAATTGGCATGTCTAGCAATTCCTATTAGATCAGAAATCAGTTGATTTGTAGACTAAGCCCTTCTACTTCCTGCATAATGATTACCTGAAGGCCAATTGGCAGGAGCCAATATTAATTTATCAAGAATAAGTCTTATCAAACAAACCTGATCTCCTATTTGGATAGTTTATTTATGATTTCTTTCAATGTATAAGGCCTACTAATCTCAACATACAGGAAAAGACTTTTTATATAAATCAGAAGGAACCCGAGGATCAAGAAGAAGAACAGCCGGAAGAGAAGATAAACAGTTCAGGACAACTACATTGAGATGGAAAAATAAAGAGATGACCTGTTAGATCTGCTAGTCCCCTCAAAAAAATGGCGACCGGATGATTTTTTAAATGTCAAATATAACAATACAAGGAGATTTATTTGATGACTCAAAGGCACGGACATGGAAGACAATTTGGCAAAGAAAGAAAGCTAGAGTAAAACTGAAGAAGAATGGGGTTTCATCCTATCTATGAGAATTAAAATAGAATATATTTAAATAGATAAGATCTGTACTTTGAATATAAGATATTGCTATGAATTGAGAGAAAGAAAATTCTCATTTAAAACTTAGAAGTATAAATATTAATAGTCAGATCTGAATACTGATTTGCTCATAAAGCTCATGTAAAGGTGATTAAGATATATATATATATAAACTAAAGATTATTGATGAATGTAATAAATATGTATTTATGTAGCAGTAAGAATAAAAAATATTAGCTTAAACACAAGATAACAGATACAAAGAGGAAGAGAGAGGAAGTACTAAATGTTAGGGGGAAAAGAAACTTTGATTATTAAATTTAAGATATTTGGAATTATTAGAAAATAAGAATATTATATTGCATTATTAATTTGTTGATGTACATGGTGAGAATGTAAATAGATAATAGTCAATGTTTGTCAATCAACATCACAAATATTCCATCCAGTTCTGAGTACTGAGTTGTAGGAAGGACAAACTGAACATTTCTAAGAAGAGCATCCAAGACAAGAAGAACAAAAATGAAAATAATAAGGAATAGCTGGCGAGTTTGCATATTCATAGCCTAGGAAAGACAATATTGTGGAAAAATTCCAGATTGACTATCAGATTTTTGGCTGAAGCTGCTCTTTTATTTATTTTTTATTTTTTTATTTTAATCCCATTTATATCCCGCCCTTCTCCGAAGACTTAGGGCGGCTTACAATTTAAAGCACAAATCAATTTTGCTGCACAAAATACAGAAAGGGACGGCACTTTCTTTCTTTTGGCCTTGCACTTATAACCATGAATATGAAAAGAAAAAGAAAGTGGTGACAACAATACAAATTGATGGCAATAAGGGCTGTATTAATCCAAATTGTCCCTAACCTATTTACAATGATGGAGAATGTCCCAAAAAATGCTGTTTTCTTGAAGTCATTTCACTTTTCATTCAAGAAGCTTCTTCAGTTGGAACTAACTGGTGGGAAATAAAAAGGATTTATTCTCTTTGCAGCCTACGTGTCTCAAGGTGTTAATGATTGGCTGATTGCAAAGAATATAAATCTTTTCCATTCTGCACTAATTAGTTAGAACTCAAGAAGCTTCTTAGATGAGAAGTGAAACCTCTTCAAGAAAAATCAAGAAACTACGGTTGCCGTTTGGAAAAAAGCATCTTTTGGGACAACCATGAGCCAGATAACAGAGAACCTCTATAGACAAATGATAGAGAATGTTATAAAACTATTTTAAAATAATATTTTTGAAAAATCCTATGGCCTTAGTTGCAGAAAAACAACACTAAACAGTTATGTGGAATCTTAAATACTAAAACATTTACCATGGTACAGTCTTCACCAACTGAACTATCTCCAAAACTGTTGAACTACAGCAAAATTTTAAGCCACTAAATCTTATTGTATGGTGGTTTGGGGGGGGATGCAGTCTAATACACCTAAAAGCTTTAGATCAGGGGTGCCAAACTACCAGCCCATGGGCTGGATACATCATGCCAAAACTGCATCTACCCCATTGCCAGCAATGGGGAAAAAGTTGCGATACATGACGTTGGAAGTTTGACACCCCTGCTTTAGATCAGTGGTGGCAGAACTAGTAGAGTGTAGGGCAATGCTTCTCAACTTTGGCAACTAAGATGAGTGGATTTCAACTCCCATAATTAAAGGCTAGTCAGTAAGCTGTCATAAGCTGCTTTGTGACTTCAAACTAAATATATAAATGCAGATGATAAACATTCCCCATACCCACTTTTAATGATCGTGAGAATATTTTAATGATGGTGACTGAGAGGTGACACCAGGAAGGATCAAAAATATGGGCAGAAATGTCTGAATACATCTAGATTATATTGATACCATATAATTGATGCTAACTATACCAGCTTTGAGAGTGTTCCATCTGGCTGCCCCTTTCTTTGACTGTTATCATTATCCGTTATATTTTGTAAGCTTCTTTCTATTTTTTTCCTTCTGACTTGTTTTTCTTTTAGTGTCAAAGATATGTTGTGTACTTTGTGTTTAAGCCCAAGAACAGGTACAGTCTTGTTTGTTATTGATTTAAGTGAGGTCATCATGGGGGGGTTGCCCTCAGAGTGGATAAAAATGGTTCTAATAAATAAATACATGCTGCTGAACATGCCCAGAAGTACTGTTCTTTAGGCTACACAGGTGCCAAGTAATACAATCCCAATTAAGATTTGAGGAAATTACACACAATATTAAATTATACACCGTTCTACCCAAATATCTTCAACCTCAGGCAGAACTCTCTGCCAGATGTTTAATACAAGATGCCCTTCATTGCAGCAAGCCTCAACTTTTCAGCCAGGTCTGCCCCACCCAATCTTCTTTTTTCCAAAAGGTTTCTGCAATATCCTGTTTACTTCAGGGCACAAGAGTTAATGAAAACACCCCTGAAGAGTCCTGCATTCATTTCCTAGAAATTTCAAATGTGATCAACTCAGAGTTGAATTTTAATCTCAGAGCAGCAAAGTGCTTTCAGCAGTCTTGGCTGGAACCTAACAAGTTTCCAAATTTTGACCTTCAATACTTATCTGATACCCCTGTTTAACTTGTAAGCAGCTGCACAAAAGAACCTAGGCTACTACTGTTTATCCCAAAGGCAAGCATCACATTAACAAATACAGCACAAACTCCAAATGCTTTGGATCTTTGCAATGAAGTCTTCGATGTCTGAAAAAAAATCTTATTACATGCCTGATGTGTAAGTAGCTTGGAAAGAAGAAGCAAATCTAAAATAAATGGATATATGTTCCTAGTGAAATATTGGTGGCAAAAAAAAGCCAGTTATTACAAAACTTTCTTATTTCTGATGCCATATCAGCAAAGCAAAAATCCTGCTTCTTTTCCATCTAGTTCTGGTTAAAATAGTAGTATTAAGGATTAGGATACGCTGTGCCCTACAGGAAGTTGATTATTTGGATTCCTTCAGTCAGAACTCAGCTTAGGACAGAAACCTCTTGGGGTCCTCCTAGCCTCGTAGTCACTACTAGAGACATACTGTAGGTGAAGGCCATAGCTAGGGAGGCTTGTATACATCTTCAGCATTTGCCTCCTTTCCTGAGGCCCTGGCTACCCACCCCCTTATTGTCTCTGGAACTGACTACTGCTGTATCATCTATGATTGGAGACTGCGAAAAGCTACTGTTAATGCAGAATTCTGCACCCAGTTACTAGCAGATAACAGCCACTACTGTTACATAACTCTGGCTTTGTGGTAATTGCATGGACTTCTGAGCTTAAATCAATATATTGATTTTAATCTGTAAAGCCATTTATGGCTTGGTATTTGAGTATTTGCAGGATATTTACCTCCAGATACAATTAACTCATAAGATACATTCATCATAACCTAAGAGGTTAAAGAGTGCCACATGTGAAATTAGGAAAGAGAGAAAAAGCTTGTGTCAGAACCCATTTATATCACATTCATAAATGTATGTTTAAAACATTGTGTCCCCCCCCATGGATTCTGCCATCTCCCGAGGAAGGAGGAGCACATGTGGATTCAGCCTGCCTTAGGTTATTTCAAAGACTAAGGGAAACCTTTTGAACTGGGGGAACAAAAGGGAGGGTTAGAGAAGAAGGCATCTGGCCTGTGTCTCCATTTGAATCTGTAGAGGAAGAAGGCAATAACCATAAAGATTCGAAGTTCCCTTTTTCCCACGAAAGGGATGACACGAAGTAAAATGATGGGGAGCTGACCAAATGGGGTTGAGGGAAGGGGGGTTGAACCGGGAACTCTTTATAAAGTTTCAATTTGTAAAACAATACCAAGTCCTGTCTTGTATTTCCACAACCAAGCATGTCCTAGTAAAAATTCCTTTTGGACTAGAACTGACTCCAAGAGTTTTTGTTTTCCTAAGACATGGATTGGGGTGGATCCTGACAACTTGGTGTTTTCCCATTTCTCTGCCTGCCCTAAGGAATAATTTGAACTTTTAGATATCTGGATGGCCTCTTCCCTGGTGATATTCAAAAAGACAGTTAAAACAAGTTTTCCCACAGCTTTGACTATTGATAATTTTTGGGATTGGACATGGAGGAATATGTGAAAAAAGGTGTTTTTTGATTTGTTGTTTGACTGGTTTGATGTTGAATTTTGTAAACTCCCAAGAGTTCTTATAAATGCCATAAGTAATGGCAGCCTAGGGGACTCTTACTACCTACAGTCACAATGGATAATAATAATAATAATAATAATAATAATAATAATAATAATAATAATAATAATAATAATAATAATAATAAGAAGAAGAAGAAGAAGAAGAAGAAGAAGAAGAAGAAGAAGAAGAAGAAGAAGAAGAAGAAGAAGAAGAAGAAGAAGAAGAAGAAGAAGAAGAAGAAGAAGAAGAAGAAGAAGAAGAAGAAGAAGGAAGGGACCTTGGAGGTCATCTAGTCCAACCCCCTGCTTAGGCAGGAAACCTGAGGATTAGATAGTTGGCTAAGCCATTTTGATGTATTCTAATATCATACTTCTATCTCCACGCTTTTGTGCATGAGAAAACATGTCCTCTAGTTATGATTAAATCCATTATTTTCACCTTTTCAGAAGACAGGAGGAGAGACAAGTAAACATCAGAGACAAATATCAGAAAGCTTATATATGTTTGCATAAATCTTTTCTGACATACTACTGATTAGATTTCTTTAAGTAAAACGTTCTTAATATTTGAATGCTTGAACTTTTTTTCCATTCTAAATATATAGCTATGGACATCTTTCAATGAAAACATGTATTCTGAATGATTTGTGTCCTCAACTAAAAATGTATGTTGTCTTTGTTTTCCTTTGGGAAGAAGTTTAATTACAGTGTTTCATAAAATGAGTATTTTGTTAACATTGAGAAGAGGTTATGCTCTGTATTAAACTCCAAACAAGTCTGTTTTTATGATACATAACTCTTTTTCCAGCTGTTCCCTCACTCATTAACAAAGTAAATTAGATATTTCTTAAACTAGTAGCTTGCTTTGTTGACTTCATCGAAATGCAAAACATAATGGACATGGAAAATTACTACTCCAGGAGATGTTCAGTTAGGGTCACTTCTTCAACTACTGTAATTATCAATTCACTGAGAATCACTTATGGCTCTCATAGGACTCTGCTAAAATAATGTAGATCTGTTCCTTGGGTAAACCTACTTATATAAACAGAAAAACATTAGATCCCTCGTAAAATTTCCAAGCATGATTAATGAAAAAAAAAGAATTACCTTCATCTAGTGGTGTTTCCCATGTGAAAAAAGGTTTCCATAAATTTTCTTCTCTCTACTTTGAACATTAAGATAGAACTGGATAGGCAGTGGTATCAAACTGCTGGTCCATGGGCAGGATGCGTCATCCAGAAGCCGCACCCATGCCATTGCCGGCAATGACAAAGCTGTCCCGATACGTTGCACGACGTCACGTGACATCACAAGTTTGACATGTCTGGGATACAGAAAATGAATCTGTAGAATAATATGCAGGTTCTCTCATATGTTGTGCCTGGTATTTTTGCTAGTCATTCTTATTTTATTACATTTATTAAATTTTTATGGCTGTCATCTCATACTCATGAGTCTGGGTGACTAACAATTAAAGATAAAACATAAACAAATTACAAACAACATAAAAATAGCAGCCAAGTTAAAAAACTAACAGTCATCAATTAATCGTCAACATGCTCACTAACAGGACCGCAGGCTCAACAGCAAAATTCCATCTTTAAGGCCTTGCAGAAACCCAGTAGGCCTAGAGAGAGTCTGATCTCTAGGAAAATGATGTTCCAGAGAGCAGATGCCATGACAGAAAAAGCTCTCTTCTTAAGTCCTACCAGTTGGTACTTGCTTGTCCATAAGACCCAGAACATGTCTCTCCTGCCAGATCTGACAGGATAAGATGGTCCTGTAAGTAACCCAGCCTCAATCCCTGAATGATTTTAAAAGTAACATCAGCAACCTGAACTGTACCCAGAAGCATACCAATAGCCAATGTAGCTGACAGAGGTGCTACGTGTGCTAAATAATAGGCACCCATGACTGCCGATGCCACCACACTTTGCATCAGGTGAAGATTTCAAATTCTTTTCAAGGGTATCCCCTGTAGAGTGCATTGCAGAATCCAAAATGAGCAGTCAAAGCAGATGCTTGGGGGACTTTCAGAAACAGAAACAGTATTATTTAGGCAGCTAGCCACCTCATTGTGTCTATAGTGATTTCATTTGCAAACTTCTTCCTTTAATTTCATTAAAAAGAGTTGCTTGAAACACCTACTGGTAAGTGACAGAAACAAGCCAAAAAGTCTAGAACACCTCCTCACCAGCAAACAACACCCAGACGAGCAGAGATTAAGACCAAGATTAACATTAGACCAACAATCAAGAAGTTCCAATCAAGGAACTGCCAAACAAGCTAACAGTAAACAGCCCAACCAAAGAACCACCAACTCCCACCAATATTGACAGGGCAAGCCATTAGTATATAAAATGAAACCAACTCCTCCTGCTCCTCCTACTCCTCCAACTCCTCCTCCATTGATGATGTTACTTAGTTTGGGTAATGAAATGCAAGAAAATAACCAAGCCCAGAGAGTACCAAGGACTCCTCGTTTCAACCCTGAGTTACAAATATCCTCCTATATTAGTATAGTTAAATGGGAAATTTCCAAAAGTGATTAGAAAGTGAGGTTACCATACTCAGTGTCCTTTAAAAGGCTACATTGCAACTGAGAGCATGACAATTCCTTTCAACTTCCAGCACTCAAACCCACAGGAAACCACTGTCCTGAAGTCTCCTTGCAAGAAACTGCTCTTTAGAGCACTAGAGCAGGGGTAGGCAACCTCGGCTCTTTTATGACTCATGGACTTCAACTCCCAGAATTCCTGAGTCAGCTGACTCAGGAATTCTGGGAGTTGAAGTCCATGAGTCATAAAAGAGCCGAGGTTGCCTACCCCTGCACTAGAGGAAGAGCACTTCCTCTTCTCCTTGTCCAGAGAAATTTTGTGGGACCAGTCTACTACCCAGTCCTCCACTCAATCAGAAATGTACTAGTTTGCCATTCCTCACTCGAAACTGGTCTACCTGTATGTTTAGGCTGATATGCAAAGCCTCCTCTTAACTTAGCTCCTGAAAATCCAGAATATATTTTAATTTATATGGTAAATAATTGATAGTTGCCTAATATGCACAGTCTGAAGAGAAAAAAAACCTAAATCAGCAATATAACATAAAATGCTTCGTAAGTAAAACAGATGTCACAGTGACAGGGTAAATATTTATGTATCCTAGGTTTCAAAATCCCTAACTTCTTTTATTGAATAAGTGATGTTTAATTTGCTTTTATAAATACATTTTTCTTCTCAATAAAAATTTTTACTCCCCAGTAAGATACTTATTATGTATAAATTCCAATTTCACATGAAATATAGCTTCTTTGTCAACTGTTCTGGTACAATATAAAGAAATCCAGCCTTGCAGATATCCTCAATGGGACTTATATAAATAAAATTTCAGACAGTGAATCAAACTGGATCACATCTTTTAAAAAATATGTCTGTATGGTCTGTTTATGGAGCACTGACTGTAAATTTTGTAAAGTCTGTTGTTCAAAACAATCTCTTTTCTATATATTTTTTCTTAGATTTTTCTAAAAATATTTTTATATCTCTTACTCAGAGATATTAACTATATAGAAAATAGTTCTGTGCAGGGACTGTCCACCATGCACTTTGACTGAACTTTCTTCAAGTTCAACAGATTCCCCCTCCCCAGGAAATGCTTTGTAAGCTGCCCAAATGGGCAGCAAATAAATTTAATATATAAATAAATAAATTTTTCAATAAAACAATGAAAAAGTAGCTGATCTGGTAACTAAACAGTGATTAGTCTTGAGGGGTCCTTGGTGCTCTCTGAGATTGCTTGTTTTCTTGTAGTCATTTCATTATCCAAACTAGGTAACACCATCAGTGCTAGTAAGGAGTGCAGTTTGCTGTCAGTTTATATTCTACTGGCTTGCCTGTCAGTGTTGGTGGGGATGGCCAGGCCTTTTTTTGTCATAGAACGCTCAGAACGGAGTTCCAGCACCTTTTTTGGATGGAACCTTGTAGGGTAGGCAAGGCGGGTTGTATGACATGTGTGAGTTCCGGCACCTTTTTCTTTTACAAAAAAAGCACTGGGGATGGCCTTAGAGATTCTTTCATTAGGCTGTTTGCTGTTGGCTTCTTTGGCCCTTTCTTGACTGGGGTATTGTTTACTTGATTGTTGGTCTGATGTTAACCTTGGAGTTATGCTATGCTGATCTGGGTGGTAATTGCTGGTGGGGAGGTGCTTGGATCTTGTTGTTTCTTTTGGGGCTGGGCTATAGTCTCTTTTGCATAGTCTATAGATGTTGTTAGGGACGCGGTGGCTCAGTGGGTTAGGACGCTGAGCTTCTCGATCAGAAGGTCGGCAGTTTGGCGGGTCGAATCCCGAGTGCTGCGTAGCAGAGTGAGCGCCTGTTACTCGTCCCAGCTTCTGCCCACCTAGCAGTTCGAAAGCACGTAAAAATGCAAGTAGAAAAATAGGGACCACTCCAGTGGGAAGGTAACAGCGTTCCGTGCGCCTTTGGCGTCTAGTCATGCCGGCCACATGACCATGGAGACGTCCTCGGACAAGCGCTGGCTCTTCGGCTTTGAAACGGAGATGAGCACCGGCCCTTAGAGTCGGAAACGACTAGCACGCATGTGCGGGGGAACCTTTACCTTTTACCTTATAGATGTTGTTAATGTCTATGTGTCTATTAACGGCTGATATAAATTAGATAAATAAATGAACAAATAGGATAATATTGGAAGAAAAGTATGTAATTAGTTCTATAAGATAGAGAATATACCTTTGACTTTAAGAAGAATAACATTAATTGAAGGAATAATTTTAAAAAAAATTAAAAAATTAATAATGTTGACGAATCATAAGTGATTACACACAGGGCTTTTACCCTACATCTCCGGCTATATCTGCCGGCATCAACTTCCCTCCGCCCTGTGCGTTCCCACAGAGAGGGCCTCCTCAGGGTGCCACCAATCAGAGAATGTCGATTGGTGGCGCCCAGGGGGAGATCCTTCTCTGTGGGCGCTCCGGAGCTGTGGAATCAGTTGCCGGTAGAGCTCCGGATGGCGCCCGATCTTCGCTCCTTTCGTCGCGATCTCAAGACGTTTTTGTTTGTTCAAGCCGGCCTAGCCTGATGGGGATTGGTGGGGGTTTTTATTTTTTTGTACTCTTAATTTTATTTTTTGGGGTTTTATTATTGTATTAATTGTTTTAACTTGGGCAATTATTTAATCTCTTTTTAATGTTTGTACTTTGTATTTGACTTTTGCCCTGTGAACCGCCCTGAGTCCTCAGGGAGAAGGGCGGTATATAAATATTATTAAATTAAAAATTAAATTAAAATTAAATTATATATTTTCCTCCACATGCTTCAAAAACTGCTTTTCCCACAGCATTTCTTTTTACCGCACCTTCAAAACAAGGAAGGGCTGCAGCTGTTGAAGGCTGCTGTGAGGGAAGCACAGAAGTAAGGATCTTGATCTCCCTAGGTTTTGTTTCCCTCTCCAGCAGACACACAAATCTGCTGAATCCCATGTATTTCCTTTACTCCTCTCCAGCAAGCAGCAGAGATTGCTGGTTAGAATAGAAGCAATCTGTCCAAGTCTAAAAATTTGTGGAACAGAAGAAACTTTGTTTGGAGTCTGGTAGCACCTTTTCCAATTAACAAAGTTTATTAAAAGGCATATTTTTTTTCCTGAGCTGCAGCTCATTATCAGAGGCATAGAATGCTGGATTGATTCAGATTTAAATTACAGTGAGGCAGAAGCAGGGTGTAAGGTGTAAACAAAGACAGATTAATCATGCAGCTGCAAGTTACATAGGAGAGAGATTACAAGTATGTTCTCAATTAACCCAATGCAACAAGTTAAAAATCCCACCATAGTAGTTGAGATGTCTGAGATTGCCTGAAACATTTGATATGAGTTCAGCAATGTCTTCCTCAATGCTGCTTTTGGTCCCATTTTCCCAAACAATTACTTTAACACCTGCCATAATGTGTCCTGAGAAGTTGTAGTGCTCTGCTATTACTTTTCCTTGTTTTAAGTCCTGACGTCAAATTTGTGTTCATTAATTGTTTTGGCCCATTTGTCCTACATAGATTCTAGAGGAGAGTTGCTTGTAGACAATGGCACATATATGCCATTGGAGGAAGAGCACGTGAAGCCATCTCTAATCTTGTATGTGCACTTGTTGGAGCTTGTGATGGTGCTATTAGTGTAACTATGAGAACAATAGACATTTGGGCTTGTGCAAGATTTAGTTCCATGTTGGCACCACTGTCCTGTTGTTTGTCATTGCTTGTGAGAATCTGGGTAGCTGTCTGTATGCATCTATGTCTGTATGGGCCTGCCTCCCAGGACTTGGGAAAATGCAATGTCATTATCCAGTAGGGACTGTGACTTATTAATAATGTATTTAAATAGTGTGATCTGGCACTTATTCTGACCCACTTGAAAGAAATGTTTGAATGATTATATTAAACCAGACATTCAGGAGATAAATTATCTACCTAACGTTCAATAGACAAATCAGTAGAGTCAGATCAATTCTCAGAGTGGATCTATTAAAAGACAGACCACAGAAACAGAGAAACAGAACACCACTGGCTGTCATCTACAGCTTATAGCTCAATAAGCAACTGTATTCTAAATTTCAGTCTGCCTAGACGTTGAGTAACATGTGGGAAGGAGAAGAATAAAAGCTGTATGTTTAGAATCTGGTTTAGCTACACGGTTGGCTTTGACTTTTCCATGTTTCAGAAAGCACCACATTTTGTAATCCAGAAAAAAAAGATCCTAGCACTGGAGAAAAGATTTCTTTAACTTACCATAGGTGGGACATACCTTTCAGCCTCCAGGTAATATTTTCTAAACTTTATTTCCAACTCTCCTATTATAAAAACTTCAAATTTCTTTACAACTGATTAGATTAGATTAACAATTAGATTAACAATTAATACATGGGCTTAAACACTTTTATATAATGAAATAATAAATAATATCAAATGGAGAAAGAAGATTTTCTATTTATTTTATCAGAAGAAATTAGAAGGATTGGGAAAATTGCTTTTTCAGAAGAAATTCGAAGGAAAAAATGCAAAGGCCATGAACTCTATATACTACTAAAACTCTCTCTATGTCAAGGGTGTCAAACTCAATTTCATTGAGGGCCGCATCAGCATTGCGGTTACCCTCAGGGGGCCGGGTGGGTATGGCCAGGGTGGGCGTGGCCAGCTCTACATCATTCACATCAAGGGTGCCTATGGGGGCCTGGGCAGGAGTGGGATAGATCTGAGGGTCTCTGGAAGAAGGAGGGTCTCTGGGCCAGGGCCAAGGCAGTGGGGGCCGTTCCCTCACTGTTTCCAGCATGGCTTCGCGGGCCACATAAAACCACTTTGCGGGCCGGATCCGGCCCCCGGGCCTTGTGTTTGACATGTCTGCTCTATGTAGTATATATAGTATATTTATATATACTAAAACTCTCCATTCACAGATCATAAATGAATGAACTTAAACACTGTAGCCCTCAATCATCATTTTTTCATTGATTTCTGTACAAATCATAGTTATTCTTATCTATATTGTGAATTAGTGGCTATTGTAGAAAATAATAATAATAATAATAATAATAATAATAATAATAATAATAATAATAATAATAATAATAATAATAATAATAATGTTGGAAGGGACCTTGGAGGTCATCTAGTCCAACCCCCTGCTCAGGCAGGAAACCTTATACCATTTCAGGCAAATGGCTGTCCAGTCTCTTCTTAAAAACCTCCAGTGTTGGAGCATTCACCACCTCTGGAGGCAGGTTGTTCCACTGGTTAATTGTTCTAACTGTCAGGAAGTTTCTCCTTAGTTCTAGGTTGCTTCTCTCCTTGACTAGTTTCCATCCGTTGCTTCTTGTCCTGCTTTCAGGTGCTTTGGAGAATAGCTTGACTCCCTCTTCTTTGTGGTAGCCCCTGAGATATTGGAACACTGCTATCATGTCACCCCCTCACCCTTCTCTTCGTTAAACTACACATACCCAATTCCAGCAACCGTTGGAGCTAAACAGGCTTAAATCCACTGATTTTTATTGAATTAACACGCTTTACACTCTGATTACATTTATGTTTACCTAAACATAAATTGTTTTGGATTCAGATTAAGCTTCTGTTCAAGTTACAATAAGATTTCAGCTTATTCAGTCATGGAACAAAATAATAAGTTTATATAAGTTAGTTTTGTTATACACAGCTTCCTGGTGAAGATCAGCAAGAGGCACACACATGCAGTAGCAATAGTTACTATATTTGCTACTATATTTACTATATTTAAGACACTCAAATGTCTAATTCAGATTTTTTTGGAACTGTTAAACCAAAACACACTCAGAAAAGTCTAAGTGACAAAAAACTGAAAATCATATTTCTGCAATTTTTTTTCACTGAAGTAGTTTCAGAAAGATGGAAACAAAAATGGTTCCGGTGAACCAAAAATGTTTGCAGATTTGTTAGTTTTATTTACTTATGTCTTGAGGAATAGTCCTACTTTGACTGGATGTAATGATATTTTACTGAGGGCAAAGTTTATTCAGACAAGTTGATAAGATATTTGGTCACTTGAATGAAGCAATGCCAAATGGAAAAAAATCTACAAACTTTGGATAGTCCTTACTCTAATCCATTCCTTCACTCTCCTGTGTCAAAACTGGGTCCAGTTAGTAGTGATATGAACTGTGTTTTAGTACAGTGGCACAGCAATATTGGACAAGGATTTTAAACTTCTGGTTTATTTTATTGCTTTATAAAGTTATATTAATAATTGCTCCCCACACTTTTAATTTCTACCTGCACTCTTGCAAAATGAATCCTGTATTTGGCCTGATATCCTATTTCCTTTAAACTCACTTCATTCATCTTTCATCCATCCATCCATCCATACATTCATACGTTCAATTTATATGCCACCCAACTCCCAGCAACTCTGGGAAGTTTATTAACTATTGTTTCTAAAAAACATTAAAACAAGTAAACACACACGAAAAAGAAGATGGCAAAGATATTAAATCCATACAGAAACAAAGAAAAAGAGTATTCTGAAATTCTTCATGACTGCTAAAGGTGCAAGAATCCTTTTTGGTTACTATATTTCTTTGTCAAATATTTGCATAAAATACTCCCAGATGGATAAATAAGTGTAGGTGCTCTTATTTATCTAGTATTTTGCTCTGTTTTGCATGCCTGATATTACATTTCATATTGGACATGAAGTAGGAAAGAGAAGGTGCATAGGAGATTTTCCATAAACTTTCAGTATATACATACCAATTTCAAACAGAAACGTTGGAACAGATAATAAAAGTGGAATTTGTGCATTTGCTGCAAGTGTAGAGTCAGCAGTTGCAACACTACTAAAATGTTTCAGTTCCTTGATGCAGAATTAGGTAAAATGTAGATAAGAGCAATGTTAAGAAAGATGTAGCAAAATGTAAACAAGAAATGTGGCAAAATGTAAACAAGTGTAAGATGATATTGTTGCCACCAGAGTTCACCATTGCATGAATGGGTCTGAACTAGCAATGACAGATGACGAAAGGAATCTCAGAATCACAGTGGACAGTTCAATGTGCAGCTTTTGCAAAAAGGACAAATCCATACTTGGAACCATTAAAATGGGAATTGGAATAAAACTGTGGACATTCTTGCTATGGACAAATCTGGGGTGAAACAGTACATATATACAGTTTTGAACAGGGCTTTTTTTTGTCATAGAATGTACCAGAATGGAGTTCCGGCACCTATTTTTTGAAAGATTTTCCAGAGTTACGTTCTTTTCCTATTGTTGTCATTCCTATCCTTGTTTGCTTTTGAAAATGCCCCACTGGCAGTACAGTGCGAGTGGGGTCCCCGCCAGTGCTGTCTTCCTCTTCTAGGAGGAGCCATGAGGCATTGGAGCACCACAGCCAGATTGTGGCTTGATTGGCTGGGTCGGACCATGTGGTGTGGAAGCAGATGGTGGCGGTGGGAGACACATAAACATGGACGCCATCTTTCATAAGAGGGTGAATGAGCCTTTCCCTTCCCTTACAGAAGGTGGCGTGGGAAGTTAAAAAGAGGTGAAGAGAGAGGAAAGAAAGGTGGCTGGCGTGGAAGCTTGCCCGACAGCAAAACTTTGCTGTTTAGGTTCCCTGGGTAGTTCAAAGGCTGGGATGTCTACAAAAATATCTTTTTAGTCTTTTATACTTTATATTCCAACTGCAGAGGGGAAGAATAAGAATAAAGTCAATGTCTTATGATTTGGAGGTATTATTATTAATAATAATATATATTAATTATGTATTAGTCAGATGTAAAGGTAGACCTACAGCAGACATGTCAAACTTGTGATGTCACAAGCTTCTGGATGATGCGTCTGGCCCGCAGGCTGGCAGTTTGACACCCCTGACCTATAGTATGAGGTTTAATCAGATCTATTTATTAAACTGGGTTTAAAAGTTAAAGGTTCCGCCGCACATGCGTGCTAGTCGTTTCCAACTCTAGGGGGCAGTGCTCATCTCCGTTTCAAAGCTGAAGAGCCAGCGCTTGTCCGAGGACATCTCCGTGGTCATGTGGCCAGCATGACTAGACACCAAAGGCGCATGGAACGCTGTTACCTTCCCACCATAGTGGTCCCTATGATCAACAAGCTCAGCGTCCTAACCCACTGAGCCACTGCGTCCCTTCCCAAACTGGGTTTAACTTAAAGGTAAATTAAAAACAATCTGTTCACTGACAAAGTTTCAGCTTTAATTTGTTTCAAGTCAATATCCATATTAAACTCCAAATGTAAATTTTTTCACCTTGTTTGACAACTTCTTAAAAATAATTCAATCTTTTACAAGCAACCAAATGTTGTTTTATTGGGCCAATTTCATTCCACACAGAAAGCTGACATTTCCACTCATTAACTAAATGGGTATGCCAGTGGTAAATGTCCCAAAAGATTAATAAAATGCCTTTTTGTAATTTAAAGCCACATAGTGCATGGTAACATTAATAGTATTAACTTACCTTGAACAAAATCCTAGTCTTTTAGATACACTAAAAATTGAAGGATTCTTTTTTCAACTAGAAAGGTAAAACCTTGTAGGGTAGGCAAGGTGGGTTGTATGATGTGTGTGAGTTCTGGTACCTTTTTTTTTTAACAAAAAAGCACTGGTTTTGAGTATCCAAGACCTTTTAGATCTTTTATAAGTTGTAATTACGGCTAATAAAATTTCTCATCTCTAAAATAGTATAACCCTTGACTCTCTGTGGATGTCTACATTAGTGTTTGAATCAATTCAGAATCAGCTTCCGACCCAAATAGGCAACTAGCTTGGAAGATGAATTGAGTTGCTGTTTTTTAAAAAAAATATGATTTATTTGAAGCCACAGCAAAGGCTTCAAGGTTACCATACCTGGTTTAAAACAACAGCAACACACAAATGACTACTCAGTGGCAACAAAGAGCTTAAAAGAGCTGGAGTTTATTATCTCTTTACTGCTAACTGCTAATAATCTAGATTGTGAGACTTTTTTGGCAATCACTACTGTCTAATACCCCCTTCATGGATTACTGCCTTGTTGTGGCGAAGGGGCTTGTGTAATTCAATGAAGCTATGAGCTATGCCGTGCAGGGCCACCCAAGATGGAAAGGTCATAGCAGAGAGTTCTGACAAAACATGATCCACTGGAGAAGGAAATGGCAAACCACTCCAGTATTTTTGCCATGAAAACCCTATGGACAGTACCAAAAGGCAAAACGATATGACGCTGGAAGATGAGCCCCTCAGGTCGGAAGGCGTCCAATATGCTACTGGGGAAGAGCAGAGGGCTAGTACTAGTAGCGCCAGAAAGAATGAAGCGACTGGGCCAAAGCCGAAAGGACGCTCAGCTGTGGATATGTCTGGTGATGAAAGGAAAGTCCGATGCTGTAAAGATTTTTTCTCCATAGGAACCTGGAATGTAAGATCCATGAATCAAGGAAAGCTGGACGTGGTCAAACAAGAGATGACAAGACTAAACATCGACATCTTAGGTATCAGCGAACTAAAATGGACAGGAATGGGTGAATTTAATTCAGATGACCATCAGGTATACTACTGCGGGCAAGAATCCCTCAGAAGAAATGGAGTAGCCTTCATAGTCAATAAAAGAGTAGGAAAAGCAATACTGGGATACAATCCTCAAAATGACAGAATGATCTCAGTTCGAATCCAAGGCAAACCATTCAATATCACAGTAGTCCAAGTCTATGCCCCAACCACCGGTGCTGAAGAGGATGAAATTGACCGGTTCTATGAAGCCCTACAGCACCTTATAGAACTAACACCCAAAAATGATGTCCTTGTCGTCATGGGGGATTGGAATGCTAAAGTAGGAAGCCAAAACATAACTGGAATAACAGGCAAGTTTGGCCTTGGAGTACAAAATGAAGCAGGGCACAGGCTGATAGAATTTTGTCAAGAGAATACGATGGTCATAGCAAACACTCTTTTCCAACAACCCAAGAGACGGCTTTACACATGGACATCACCAGACGGTCAACACAGAAATCAGATTGACTATATGCTCTGCAGCCAAAGATGGAGAAGCTCTATACAGTCAGTAAAAACAAGACCAGGAGCTGACTGTGGCTCAGACCATGAGCTTCTTGTTGCAAAGTTTAGGCTTAAATTAAAGAAAGTAGGGAAAAGTGCTAGGCCAGTCAGGTATGAGTTAAATCATATCCCTGTTCAATATACAGTAGAGGTGACAAATAGATTTAAGGAATTAGATCTGATAGACAGAGTGCCTGAAGAACTATGGACAGAGGTTCGCAACATTGTACAACAGGTAGCAACCAAAACCATCCCAAAGAAAAAGAAATGCAAGAAAGCAAAATGGCTGTCTGAGGAAGCTTTGCAAATAGCTGAGGAAAGGAGGGAAGTGAAAGGCAAGGGAGAAAAAGAAAGATATGCCCAATTAAATGCAGAATTCCAAAGAATAGCTAGAAGAGATAAGAATGCCTTCTTAAATGAACAATGCAAAGAAATAGAAGAAAACAATAGAATAGGGAGGACCAGAGATCTTTTCAAGAAAATTGGAGAGATGAAAGGAATGTTTCATGCAAAAATGGGCATGATAAAGGACCAAAATGGCAGGGACCTAACAGAGGCAGAAGAGATTAAGAAGAGGTGGCAAAATTACACAGAAGAACTATACAGGAATGATCTTAACATCCCTGACAATCACAATGAGGTGGTCACTGACCTCGAGCCAGACATCCTAGAATGTGAAGTGAAGTGGGCCTTAGAAAAGCTGAGCAACAACAAAGCTAGTGGAGGTGACAGTATTCCAGCTGAGCTATTCAAAATCTTAAAAGACGATGCAGTAAAAGTGCTACACTCAATTTGCCAGCAAATTTGGAAAACTCAACAGTGGCCACAGGATTGGAAAAGATCAGTTTACATTCCAATTCCAAAGAAAGGCAGTGCCAAAGAATGTTCAAACTATCGCACCATTGCACTCATTTCTCATGCTAGTAAAGTTATGCTTAAAATTCTACAAGCTAGACTCCAGCAGTATGTGGATCGAGAACTACCAGAAGTACAGGCAGGATTTCGAAGAGGCAGAGGAACTAGAGATCAAATTGCTAACATACGCTGGATCATGGAGAAAGCTAGAGAGTTCCAGAAAAACATCTACTTCTGCTTCATTGACTATGCTAAAGCCTTTGATTGTGTGGATCATAACAAACTGTGGCAAGTCCTTAAAGAGATGGGCATACCAGACCATCTTATTTGTCTCTTGAGAAATCCATATGCGGGCCAAGAAGCAACAGTGAGAACTGGACACGGAACCACTGATTGGTTCAAAATTGGGAAAGGAGTCCGGCAAGGCTGTATACTGTCGCCTTGCCTATTTAATTTATATGCAGAGCACATCATGAGAAAGGCAGGGCTAGATGAATCAAAAGTTGGAATTAAGATTGCCGGAAGAAACATCAACAACCTAAGATATGCAGATGATACCACTCTAATGGCAGAAAGTGAAGAGGAACTAAAGAGCCTCTTGTTGTGAGTGAAGAAGAAGAGTGCAAAAGTTGGGTTGAAACTTAACATTAAGAAAACCAAGATCATGGCATCCGGCCCTCTCAATTCCTGGCAAATAGATGGGGAAGAAATGGAGGTAGTGACAGATTTTATTTTCCTGGGCTCCAAGATCACCACAGATGGGGACTGTAGCCAAGAAATTAAAAGACGCTTGCTCCTGGGGAGGAAAGCCATGGCAAATCTAGACAGCACACTAAAAAGCAGAGACATCACCCTGTCAACAAAAGTGCGTATAGTCAAGGCTATGGTCTTCCCAGTTGCAATGTATGGCAGTGAAAGCTGGACCATAAGAAAGGCTGAGCGCCAAAGAATTGAAGCCTTTGAACTATGGTGCTGGAGAAGACTCCTGTGAGTCCCTTGGACTGCAAGGCGATCAAACCGGTCAGTTCTAGAGGAGATCAACCCTGACTGCTCTTTAGAAGGCCAGATCCTGAAGCTCAAACTCAAATACTTTGGCCATCTAATGAGAAGGAAGGACTCACTGGAGAAGAGCCTAATGCTGGGAAAGATTGAGGGCAATAGAAGAAGGGGACGACAGAGAATGAGGTGGCTGGATGGAGTCACTGAAGCAGTAGGTGTGAGCTTAAATGGACTCCAGAAGATGGTAGAGGACAGGAAGGCCTGGAGGAACATTGTCCATAGGGTCGCGATGGGTCGGACACGACTTCGCAACTAACAACAACAACAACAACTGTCTAATACAGACATGTCAACCTTGTGACATCACATAACATCGCGCAACGTATCGGGACGGTTTTGCTATTGCCAGCAATGGGATGGGCACAACTTCCGGATGATGCATCTGACCTGCAGGCTGGCAGTTTGACACCCCTGGTCTAATAGATCATGCAAATGGTCCATGTTCTCTTTGATGTGAATTCTCATTACTCTCTCTTTTGTTTCAGACCATCCATTTCATTTTCCCTCCATAGTTAAGTTCCTGGAATTTATCCTTGTATGTATGCATTAGAATACTCCCCCCATCTTTCTCAAGTCAGCAGCCATAACAAAATGTAATCATACTGTAGTTGAGCTATTAAACTAGGATAGGGGAGACTCAGGTTCAAGTCCATCTTCAGATGTGGTACTTAACTCGGTAACTTTGCAACAGTCGCTCTCAGCCCTGCCTATTGCACAGGTTCATTGATACTGGATGAAATTGAAGGTAAGAGTGACATATACATCACCTTAAGCTCCTAAATGAATGGCACATATAACTTAACAAAAATATAACCTTAACAAATATAATAAGCAAATTAGCATCAGCTAGCAAAACAGAAGGCTTGTTAGGTACATAGTAGGATATTCTGAAGTACATTTATGCCTAAATAACAGTGCTTTTTTCTCTATGCAAACAATTACTCATCCAACTAAAAATGGAGCATTGTTTAAGTGACATCTGCTACAGTAGGTGATTTTTACAAAGATCTTCATGTGCTGATATTGGCATTTTCCCCATCCATACAAAGATTAGCATTAGTGATTAACAGAATCACATTGCTTACATATAGAAGCATTTTATATCCTAGAAATATTGCCAATGACTGCATGTCAATTGTTCTTCAATGATATCAGACAATATCAGGAAAGGTCTTTGGCACAACAGTCAAGTTACTTGCCCTTCGTTCTCTACTCTAGGTATACAGTAGTTGGGTGGATCCATGCAGGATTTGGCATAGATAGGAGCAGTCACATGCTTCTACTACCATTACAATCTGGGTCACAGTTCAGTTCAGTTTACAACAACTATACTACTGGTCAATCCATTTTTAACTCTGTAATTGCTCAGAAAATGGAATATGAAGGAAGTACTCAGGCTGTTCCTTAAAAAATGGGCTTCAATTCTGTTGTAAAGATTTTCAAGTACTACAAATCAACTATATGCTGCATTCCTAACTATTGAAATGGTAGTGCAGAATTCAAATAGTATTCTCAATTTTAGCATAGCTATTATAAAGGTAAAGGTTCCCCCGCACATGTGTGCTAGTTGTTTCCGACTCTAGGGGCCGGTGCTCATCTCTGTTTCAAAGCTGAAGAGCCAGCGCTTGTCCGAGGACGTCTCCATGGTCATGTGGCCGGCATGACTAGACACCAAAGGTGCACGGAATGCTGTTACCTTCCCACCGTAGTGGTCCCTATTTTTCTACTTGCATTTTTACGTGCTTTAGAACTGCTAGGTTGGCAGAAGCTGGGACGAGTAACAAGTGCTCACTCTGTTACGTGGCACTTGGGATTCGACCTGCCAAACTGCTGACCTTCTGATCGACAAGCTCAGTGTGCTAACCCACTGAGCCACCACGTCCCTTATAGCTATTATAGGATGATCTAAATGATATAGCAAGCCCTCAAAATACATATTTCTGCACTTGGTAAATGTAATTTTACCCTATTGGTAGTGATCTCATTACAGTTATGACAGCTGTAACTTAAGACTGTGGGGGTATTACAATATCTGTTGGCTACAGTCCAACAATCTACTATCCACACTTCTATCATTAGAAGCAGAACAAATTTGCCATCATTTCAAACTAAATGAAGAAACTATTCCAGCTTTTTTGGGGGGGCGGAATTGCTCGTTTCAAGTCTGAAAACATCAATAAGTATGAAACAGTAGACCTGTCCTGGGTATTCTGTCATTGAGGTAAATAACAAAATGATTTTCTTTCTTAAGCTTCTCATTCCATGGGATTGGTAATAAAATCCTCTTTCCATCCTGGATATAGCAATCCCCACTGCACCTAAGGATTAAAACCTGGATAGCTTACGTATCCAGTGCAATCAGCTTAGTGTGTGGCTATCTTTTCCAGCCTCTTTCTACTACTGTAGTAGCTACCAAATACAGTGATTGCTTTACCTAGCTCTGTAATTGGTATACTTTAGTAGGATTGCCTGATTTTAAGAATTTAAACCAGTCGGATGTTTCATATTAGTATATCTACATACTAGAAAAAAGAACCCTGTTCAATTTCTTCATGGCTGGCAATTATTATAGAAACAATGTGACTCTACTTTGAAGAAGACTTGAAATGTAGCTTGCAATCATATTTGCATGTTCAATTCAATTAAGTTTTAAATAAAAAAAACTTGGGTTTTGTATTTATCTTGCTTTGTTGTTGGCATGCAGCCCCCAGTGCATCACTCCAAAGCCACTTGTCATTCTCTCACCTAGAAAGTTCCTATGAATACAGGAAATTAGCCACATAGAACAATAGCTACAGACACAGACTGCAATCAGATATTCTGGTATCAATTAGGCCTTTCTCAATGCTGCCTGGAAAAAAAGATTGAACACAAGCTCTTTGACCTGAAAAGCAGGCACTTTGAGCTAAAATCCCATAGATATTTCTTTTCTTTCTCTCTTGAAGCCTACAAAGGTTAATTAACCTAGTGCTAAAACTTGTTTCTTAATGTCTAATAAGTTTTTAAACTCAAGATCACAAGATACTGTATATTCTTTGACTAAAGAGAAGTTTTACTGTGAACCTTTGCAAGCCAGCTCTGAATGCTGAGAATTCTAATGGAGCAAGCTGAAATGTTGGATTGTGAAGTGTATAATGTTGCTGGACATAACAGACATATGTACACATGACTCAAGTATGTGCCAAGACTGCCCTTACTCTTGTAATGCCTGCAGGATTAATTTATGAGGAAAACCATACAAGTTTACGAGTTAATTATTGTCTTAAACACTATAGCAGGTTAAGATCTACGTTAGGTTGGCAAGGTTACAAGTTAAGCTGTTGCTTGTAAAATTTATACCCTGAGAATAGAATTTAGAATGCTGTTGAAATCTTCAACTACTCTATTGTAATAAGTGGCAGAAATGCAGCTTTGCTGGGAAAAGAAGAAGAAAAATATTCAAGTTTAAAATAAAACATGTTACTCCTATTATTTGTGTCTTTGGCTCATATCTTCTGAATGCTGACTTTTTTCCAGAATAATATATCGTTTGCATAGCTACGCACAAGGAAATTCAGAGCCTGGCATCTGGCATGGAACATGCATCATGTAATTCTTGCCTTTTTAACAATGTATGTTTCTGTAGAACTTGTACTGCAGTTGTGAATAAGGTTTTGAAAATAAATTGGAAATGTCTGATGAGGATTTTAAAGTTCAAAGGACCAGAGTGTTCTAGAAGCTGGAGAAATCAGAGTTTTGATCCAGTAAGAAACTACAGAAATAGACAAGGTGAACTAGAAAGCAAATTATAGTTCCACAAAGCCAAGACCACCATATTCTGACTGAAGGATGCCTCAAGATAGAACAAAATGGAACGTCAGCTGAGCCATGATACAAACCAAAGTTATTTCCCTATAAACTGAGAAGAATTCATTGCATGATATGTTGACAGCCTAGAAATACAATCAGCAAGTACTTACTTGAAAACAGCAAAAACAGATTAAGCAGCCCAATTGCCAGACCTGCTATGGGGCACTCAAAATCTATTGGGGAAAACAGAAAGCAAAAGGCTGCATTAACGTGAAATAAATACTATTAAGTTCAACCTTAATTAAGTTCACCAGAACACAGAGCCTGTAGAAAACCAATTTGAGGATGCATTCAATATTAAGCTAGCTCCCTTCTGGCAATAAAAGCAGCTTTTTGTTGTAGTTTTATTTTATCATTTTGCATAATAGAGTGAAATGTCCTAATTGCTGGGATAGGCCTTTTATATTGTTTTCTAATTGGATCTGAGTGCAGCAATAATTGCATTTATAAGCCATTGCTATGGTCCAAAAACAATTCATAACTTGTATCACATTTTGAAAGAAAGTGGGAAGGCTAAGAGACAAACACTAATCTTGCTCTAGTCTAGGAAAGTTTCCACTTGTCTACCCAGGTGCAAATGGTATAATGCATTCTTGAACACAATCTAAAAATTCACAACTGTGAAAAGTTCAGAGTAAACACATATTCAGCTAAGGACAGAAGCTTTCCATCAGTGACTAGAATCTTCCATCACTTTAATATTCTAGCCAAAAATATGACAAAGATATATTTATTTGGCAGTAAAGTAATTATCCCTTATGACTCTTTATGAAATTCATATATATTTCTCTCCAGCAAAGATGATTGAAGAACGGGACCAGGATTCCATGTGTTTGTTCTATTATTAGATTAAGATTTGTATGTGGAAATCAAATTAATTCAACAATCCTTCCTACCGTTGTGCCCTCCATTAAAGTTTTGAACATCAATATTCATTCCCAGAAACTTTGTGCCATTTCATTGCAGATACACATGTAATCAGTCCTGCACTGTTTATGGGGTGGCGGAATCTCACATTACTAAATTATTAAATTCCACTATATAAGTAACTTAAAATCCTGTATTTTAAAATGTTTGAAGAAAAATAAGTGTATACAGCATAGAAAAATGATTGCAATAAAAGATATACATGCTTTAAAATGGTCCTCTCTTCATTTTTATTTTAAACATCAACATTATGACTAAAACTGGTTTCTTGGGCATAGTTTATGAATAGACCTATACATTTTAATTATACTTACCTACTTCCAAAGTGATATATTCTTCAGCATTATGACAAATTATGTGATAATTAAAATGTACTCCTGCCATGATGAGTAGATTTATTAACTGGACATTGATAAATGTGAACAGCTGATTCTTAAGCTTGAATGTTTGAAGGTCACCACAACAAAGTCAAACAGCCCGCTAAGATTATTCTGAGGTTTATTTTCCTGTTTTAGAGCCCTGAAGAAATACATTCCTCTGGAACAACGCTTCTGTTTTATAATTACACAAAAAGCATATGACTCTGTATCTTTGCACGGGCCGAGTTAAAGAATCCAACATGATGTTGCTGCATAAAGTATACATGAAAATATTTCTTAAAAATGGGAACAGTGCCAGCAGAGCACAGTTTGCTACCTGTATGCCCTCATAGAGGCTGGCTGCACCATTCAGAAGCCTGCTAGTCCTGCTACTTGGTGTTCTAGGAGCAGGTCATTTCATCCTACAGATAGAGCTTGAGCTACGAAACACTTTCTCAGCTCCACTGAAACTCACTTCACTCTTTTTTGCTCTGTCACACCCATGACCTTCATAATTTCTCATTGAACTAAACAGGGGTTTCTCTAGTTTGCTAAGTGGGGAGTACAAGAGCAGCAGGAGGCAAGCAACCCACCTTATCCTTGCTATTCCCTTTGGTCTATGTCCTGTCCTCCAAGAGGAAGAACAGCAAAGCTGTCACTGAAATTAGCCAGAAACTACCAGGGGGAAGAGTTTCCAAGATGCCATGACTGTTGTAGGGAGGACAAAATCCCAGGAGCTGGCAAGTGGAACAGGACAAACATTCCCTGCAATGTTTAAAGATTTTAAATAAGCTCTGTGGGTATGAGGCACCATGGAGGAAAATGTTTTTCAAAAACATAGTCACTGTTTCTTAGGCATATGAGAAGTGATAAGTAGAATATTTGCAGTATATTAAACGCAGGAGAATTGTAAAGGCCACTTATTTGGGGCATCCAATAGCACCACAAAGGCAGGCTCTTATTACTACTCCACATGTTTGGGGGCAGCTCCACTTTTCTGTCTGCAAGTATGGACAAGTTCAAACTCCGATTTCTTCCATCCTTCACACACATGCTACAAAAATGCTTATATAAATAGATACAAATATGGACAATAAAGGTATATATATATCCCAGTTCTTTTCTGCCAGCTAATTTTTTGATGGAAACAAGTATTAGGATACTTTCTTTCTGCAATTAAACTTTTATTGAAATAGAAGAACAAGTGATATGATAAAATGGGCTAAGAACTTTGGATATAATATATTGATGTAACAATGGGGAGATATGTGGCTGAAAGGGCTCCAATTTACATAATTACAATTTAAAATTTATTTTATAGAACAATATACCATTGATATTTGACTCCAGAAAAATTATCTGAAATGCATAAAAGAAATATGAACAAGAAAGGTCATTTTATTATGCTAGAAAATGTGGGGTTAAAATACATAAAGGTAAAAGTAAAGGTTCCCCTGCACATGTGTGCTAGTCGTTTCCGACTCTAGGGGCCGGTGCTCATCTCCGTTTCAAAGCCGAAGAGCCAGCGCTTGTCCGAGGACATCTCCGTGGTCATGTGGCCGGCATGACTAGACGCCAAAGGCGCATGGAATGCTGTTACCTTCTCACCGTAGTGGTCCCTATTTTTCTACTTGCATTTTTACATGCTTTCGAACTGCTAGGTTGGCAGAAGCTGGGACGAGTAACAGGCGCTCACTCTGTTACGTGGCACTCGGGATTCGACCCGCCAAACTGCCGACTTTCTGATCGACAAGCTCAGCGTCCTAACCCACTGAGCCACCACGTCCCTTAAAATACATACAATGATACAAATAATGTTTAAGATCAATATTCAATTGAAGGCAGAACTTTTCTTGCTGGGATTAATGGAAGACAAATAGAAAAGAGTCATGGAAGACTAATTTATATATGATTACTGCTGCAAGGTTACTGTATGCTAAAAAATGGAAAGACTCTGAAATATCCAAAGTGGAGGAATGGATGGCAAATATGACAGAACTAGCCCAGATTGTAAAATTACTTGTTTTATTAGAGAAAATTCAGCCACATTTATTAGTAACTGGAAACCCATTATAGACTTTTTGCTAAAAAAAAACTTGTGATTTATAAGTTTGGCAATCAGAAAAGGAAAGGGAAGCTTATGGAAATAAGAAACCAATGATATAATCTTAGAGAGGATAAAATATAAATATATTTATAACCACTCTCAGGAAGATTTCTTATCTTTTCTTCATTTTTCTTTTCTATTTTTTCTCCTTTTTCTTTTTCTCACCACGCACTCTTTTTCTTTTATCTATTCTATTTCTTTTCAATATCTCTATGGTTTTGAGCTTGCTAAAATTTCAGATACATGTATGTATGTATGGAAAATGTCCTATAAGGAAAATAAAATGTCACAACTTTGAATGATATTCTGTCTTTGGTATCATGCAGGAGCCATGATTGCCTAAAAGAATCATCATAAAAGCATTTGGGAGACAGAAAAATGTTCAATTTTTGAGACAAAATAGCATGAGTAGTAGGATAGGTAATAACATTTCTTGAATTAAATACATGAAAGACAAAAGTATCAGAGCCATTTGAAAGCTGAGAGGTGTTTTAAAGTGCTAATGTGGGGTCAAAAAACTATCATATTTAAGCCTTAGTATACAGTGATATCAGGGACTCGAAGCCAAAGATAAGTTTCCCAAAGGAGGAGCCCAAGTTAGATTTATTAATGAGTGATGTAACTAACTGAACTCAAATATTGTTGTCAAATACACATGACAAAGTCCCGGTGAGTCTGTTAGGCAATCTATTTGTGAAAAGCTTCTAGATTACAACAGCAACTCATAAACTTTGTGTACTCCCAAAGGTTTCAGAACTATTTTTACCTAGCAGGTAATGTTTCCTTGTCTCAGTAAAGATAGGCTCCATTTCATCTCTCCAAATTAAGTGAGACGATAAAGCTGAATACGATTAAAAACATTTTCAGTTTGAGCATGAAGCTATGATTCCTCCACTGATTATTGATCAAAATCTTTTACACTGTGACTAAGGAATCGATCCAGTTCACCTATTAATCCACTTGTTATTTTTCTAACACAGTGATTAGAGATGGATATACAGTTCAAGAACACAGTTCCTTGGCACCAGCATGCCCTCTATTACAACTGTTTTCTTGATTGCATACCAGATGACCCAAACACATGTGCTCAGCAAATCTGAATTGCCTTCTGAATAGAGATTTGCCTAAGTCTAGACATCTGAGAAGAACATGCTGCAAGGCTGTGATCCAAAACATAAACATCACATCCTCTGAACAGTTCCACAAAAAAGGCTTCCTTCAAGTATTTCCAACAGTTGATACATTCTACCATTATAATTTTACACAATACCTGTTGCTCTTATTGATTCTACTTCCCATTGACCGCAATAATCCTGATTTATACCGCTGTTCTATCTTTCTTTCTACACATCCTTGATAGTCTCTGCTTTTTGGGGGGGTGGGGGGTTTCATAATTTGTATTCTTTTTATCTTTATAATTTTGGAGTAGCTGAAACAATGAAGGGAAATGTTTCTTCTTCCAGTTTCTATATAAATGAATGTATGATTTTTTTAAAAAAAAATTCCTTTTCACTGGAAAAAAGAATAGTTATATCTAACACTATTAGCTATATCTAACAGTTGTATCTAAGAGTATTATGATTTTCAACAATGATTTCAAATTTCCCAGCAATCCAATTTTCTGTTGGTTTTTCCACATATAAAAGTGACATGGACACTTATTAAGATCAATGACTGATGAAGAATGGCATGTAGTGAAATGGGGGGGAAAAAGTAGACTGTGGGCAATGAACAGAGATATAATTTTTGACAAGTCATTGGAGACATTCTTAGTAAGATTAAAAACAGTTATGGGTTTGGGGTGACATCCAGGAATATCATAAAGGTTTGACAAGAATTTTAGTAAACCTAATAGTTATTTTACCTGGCAAACTTCATATGACTCAGTTCCATGTATCTGCCCTGGGTTATTTATTTAATAATATTTCTAATAGTTAACTATCAAATCTAATCTTTACTTATAAACTGAGAAAGAGCTTCTACTCATTAAGGCTTTTGTAGCTTATTAGATTCTGTCACATAATCACAGTTGGAAAAACAATTATGTTTAATCATTAAAAAGAGCCCATATGGTAAATTAATTTTCCAACATGTCTAGGATGCTGTCAAAGCATGAGATGTTACAGTCTGTAAGGGTTTCATTTGTTTGTTAAGGATTATCTGAATACAAAAATCCAGAATCCTTTACAATGATATCTAAAAATGAATGTGTTACCAATCATCCTGAGGAATAAATCAACTTCTCTGACACATAGAATTGATGCACTGGAAAAACATATATAATGCTTTGTATTTGTATGTCCAATAAAATAAATCATAACGAGAAGAGTGAAATGAAAGCAGCATAAAGTAATAAATTGATTTAAAATATGTTTAAATTTCAAAGATCTTATCAATCAGTTGACTGACTCAAAAGCCAGAAGTGAAACCATATCTATTTCTGCTGATTCCGGAATAAAATAGGCTGGGAAATTGAACATGTTATAAAAAGATTTTTTAAAAAAACAGATAGGATCTCACCCAAAGAATATTACTGTAAAGAGTGTTCATGATAGTTTCTTTGTTTCCAGTATATTTATAGTCAGAAAAATCAACAACATTAAATAGGACATTATCATTTAAGAAAATGTAAAAAATGGCAAACTGAACAGAACAAATGCACATAACTAACAAAATGCCTGGGGGAAAAGCCAAGTATTCACCACATTCTAAAGACAGACAGGATTAGGATCCATCAAATATCAGGGTGGGGAGACAGTTCCAGAGAACTAGAAGGAGCAGCTTTCAAAAAGGACACATTCCCAATTCCAAAAGATGGCAAGGCTTAAATGAAGTGATCTGGAGGATGCCCCCCTCCTTTGGGAATGCATGGGTCAGGCTGATATTCTTGGGAGCAGGTGATCCCACAAACAGTCCAGCTCTATCCCATCTAAGGCAGAGGTCCCCAACCCCTGGCCGGTGGACCAGTACTGGGTCGTGGCATGCCAGCAACCGGTCCACACAAACAAAGCCCCATCTGCGAAATGCAGGCAGCACACAAAGCCACACCCCCTCTGGACCGCGGAAAAACATCTCTCCACGGAACCAGTCCCTGGTGCCCAAAACGTTGGGGACCTCTGATCTAAGGCTTTAAAGTTGTTAATTGGTATATTGAATTGCATCTGCAAGCCAATTGGGAGCCAGTGCAGCTCACAGAGTAGTGATATCAGACAGGTGCAATTAACAGTGTCCAAAATTTCCTGTAAAAGTACAGTTTAGAGGGCAGCCTCAGGTAGAGAAGATGGCAAAAATCCATTTGGAAAGTGAACTAAGCTGTATGTGACTGTGAACAAGTCTAGGAATGGTCATAACTGGTCATAAGATGAAGTTGTGCAAAGGGCCTGTTGGTTACAACTGTGTATCTAGGCTGTGTGTCTAGACTGTCTGGCTCTCAATGGGGCAGTATCACTCCCTCAAGAAACAAAAATAGAAAGTTTCAAGATCTGGGGGATCTAAACCCCATAGCCACTCAATCTTAACAGGGCTAAGCTGAAGTCTGTTCTTCCCTCTACCAGACCCCTCACAGTTTTTAGATGCTCAGACTGAACTCTAAGCGGTAAAAATTGAGAAAAATTACCTCCGGAATAGTCTCCATTTGTAGCAGGTGCCGTGAATCCATGAGAATTATACTAAGATTATTATTATTTAAAAAAAATTATTAAAGCTTATGGTAAGATAAATACAAATACAAATTAAGAAAGTTAAAAGGGAGAAAAGAGAAGTACAAAGGGTTTAAAAAGGGAACTAGTGACTTTCAACTTTTGGGATATAGCAAAGAATAACAGCCTCAACCTTTTGCTTTACATTTCTAGATATTTCAAGCCATTTTTACAACTGCATCTCTAGCTTGGTTCATTGTGGCAATATATAACTGGATATCATCAGCCAGGAGGTATAGTGGATAAAGCATCTGTCTAGAAACTGGGACAACATGAATTCCACAGTAGTCCTGTCTTGGGCACAAAGCCAGCTGGATGACCTTGGGCCAGTCACTCCCCTCTCAGCCTTAGTAAGCAGGCAGTGGTCAATCACTTCTGAAATGTTGCCAAGAAAACTGCATGGACCTGTCCAGGCAGTCGCCAGGAGTCAAAACTGACTCAAAGACACAAGCCTCCAAATTCATACTCCCAACAGATGGCTTCTCTCCCCATGATCTAATTTTCTGTAAATGTTAAACAGCAGACAAGGGACATGGTGATTGATTAACTCAAAATACTGCTGAAGTCTAAAGTGACCATAGAGTGGAGAAAATAAAACTTACAAAGGAAATGAAGGCTGCACCCTTTTCCTCCATGGCTTTTAGATATGGTCAAATCCAGTTTCTCCCTTTGCCTAACAAACCCAACTGATCCTCCTTGCCCTTTGAAAGCCCATCTAGAACAAAGAACAGAAGCCCCTTTATCAGTTTACAGTACAGCCCAAGGGCAGCCCTTACAATGAAACTGCAATTCCATCCTCAATAAACCTGATTCCCTGAATATTCCATCTCCTTAACAATGGAATTCCTCAACTCTGCTGGCCTCCGGAGAGGCCTCTCTTTGCCTAAAAATAGAACTAACCCCACAGGTACACTGATAAGGATCTGCCTAGTTTCCCCAATGCTGACCAGCAAATCACATCCCTAGGATTTCCCACCCTCAGCTTCTATACAATTCTTTGCTTTTTTGATGTCCCTCTTTCTTGTAAAGCAGGCGCCCAATAAAGCAATAAAGCTTGGTTCTTCTCCTCAGTGTTGTGTCCCTTCTTCAGACTGAATCCAGGATGCAGTCTCCCATCAAAGTATTAATTCAGGCCTTCCATCATAGCTACTATTGTGGTTTCTGTCTCAGACTTAGTCATGAATGCCCGCTGAAATTGTCTTAGAGCATCTGCTTTATCTGGGATGCTCAGAAATTGATGAACCTCTATCTTCTTCACAATCTTCCCAAGAAAGGGAAGGTTGGAGATAGGATGGAAGAACAACTTTTTACTTTCCAGAATGGAAAGCCCTCCAATAAGGGTAGAAGATATGGACCTGGAAGGATCCTGCCAAGGAACTTTTGACCTAAGGACAACATGAAAACTATTCTGTTGTCAACATAATTTAAAAAGGTAAATTAATACTACTATTATTTTCATACTACTATCAAGTACATATGTAAAGTGAGCAACTCTTATTTCCATACTTTCTTCTAAATAAGAAAGCTCTTATAAGTGTCCTCGACTTACAATTTCAATTGAGTGCAAAATTTTTGTTGCTAAGCGAGACAGTTGTTAAGTGAATTTTGCCCCATTTTACGACCTTTCCTGCCACAGCTGTTAAGTGCACTGCAGTTGTTAAGTTAGTAATATGATTGTTAAGCGAATCTGACTTTCCCATTGACTTTGCTTGTCAGAAGGTCGTAAAAGGTGATCACATGACCTCAGGGCACTGCAACCATCATAAATATGAGTCAGTTGCCAAGCATTTGAATTTTGATCACATTACCATGGTGATGCTGTAACAGTCGCATGTGTGAAAAATGGTCACAAGCATTATTTTCAGTACCACTGTAACTTCAAATGGTCACTAAATGAACTTTGTAAGTTGAGGACTACCTGTACTTATCTGGTAAACAAAAAAATCTGGTGCATCATGTAATGTATTGGGCTTGCTTGTGAACACCACGTGGTAAGGGCTGGTAGGCTGCTGGAGCAGGGAGCTAGCTAACGGCTCCCAGCATCTCAGACAGCCCGTCTCCAGCGCTGCCATTGGTTGCCCCTAGGCGGCAATAGGTTGCTTCAAACCTATTGACTGCCGCCTAGGGGCCAGGGTATAAATTGCTGCATCTGCAGCCCTGTTGTCTAGTTCATATCCTGCAAGCAATAAACCATGATCTTTGCTGAACTCACTCGCCTCGTCTTCATTCCTGCGCAACGAACCCAGTACACAACACATCACAACATAAGAAGAGCAGAAATAATTCCTGCCTAGAGGCAAGGTATGCTTTTCCTTTTGCTTGAGTGAGGTGTTCCAGCAAATTATTTTTTCCTCTCTTCTGGCAACAGAGAAAGGGAAACTACAATATCTGCCACTGAAACAAAAAAGTGCATTTATAGATATAATAAAATTCCTTGAAAGCAAGAATGATGAGAATTTAGAACTAGGCCAGACAGACCATCCTATTTCCCTTTCAGCGGTGCTGAGAAAGATATAAATCAGCTGCTGTTTAATAGGATGTTGCCAGGCTGAAGAAATCTGATTGTTTTACGTTTCCAGCCCTTGGCAAAAGACTGCCATTCTATTGAATGTGCATTGGTAACTACAATAACCATCAGTATTTGAACTCCATCATAAAATGAAGAGGGTGGGATTTTTTTTACTGGGAAATCTTTTTTAGATGCCTCAGATTTATGACTGTGTCCCTGTGCATTCCTGCATTCTCTGAGTCAGCCAAAAAGCATAATGCCATAAACTGCACTATCCTTATGATCTAATCTGTGTCAGTAATCAAGCATAGGAGTCCTGCTGCCCTCTCAGCTTTAATGCAGCAGGACAAGTTATGGAAAGCAATTGGTGGATTTGTTTGCAGCAGGAAAAATGTCCAGAAAATTGGATAGATAGAATAATGGATTTAGCCATCTGTCAAAACCTTGATTCTCCCCACCCCACCCCACCCCCAGGGTGGATGGAAGCTTTCAGACAAAGCTGGTGTATGGATCTAGCATTCTTTCAGAAAAGTGGTAATCTGTGTTTAAAATCACCCTTCCTCCCATTGGCAGTTGATATGGTAATGCAGAATCTGTCCTGTTTTACCATGCAAGTCTCCCATCCCACAAGGCTGAAAGCTCTTACAGGCATTTAGGCCAGCCCCCTCCCCCCCCCCTTTTTTTTTGGTAGTACAAGAATCCAGTTCTTTCAAATTGACCATTCACACTGTGCCTGCCAATTCTGCAATCCCATGAAAATGATGATGGAATTGGAGAACTGGAGGGTACAGGGATAGAGGACAGTTTGAAAGAACCAAATTCTCCATCATCAAAAACAAAACAAAACTGGGAAACAGTGATCAAGGAATCACTGGAGACTAAGAATGTGGCCACAGCACTATAAAGTAACCAACAGGAACAAGGCAGATACCAGATCCTGACTGTCATAACCCCCATAGCCATAAAAGTGTCACAAATCTGCTATACGGTAAAGCATATGTTGGGGAAAAAGCACTATTTTAAAACCAGATTGGGGAAATTCTGTAACTTCAGATGCAGTTTAAAGTCATATAGACATTATCCAGGTAGCTTTTACCCAAATTGGGAAGATGAGATCAGCATCATGAGGACATGATCTACAGTTAATTTATTTCCAAGGATCATCCTCTGATGATTAGGAGGACATAAGAAGGATGAATTGTTAGATTTGCATAAGTAACCATGCTCTATAAAATGGTATTATTATTCTGTTTACCTTGCAAAGACAGCTGTTCATTTTGTTCCACTATTATTTCCTAGTATTCCAGCCATTACATTACTATTACACACAAACAATGGCACTTGAGGACTTTTGTGTTTATGGCTGTTGCTTACATGCTGAGAACAGGCAGGACTTTTAGATATACATCTAAAGCAAGGCATAGTAGAATTCCTTGTCATTGAATTGTTGTTGTTGTTGTTATTGTCAAATTCAGTTTTTGATACAGCAATTATTTATCTCCTTTATTGGTCAGTTTCTAAGAGTACTGTTCTAATCAATGTTCTTCCTCCCTCCCTCTAATTTCAGAGGAAATGACAGCAAATCTGCTCAGCACTGAACCAGTTATTTGCTGACTGGATTATGAATGGCATTTGCTTTCAAATGGGTTGAACTTGAGGGCAGTGCATTTCTGTTATAAATACAGAAAGCAATCTTATTTTGTAGCAAACCATTCTTCCATTCAGCCCAGAGGTGTCTCCAAAATTTCAGTTACCCAAGCATCACTCAACCATTACTAGAGAGCCTATCCTTATTATTTTATATAAATACAATAATAGTTGGATGATTCATTAGAAATATGCCCTGGCAACATATTTTGTTGGTGGTGTTATTTATGGCAATTTTATTTTGATCCTAACCCAGGAATGAGACAGGTTCAGTTTTTCCTTATCTGTGTAGATGTTAAAAGAATATGTTGTCTCTTATTCTGACAATGTTCAACTCTCAGAATTCTCCATCCAGCAAGAGTAGAGGTCCACACAACTTAAAGTTGCTGAGACTAAGAAACAGTGTCTTTGAGAAAGTCAGCTGAATAACAATGTTTGCAAACAAAGACAATCAAGAGTTTGGCTCTCAGGAATACATATTTCATGCAGTATAATTTCTGCTAACTTAAGGATGAGTAAATACTATATATCATAACTCAGCAATGAGCCAGCAGTGTGCTGCAGCTGCCAAAAAAGCCAACACAGTGCTAGGCTGCATTAACAGAGGCATAGAATCAAGATCACGTGAAGTGTTAATACCACTTTATAATGCCTTGGTATATAAAAGATGGAAGATGTTGGGATATACTAGAAAACTTTAATTTAATTTGGGAAAGTGTTATCTTTTTTGAAAAACATAATAGGCCATTTTTTTTCCTGCAATATACTTGTAATATATTGTTGAACTGCTTGGCAGTGGGTGGGTATATAACAGTTAGATGTTTCAACCAAAACCCATGCAGTTCATCTTCACCTGATGCTGACCTTCCTTGCTCTTTTTTCTAACATTTTTGTTGTTATTACTAGTTCTTTCATTTCAACTTCTGTTTTATTTGCATCCACCTCTTTTAACCAAGCCACATCCTTGTTGTATTTCTTTGGGTTATCCCATATCTGCTTCCAGAACTGCACTGTTTCTTCCTTGTCAGGTACTGACTGATTCATTGTAGTTTCTCCATTGATGGATTGGTAGAAACATTTCTGATTGGATTGAAATTGGAGGTTCTGCTTATAATTTGCAATTTGAGCTTCGTATCTACTGATTTTCCTGGCTATATCTGTTATTTGCTGCTTTATTATTTCCAGTGCTTCCTTGCTTTTCCTTGTTCTAAGTGGTATTTCTTGATTAGGTATTCTTTGGTCTTCTTGTTCTTCAGCTTCTTTTCTTTCATCTGTTCTAGCTTGCTTGCATGTGATCTTAACTTGCTGGTCTTATTTTCTAGTCTAACCTTCCATTTTTGTGGTAGACTGTTTGTTTTTCTTCGTTGATTTTGCATCCCAGATATTCAGTTATAATTGCAGCTGTGCTGTACATTAGTTGGTTTGTTTCTTGCAGTGAATTAGTGCTTATACTTGATATTGCAGTATTTGCATCTTTTAATGCTTGTGCTAGCTGTTTCTTTGGAACAAGCTTCAATGCAGGTAGCCTTATTCTGTTGTTTTTGTGCTGTTCTAGATCAGGTATGTCAAACTGCTGGCCCGCAGGCTGGATGCATCATGACGAAACTGTGTCCACTCCATTGGAGGAAAAGTCATGATACATCGTGTGACATCACATGTCGTCACAAGTTTGACATGCCTGTTCTAGATTCTCAGTTATACTTTGTTTCAATTCTTTTATTTCTTTAGTTAGAGGGTTTTGTTCTTCCTGAGGAAGAGGTGCCTGGTTTCCAAATGAGAACAGTTGTATATCTCTGCTGGATTCCTTCATTGCCAACTCCCCCTGGTTTGCCTCTACATTCTGAATTACTTCTGGCAAGGCTTTGATTTCTTTGCCCTGGGTAAACCTTTGCAGTTCGTCCAATTCTGTTTCTGTGAATACTTTATTTCGTATTATAAATCGGCATTGATCTGCTAGTCTCTGTTCTGTTATTTCTGATTCTGGATGTTGTTCTTTCCAGAATGGTGCATTCGTTTTAGATATCCTCTTCTTGTTGGACTTGATCTGTAATAACAGATCATTATTTCTTTGTTTTCCATCACTGTGTATTTGCGACGGGTAAACACCTTTTCTTCCAGTAGTTCTGCAGCTGCTGGCCCTGGTTGCTCAGCCAACAGTCCTGAGTCCTGTAACTCATTTTTTCATCAGATATCCAGGAACTCCAACATCTAGTGCAGACCTTGTTAACCCAGGTGACATCTGAGCCGGTATGGCTTTCTGAAATTTACATGTCACCATAATTTTTATGGGAGAGACGCTCTTTGTGTGACTCCTCTGATGAGACCTGTCCAGTATGGTTGAACCTCTGGCATAGCTCTCATCTTCCTCATAGTACACAAGCCCCACAACCACATCAAGGTAGTGCCTCACTAGGGGATTATTATTATTATTATTATTATTATTATTATTATTATTATTATTATTATTATTATTATTATTATTATTATTATTATTATGAAAAGTCCTAGAAGACGCTATTACAGTAGGTGCTTATAGGGATCCTGCTACTGAACTGTTGGAAAATTGCTGTTATTTCCAGTTTTACTCATACCCAGCAGGTTCACAGTAAATTCCTATAGCCAGATCTGAGCAAGCACTTATGCCACATAGTTCAGCTTGCAAAAATATGGTTTGATATTTATTCAATATTTATTGAATATTTTGAAAAAGTTAAAAGGTAAAAGACGACAAAAACAAGCAAAGGCAAGGAAAGATCTATATGAACAAGAAGCAAGAGATAAAAAGGTGGAGGAATTAATATCAACATTATAGGTGTGTCTAGTACCATATATTAACAAGGGCAGAATTTCCCAAGTCATTGGAAGCAATACTGTGGATAACTAATATGGACAGTCCCCAAACCCTTTTATATAAAAAAAAGATGCAGAGTACAGGTAGTCCTCAACTTACGACCATTCATTTAGTGAACATATAAAGTTACCACAGTGCTGGAAAAAGTGACTTATGGCCAGTCCTCGCACATACAACTGTTGCAATGTCCCTGCAGTCACATGATCATGATTCAGATGCTTCACAACTGGCATATATTTACAACTGTTGCAGCATCTCAGGATCACGTGGTCAGTATTGCAACATTCCCAGCAGCCAGCTTCCAACAAGCAAAATCAATGGGGGAAGCCAGATTCATCTAACAATTGTGAGATTCTGCTTAATGATTGCAGCAAAAAATGTCATAAAATTGGGTGCATCCCTTAGCAACACAAGCTGTGGTCCCAATTATGGTTGTTGACTAATGGAAAGCAGGACTCTAGATGATCCCTCCTCTTTGCTGCACCACAAAAGAAACAATTGTGTGAACAGGGATAACTGCATTATTGCATACTAATTGCTCTTGAAATCAATGTAATGGACAATGTATAATGTAATGTAATGTACTACCTGAAGATAACATCAACATTTATTAAATGCAAGAACATGCCATTAAAAAAAGTTGGCAATTATATTGTTAATCATACGTAGGGTGATAGGTTATTAAAAATTTGGCATTTTGAGGCCCCAAGTTATCTAATATTTTTACCATAAATAAGCAATACATTGCTATTTTCAAGGTTGCTTAGAAAACTTTTTTTCAGCTTGGATCATTAAGAGGTCCATATAATTTAAATGCTTTTATTCATAAGTGCCATGGAATACTTGCGGCCCAAATGATGAACTAGGAAATTTCTGTATGTGAATGTGTAGTGTTCCCCATGCATTTATATAGCAAGTTGCACGTTCAACTTAATTCCCCCACGGCTTTCTTTTTTTCCCCCATCCCTCACTATTAACACATTTTCTCAGCATCTTATTTTAAGCTGTGATGTTTAAATGTTAAATATGGGGACTATATTATTACACAGAACATGTGAAAAAAATGCTTTTCTAGCTTTAAGAGGCTCGATATAAATTTCTCACACCTAATGTTTATAGCAGGGGTGTCAAACTCGCAACGTCACATGATGTGTCGCAACATATCATAATTTTTCCCCATTGCCAGCAATGGGGTGGGTGCTATGATGCATCCGGCCCACAGGCTGGCAGTTTGACACCCCTGGTTTATAGGATTACCCCATAAAATCATATTAAATGAATAAGCCAACATAGTATAGAAAATTGGCAAACTTTGGAAGTTCTGGTCCATTAGTGAAGAAGCTTGATAATTTTAGTAAGACCTGCTATGTTCTTTCATACGTTTTATGTCTTGCCAAGGAAGAACACAATTGTTAACACCTGTTCATCTCACACCACATTTTAGCACTTGAAACTGATTGCACAGAATTAAATTTAAGTCTGACTGTCAAACTCTTCCTGCATAATCACATGTTTACCATATGCTCCACTTTTCAAATAAAGTAATGAGTTTTCTTTGATAACAAACTTGATATTTGAAGAGCTGGCAGCATTTCTCTGGGCATATACATTTCACATCTATGACTATAGCTCTTAAACCATTTGAGCAATTGACATCAAATTATGCAGGCTGCAGTTTTCAAATACTAATTTATCGCTAAATATTAAAAATATTATTGGGAGCATTTTTGGCACAGGACATTGTGCTGAAATCAGATGATCAAATATAAGGCTCTGAGAAGCTGCATATGTTCTGTTCAATGTTCTGTGTAAGAAAATCTGGGATCTGGATTCATTATGCACATGTTTTAAATCTGCTTATTTTCATAATTTAATTTTAGCTAACTGTAGGAAAGAGACTCAAACAAAATCAGAACACTGATTATATATAATTTACAACTACATCGATTATGATTGTACCAGCCTTTTGCACTTTTCCTATCTGAGATCACTGAGAATATCAGCAATTGCATGTACAATACATAAATTACATATTCCCACAAAGGTTAATTTGAAAAAAATAGTGTATGGTTCTACTATGTTATAATTATTTGTACATTTGTAAAAGACATGATTTCAAAAGCCCACGTCAATATTTCAATAAAGTTTGGAGTTACTCTTTAACAGTGTTATAGGCAGGGCTTTTTTTGTCATAGAACGCTCAGAACGGAGTTCCGGCACCTTTTTTGGATGGAACCTTGTAGGGTAGGCAAGGTGGGCTGTATGACATGTGTGAGTTCCGGCACCTTTTCCTTTTACAAAAAAAGCACTGGTTATAGGATTCTCTTGAAGACAAATAGAGCAATGAGAACACAATGCACCATATTTTACTTCTCTCATACTTGGCATAGCGTTAAGCAACCCATGAAGTAGCTCTTAGAAACAGTCAGTTTCTGTGACCTATTTGGATGTGGGTCCTTGGTGCTCTCTGAGCTTGGTTGTTTTCTTGCAGACATTTCATTACCAAATGAGGTATAAATTCAGAGAAATATAAAACAATCATCATCAGCAGTAACAACACCATCATCATATAGTTTGTTTCATTTTGCTCTGTGGTGCAACAGTGCCATATAAGAGCCTGGGACATGGACTTCCGCTGGCGGCGCAGCGCTGAAGACAGCCTCCCCTGGCTGCCCGCGGCTCAGCTGTTTGTTTTTTTGCCTGAAACAGCGCCGATCAGCTGTTCGGGCGAAATTGAAGCCCCCTCCTCGGGAGAAGAGGAGGGGGTGAGGCCCCAGGTAGGGGTAGAGTTCTCCGAGGCCGCCTGAGCTTTGAGCTTGGGCGGCTGAAGGATCGAACTCCCCCGAAGCCTGGGTTGCTCCCAGCTGGCCGTCGTCTCTGCTCCGAACTTCCTGGAGCAGAGCCAGGCGTCTGCGAACCAGCCCTGCCTGATGAAAGGACTATGATTTAAAGGAGCAGGCAGAGCGGTACAAGAGGAAAAGGTGAAGAGGACTATTTTACTGTACTCTCTAACTTGTTGGACTTTTTAAACTTTAATTGAAAGTGCGTCATAATTGAGGATTAAAAGATGGCGGCTAAACCTCCCTCTAAAACTCTTCGGAGTGGAGGATCCTCGCCGGTGCAACAATCATCACTACAGGCATTGCACCCTCCTGAAGTGCTGACATCGAAGGATTTGCGAGATGCCTTGGATAAACATGCCCAGGTACTTTTGGAATCAATTAATCAATCAATTGCTGATAAATTTGCACAGATGGAGGAGAAATTGGAGAAATTTGAGGAAAGAATGGAAGAGAGGATGGAACAGAAGTACAGCGTGATGAAGGTAGACATTTTGACTTCAGTGCATAAAGTGGCGGAATGTGTGGAAGATTTAGATGAAAAAGTGGATGATTTGGCTCAAAGGAATGCTATACTAGAAGTAAAAGCACGGGAGAATGAAATTGAAAGAGGCAAGTTGGAAAGGGAGTTAAGCCATGCCCAACATTACCAGATGCAGTTTGCTGTCAGAATTAGAGGCTTAAAAGAGAATGTTAAAGAAGATTTAAAGCAGCTGATCTCTGAGGCTCTCGAAGGGGTATTGAACCAGCCAGCATCTGAAATAAGAGCAGCTATGGATAAAGTGTTTCGGGTGAATTCATGGATTGCCAGACAGAGAAAGTTGCCTAGAGATGTGGTGGTTTATTTTGCAAAAAGAGAAATTAGAGATCAAGTTATACAAGCTGCCTATGATGTTAAGGTTGTGATTGCTGAACAAGAAGTCTTGGTTTTAAAAGAAATTCCTCCAAGGATTTTAAGGGGAAGAAAGGACTATACATTTCTTGTGCAAGAGCTCAAGCAAAGAGATATAAGGTTCAGATGGGAGATTCCAGAGGGGCTGATGGTGATGTATGAAGGTAAAAGGTATAGGCTGACTACTGTGAAACAAGCACGTGATTTCTACAATAATGTCTTAAAAGCAACCTCATTAACGCTCTTGGAAGCTGGAAAGGGATCTGGAGAAGAAGAACAACAAGAGGAGGAAACAGAGGAAAATGGTGCTGGAGGAGATCAAGCTACAATCTCTTTGGATGATCCTAGAGAGCAAAGAGTGACGCGTGCTGCTTTAAAACGAGCAAAGAAAATAAAAGAACAAGATCAGCAAAAGTCTTCAGATTCTTCACATCGCATTCATAGCCAAGCTGTGGGAGGAGCACGGCCTAAAGTAACCAGTCCTATCAAAGCTGTGGTCCAAGAGCTTTTCGAGGATATACATGGCAACTAAATTTTTAACCTGGAATGTTAATGGACTAAACTCACCGCAGAAGAGGAAGAAAGTTTTTCAATATTTAAAACAATTTAAGATAGATGTTATATGCCTGCAAGAAACGCATATTAGAGTTTTGGATCAAAAGTATTTATTGAACTCGAGGCTGGGTACGCAATTTGTTGCTTCTGCAGAGAATAAGAAAAATGGAGTGGTTGTTTATGTTAAAAGTGCCTTAACAGCGGACCTAATTGAAGCAGATAAGCATGGAAGATATGTTATGATCGAGCTGTTGTTTGAAGGTAAAAAGACGCTTTTAGTTGGATTATATGCTCCAAATCAACAACAAGCTGACTTTTTTAGTTTACTTCATACAAAGCTTACCCAGTTGGATTATAAATCCTTTATTTTTATGGGGGACTGGAATGGAGTTATGGATGTACAGTTGGATAAGGCTGGAGCCTTTAAACGCATTCCAAGTCACGCTAGACTGCCTAAATCTTTTTTTGAAATGAAGGATGACCTGGAATTGCGAGATATTTGGCGTGAGAGACATTTGCGGGAGAAGGATTATACATTTTATTCTGATAGACACCAATCTTTTTCGAGGATTGATTTTATTTTGTTGACTAATGATCTTCTTTTGAGAACTAAAAAGGTGAAAATCTGCGCAAGAATTATCTCTGATCACAGTCCAGTGTGGTTGGAGATTGATAAGGAAAGAGGAGATAGACGCTCATGGCGCGTAAATGAGAATTTGTTTAGAAATCAGAGAAATGTGGAAGAATGCAAACAGCGGATGAAGGATTTTTTTGAGATGAATATGAATAAGGGTACCTCTATGGATATGGTTTGGGATGCTAGCAAGGCCTATATGAGAGGGGTGTTGATATATATGAATAATAGACATAGACGTGCAGTGGAAACTAGAAGGAAAGAACTGGAGAATGAAATAAAGGAAAAAGAAAAGGCTTTGATTTTGAACCCAGAGGAGGTGAAGATCAAGGAGGCTATTAGACTGTTACGAGGACAATTTGATAAATTAATGGCTGATCAAGTGGCGACCAATCTGCGGTTTGCTAGGCATAATACTTTTTGCAATGCTAATAAGCCAGGCAGATGGTTGGCTTATAGACTGAGGAAAAAACAAAGGGCATCTAATATAGATAAGATTGAGCATAAAGGAAGGGTTGTGTATCAACAGAATCTTATTAAGGATGCCTTTGTGGATTTTTATTCGAAATTATATACTAAAGAGGACATTAATGCAAAAGATATTGATACGTATTTGGAGAAGGCTAGCATCCCGGTTCTTACGCAAGTACAAAAAGAGGGGATTAACCAACTGATTACAGAAGAAGAAATTTTTACAGCTATTAAGGAACTGAAGGTGGATAAAGCACCAGGCACTGATGGCTTGACTGCGGCCTATTATAAAAACTTACAATTAGAGATGATAAAACCGTTAAAGGAACTGTTCCAGACAATCCAGAGGGGGGGAAAGGTGCCCCCGTCTTGGAGAACAGCTTTTATCTCTTTGATTCCGAAGGAAGACCAGGATGCTACTTTAGTTAAAAATTACAGACCGATATCGCTTTTAAATACAGATTATAAGATATTTGCTAAGGTTTTGGCTAATAGACTGATGAGGGTTCTGCAACAGGTGATTCATGGGGACCAAACGGGGTTTATTAGTGGAAGACAAATGAAAACCAATGTGAGACATATAGTTGATGTGTTAGAGTTTTTGGAAAGGCACAACCAGATCTCTGCTGCGCTAATCTTTTTAGATGCTGAAAAGGCTTTTGATCAATTGAACTGGCAATTTTTGTTGAAAGTTTTAGACAAAATGGATTTTGGGGAAAAATTTTTACAACCGATTAGGGCATTATACCAAAAACAAACTGCCCGAATTATAGTTAACAATAGTTTGACAACAGTATGTAATATTGAGAAGGGCACAAGGCAAGGCTGTCCGCTATCGCCCTTGTTATTTATATTAACATTAGAGATACTATTGGTTAAGATTCGGAATTCGGAAAAAATTAAGGGGATACAAGTTGGAGATCAGGATTACAGATTGAGAGCATTTGCAGATGATCTGGTTGTTACAGTGACCCAGCCAGAGAACTCTGTTGTGGACCTGATGGAGATAATAACACAATATGGGAAGGTTTCTGGATTTAAAGTAAATATACAGAAAACTAAAATTTTGGCTAGAAATATGACAGTTTCGCAGAAGGCTCTCTTAGAAGGATTAACTGGATTTGAGATTGTTAAAAGGGTTAAATATTTGGGGGTGATTTTGTCGCCCTCTAATACAAAGCTATATAAAAATAATTATGAAAAGTTATGGGGGAAAATTCAAAAAGAACTGGAGAGATCTAGCATTTGAATAAGTCTTCTTTCGTTTTCTTTTTTCTTTTTTTATTTTGTCTTCTATATATATTTAATAATGCTAAGTTTTGTTTGATCCTATATAAGTTAGAGAGTGATGGATTTTAGAATTTATAGTTGTTAGTATATGGTTGTTTATGATTGCCTTTTTATATATATATACCTTGTATTTAGCTCTGGGAAGTCCGGGGGGGGAGGGGGGTTAGGGGGAGGTGGGGGGGGAGGAGGGAGGGGGGGAGGGGGGGGAAGGGGGGAGGTAGGGAGGGGAGGTAGGGAGGGGGAAGGGGGTTTTTTAAAGGAAAACTGTATTTTTAAAACTTTTCAATTAAAAAAAAAAAAAAAAGAGCCTGGGACATGATGTCTCCGTTCCAGTAACCTGAATCCAATAATAAATGTACTTCAATAGTACAATTTATACGTCAAAATGCCCTCCAGCAAGCCAACCCTAAAACCGATAGCTGTCAAGTATTTCTGAGCTAAGGGGGGGATGAAAAGAAAAAAATGGTTAACACCAAGATGAATGTAATTTGTGATGCAAATGAATTTTGAACACATTCACCTCCCACTCCCAGCATCTTTAATTACAGAATATATACAGCTCAAAAATAAAGGGAACAGAAAATAAGACATCCTACTATTAAATACAGTACATTGTGTTGTTTACATAAGTGTTCCCTTTATTTTTTGAGCAGTATATTTTGTCCATGAGAAACTACTGAACACTCCTTCAGTCTGAGCAGACAGGTTCCAGAGAGGCAATTGTGTTAACCTTATGTCTTATGGCATCTTAACAAATAACAAATAGAAATATTATAAAAGTTTGATTTGCATAATTCCTGTTGAAACATAGAATGGGGGATTTTGCTTTGTTTTAATATGCGTGTATTCAACTACATAAAAAAATCTTTTCATTGCAAGACATAAAGATATGGAAATGAAATATATCTATCTGTTTATCACATTATTAACAGGATGGTATTTCCTTTAAAAAAGGACATTAAGTATCTACCGGTATTTAATGTATTTATATTCCAAAAATACTGTATGTCATAAAAGATGTAGTAATAGACTTTGCAGTTGGAAGTCCAAAATGAACAAAATACAGACATTATATCCTACCTACCATTTGCAAAGTTACTAAAATTCTCACACTGAACTGCCACTGAATTCTATTGTTCATTATTCTTCCTACCCACTTATTAAGAGAGCCACAGGTTAAATAATCTCCTGGAAAACTTGTCAGTTTTGTGTCTGTGTGTGTTTGTGTTTTCATATTATTAGATGAGCCCATAATCCTGCACCTGATGAAAAGCTACCCTTTCAAATTTCTTTCCCTATAAAGAGGCAATAAATCTGATTTATTTGCCTTAAGGGGCAATTTTGGGAAAGTGAGGGAGCTTTGGGGACAAGGCAACACTTTCTTCTCAAGACTGGTTTGATGGGGAAGCTTTGCAAGTGACTGCTCTATTTTTAAATTTATTTATTTATTTATTTATTTATTTATTTATTTATTTATTTTATTTATTTATTTATTTATTTAGCAATTGCTTTAAATTACATTCTTGATGTTATACAGTAGCATAGTATTAGAGTTGCATCCTGTCTTTTCCTCAGGAATTCACAGCATTGTACATCATATTCCTTCTTTCATTTTTCTTCACAACAACAATCTTGTGTTGTTGAGTGCCTGACCTGCAACCATCCAATGTGTGACTGAAATCATCCTGTGAACCTCCATGGGTGAGGATGAACTTCCAGCACTTAATCATTACAGCATATAGTCTCCCATCATCACCTCACATTCCCTCAACTCACTAAAGACTTTTAAATTTATCTTCTATCAAAATATCTCAAGCTGAAAAATAATTAATAAGAGACAAACCATATTTACACATCATTCAAAAGAGACAATAAAAAAGTTAAGAAGGAAACAAAGGGAACAAAACCCATCCCTCTCCAATAGCCAAACAAACAAGCAAAAAAATAATACCCTAATAAAGGAACTATGAAAAAAAAACAAGTTGGCAGGGCAAACTACTGTACAGGGAGCAAACTCCAGACTTACTTGTATTGATAATGTTAGCTGGGTAATGAAACATCTGCAAGCAAACAACCAAACTCAGAGAGCACCAAGGACTCCACCATCAATAAAATACAACAGCCTGCTTATATGTTCATATTTATATTCTTGTTTTATTTGATTATTGTATGCTGTGCAGAGTCACTTCAGCGACATGGGCAGTTATATAAATTTGAAAATATATATTTTTACTTCCAGTGGATTAAGGACTTTCCAATGTCTATTAGCTTATACATTATCTTGAAAAACAAGCTGAAGTCTTCAGCTCTGAATTTTCTAGCCTTTTGTCCTATGGAAGATGTCAAGGCTTCCTGATTATTTCTATAAAGTCTTCAAAAGGGGTTTGAAGAACTTCCTCTTCAGCCAGGCCTTTGACAGGGGAGATTGAAACCCCTCTTTCCCATCCCTCTTTCAAAGAAAATTTGATGTATCCTGTAGACTTTAACGCAAGAATTATTTTCCAGGCAGAAATATGCATACAAACACACCATAAAACAACCTATGAATAAGAATTTAGAAAAATTAAACAGCTTGGATTAATCTCTTTTTTAAAAAAAGTCCTATTTTGCATCTGGCTTCCAAGATTGTTCTTTCTTCTGATCCTCATTCAATCTTTATTCCCATTTAGGAAGGCTGGTCTTTAGCTGGCAGAAACCCATGGGAAGACATACCCTTTCACTGGAAGAAAAGGCAGTCTCTGAGAAATGGGGGGGGAGAAGGGAGGGACCTCTTGCTCTTAAATGAGCAAGCAACTTAGAATTTGTCTTTCCTGTGCTCTGTTGGATTCTGCTCTGTCCAGTATCCCGAATGATTGATTCAGATATTAATCCCAGGACAATATTCTCCCTCCTCACTACAATGTATTTAAATAAAACCTGAAAAGTTATATCCTAAACAAAAGATATGCAGATGATACCACTCTAATGGCAGAAAGTGAAGAACTAAAGAGCCTCTTGTTGCAGGTGAAGAAGGAGAGTGCAAAAGTTGGGTTGAAACTTAACATTAAGAAAACCAAGATCATGGCATCTGGCCCTCTCAATTCCAGGCAAACAGATGGGGAAGAAATGGAGGTAGTGACAGATTTTATTTTCCTGGGCTCCAAGATCACTGCAGATGGGGACTGTAGCCAAGAAACTAAAAGACGCTTGCTCCTAGGGAGGAAAGCCATGGCAAATCTAGACAGCACACTAAAAAGCAGAGACATCACCCTGCCAATAAAAGTGTGTATAGTCAAGGCTATGGTCTTCCCAGTTGGCAGTGAAAGTTGGACCATAAAAAAGGCTGAGCGCCAAAGAATTGAGGCCTTTGAACTATGGTGCTGGAGAAGACTCCTGCAAGTCCCTTGGACTGCAAGACGATCAAACCGGTCAGTCCTAGAGGAGATCAACCCTGACTGCTCTTTAGAAGGCCAGATCCTGAAACTAAAACTCAAATACTTTGGGCACCTAATGAGAAGGAAGGACTCACTGGAGAAGAGCCTAATGTTGGGAAAGATTGAGGGCAATAGAAGAAGGGGACGACAGAGAACGAGGTGGCTGGATGGAGTCACTGAAGCAGTAAGCGTGAGCTTAAATGGACTCCAGAAGATGGTAGAGGACAGGAAGGCCTGGAGGAACTTTGTCCATAGGGTCGCGATGGGTTGGACACGACTTCACAGCTAACAACAACAACAAACAAAAGAACAGACATTTTGACCAAATTGCTGGAATGTATATTCCTCCCTCCTCTATCCAAAAATGTTCCAATTAAAAGTTGATAAATATCAAGCAGCATAATCCACTGCTATTCGTCAGATACCAATTTATCTTTGGCCTTGAGTGAACATCCAAAATTCTTGAAGTCTTCTTATAGTGTAAGTATTAGAGATATTCCTTCACAATTCTTTTGCAGTCTTAGACAACTCACAGATCCTCGTCCCAACATTCATATATTATTAATGTAATTTCACATTTTCAACCTAGATCTAAAAAATGCTGTATCTTGATACTTGCCCTTCCATTAAGAACATTTGTTTTTTTCTATTCAGAGAAGATGATTAGCTTTCTGGTTCTTCAGCAAGTGTCAACCAACACAAAAATTGAGCCCAAAAGCAATGAACTAAAATGTGCAACAGTTAGCAGCCATTTGCAGACAAATTTCTGCTTCAGATGCCCCATTAGTTTCCTACATGAGTTTCCTACAATAGCATGTCATTTAGAGGGAAAATTGGCCCAAATAATATCTATTGTACCATCACAAGTTTGAACATAATTATTATTGTAACAGGAATTGCTCGAAGGGCAGGGTGTGTGGAATGCAAATTTGTCCCTGGCAGATAAGGCCTTGTTCCACCAAGCCACTACTTACTCAACTCAGCAACAGCAAAATGGTAACGGAAAACTGTTTAAGAGGAAATGTAGCTGTTGTCTGTGACTTTTACATTAGGTTTTCTGATATCATAGCAGTGAGCTAATACCTACTCTTAAAAAACAGCTTTACTGTAGCTGATTTTTTATCTCCAATTTTCCATATTTTTCCCAAGGCCAATGGAAATTTTTCTTTTTATTACAGTCCAGTATTGAAGAGCTAAAGGTTTTTTTTCACAAAATGAAATCTGGAGAGTTATGATGTCCATATTATGCAGATACATTTTTACTTGGCTATCCCATGCAGTTTTCCTATGTACCTTATTCACCCAGTGAAGGCAAAATGCAAATCGAGGCAGTGAAAATTTTGCAGAACTCAGAAGTGATATTGTGGCAGAGAACTATACACTCAAATTAATAAGTCTGAATTTTGAATAAGAGCCCCCACCATTGCAAAATATATAGGAGTATGGATAAGTTTAGCTTTACCATTTTGCCTTCAGCAAAATGAATATTTGTTGAATGGCCATATCACCCAGAACATTTATTTTATGATAGCATCACAATACTATCTGGTTGTTCTAAATGCTCTTACCAACTACAAAAGGTGGCTGGTTACAACAGTACAGTTTGGGCAAGCGTTTACATAGCAAATAGTGGCAAAGGCAACTGCCATGTGTGTTATATATTGATTGTGGTCCTGAAAGCTATAGTTCATAACCTTTGGAAATCAATAGATTATCTTACAGTATACAAGTACTCAACTTACGACCATTTACAACCAAATGATTTAATGATCATTTAAAGTTATGATGGCACTGAAGAATGTGAATAAGTTGTCCTTGCAATGTCCCCATGTAATGTGATTGCCACTTGCAACCTTCCCAGGGGACTTCTGACAAGCAAACTCAATAGAGGAAGCTAGATGTTGTGATTCAGGGTCAGCCTGTGGGTTCGGCAGTAGGGTCGGACGATTCAGAGGAGGAGGAGGGGGGTGTTGGAGAGCTTGCTGATGAGAGCCCTCAGCCAGGCCCCTCCCATCTGGTTACGACGCAGACCCAGCTGTGTGAGCCTGACAGCGTGGATGAAGATGACCCACAGCTGGCCCTGTTCAAGGACGCCCGACGCAGAAGGCAGTCAATCAGGAGTAAACAGAGGAAGGCAATGGGGCACCTCGGAAGGAGGCAGAGAGAAGCCACGCCCTGAACTGTTTAAAAGGGGAATGTGTGGGAGGGCTGGTTTGCTGAAGGCAACCGTTTGAATAGCTCCTGTTTCATGGTTCGTGTTTGCTCTCTTTGCTCTGTTTGCTCTGTTTATGTTTTTATGTTAATAAATTTGGCAGGCTTAGTTCCAGCCTCTTGCCTTCTTGTAAAAGGGGTTGTCCCTGCCTTTTCTGCAGGGCCGGTAGCAGGCTGGTACAGAACAGTGATATAGAACTGGATGGCCTCCACATGGGAACTGATGGCCATACATAATGGTGTCCATAGTGATTTATTTAACAACTTCCACAGAAAAGTCATAAAATTAGGTGCAACAGACTTAACAACCACAATGCTTAGTCATAGACATTATGGTCCCAATGCTGGTCATAAGTCGACCACTATCTGTATATTCCACCTTTCCTTGCTTACTTATATGATGTGTTCTGTATTGAAAGAAAATAAGCTCTTGTTTGTGCCTGAAGCACCATCTCTATTGAGGTTCTGTGAGGATTTGCAAAATACTGCAAGTTCTCATGTGAGTAAAATTAAACAGTTTGGAAATAGTGTCCCTTTATTGTTCAAAATGTCCTTTTTAATGGTAGACAAAACTTAGGAGTCATCTGGTAGCCCCTTTTCAGAGCAACAAAAAACTTCTATTTTTGAATTTGAATTTTATTGAATTTATATACCGCCCTTTCCCGTAGGACTCAGGGTGGTTTACAGGGTATATAAAACATCAATACAAAAATTAAGAACAATTAAAAAAGATTAAACTAAATCCATGAAAAAATATAAAACCCCAGTTAAAACCCCAATTAAAACTCAGCCTGGGCCGGAAAGCTCAAAGAGCCAGGTCTTCAGGTCTCGGCGAAATGATCGAAGGTCGGGGGCAGTCCTAAGCTCCATGGGCAGCTGGTTCCAAAGGGCAGGCGCCCCCACGGAGAAGGCCCTCCCCCTGGGTGTTATCCGCCGGCATTCTTTTACCAGCAGCACCCTGAGAAGGCCCTCCCTGTGGGAGCGCACAGGACGAAGGGAGCTTGATGCCGGCAGCAGGTGTTCCCTCAGATATCCTGGACTCAAGCCATTTAGGGCTTTAACTTTTAACTTAGTCCAAGCAGTATATTTGCCCTATTCAGCCATTCCAATGGAGCAACTCTGCGACTAGAGAGTTCCGGAAAGCATTGAAGCTGTTCTACTGCATAGCTCTTATAATGACAGTAGATTTGGTTTAAATGGACTGTAGAAAAAAGGGGTAGATGATGATCTACCTTTTTTAGAACACTGTCACATACTCTAAAATTAGAATGATTTAAAGTAATGGAAATCAACCTCAAGGTAAACTGAACACATTCATGGCAAGCTGAGTCTTGCTTTTAAAAGCATATTGTCTGTGGAATGTATTCCTACCAAGTTTATCCTTGAAAAATATTTGCTCAGAAAAATGGGTAACATGGTAATCTTGCTTTGACAGAAAACTCTGTAGTTTACAAATAGCTTCTTAAGAACATATCTGGCAATATTTTGGATGACAAAATGGGGGGGGGGTAGAAAAACCCCAGTCACATTGTCTAACAAAACAGGGAAAAGTGGTATATCTGCTTTTTTTCTTAAATCTAGTTATGGCCAGTTCTCAATATACTACATGATGCCAAGATTACCATAACAGAGTTTGGTCTTAGCACATTAAAAATGGTAAACTGAACACATTCATGGCAAGCTGAGTCTTGCTTTTAAAAGCATATTGTCTGTGGAATGTATTCCTACCAAGTTTATCCTTGAAAAATATTTGCTCAGAAAAATGGGTAACATGGTAATCTTGCTTTGACAGAAAACTCTGTAGTTTACAAATAGCTTCTTAAGAACATATCTGGCAATATTTTGGATGACAAAATGGGGGGGGGGGGTAGAAAAACCCCAGTCACATTGTCTAACAAAACAGGGAAAAGTGGTATATCTGCTTTTTTTCTTAAATCTAGTTATGGCCAGTTCTCAATATACTACATGATGCCAAGATTACCATAACAGAGTTTGGTCTTAGCACATTAAAAATGGTAGAATATAATGCAATGAAGAATTAGACAAAAAGAGCTGTGTGTACTTTCAATTTACTTAAACTTTCAACCTTGAGTAGTTCCATAAGATTCCTTCCCAATTCAAGCACCTCCAGATGTTTTGGGCTACTATCTACTATTTTTCTGTTACCAATTAGATAGTGGCTGGGGAAGGTGACAGTTGTAATCCAAAGGAACTGAGGAATCCAGGTTAGGGAAAGTTACTTATCCCAAAGGAAATACTGTATGCCTAGAAAACACTATCATTCTGTCTATAAAAGCTCTAAGTCAGGCATGTCAAACTGCCGGCCCGTGGGCCGGATGCATCATGCCAAAACTGCACCTACCCCATTGCCGGCAATGGGTGAAAAGTTGCAATATGTTGTGCAACATCATGTGACATCGCAAGTTTGACATGCCAGCTCTAGGTCTTCCCACCATTTATAGTAATGGTTGCAACATTTGTACTGAAATCCTTTATTATACATATTGAAGTGGTTGCCAATGAATTTCCAAGGGCAGTTCAACATTCTAGGTATGATCTATAAACAGACATCAAGTTAAGATCATAATGGATACTGCCCATCATAGTTGTAACTCATGATGATCATAAAACAGATTGGTCATGTGACTGACCTAATTTTATAACCCATTTTGTGGTGATTATTAAATAAATCACTATAATAACTAAGTAAATCCATGGTCTTTAAACAACTGCCATGATCATTAAGGCAGGGGTGTCAAACTCAATTTCATTGAGGGCCGCATCAGCATTGCAGTTGCCCTCAGGGGGCTGGGTCGGTATGGCCAGGGTGGGCGTGGCCTACTGGGTGGGCATGGCCAGCTCTACATCGTTCGCATCAAAGGTGCCTATGGGGGCCTGGGCAGGAGTGGGACAGATCTGAGGGTCTCTGGCAGAAGGAGGGTCTCTGGGCCAGGGCCAAAGCAGTGGGGGCCGTTTCCTCACTGTTTCCAGGATGGTTTCGCGGGCCGCATGAAACCACTTCGTGGGCCGGATCTGGCCCCCAGGCCTTGTGTTTGACATGTCTGCATTAAGGGAACCAATAGTTTGCTGTGAGCATGGTTTTGCCAAAAACAGAAATGCTGACCTTTGGCAAAATTACAGAAAAATCTGATCACATGACCACAGGATGCTGCATACAACCATAAATGCAAAATGGCTGCCGAGCACCCAAAGTGCAGCCATGTGATCACGAGGGAGTCCAATCCTCAGAACTTTGAATCTGGGTCATAAGTAGAAGAAGTCTTCGCGTTATGAGTGGAATGGAGCCTGCCCATTCCACTTGAAACTCGAAAACTCATGGGAGTGAATCTCGTACGTCGAACAAAATCACTCCCTTGCTCGTTAAGACACACGCAGTGAACATGAGGTATCTCAGGGTGGGGAATGCCATGGAGGGCTAGTGATGGAAGAGACGGCCAAGGCATTCCCAACCCACTAAGATACCTCATGCTTCCCCTTCCCTTCCTGCTATGCCAGACTCACCTTGAAAAGATCTGTTTCCTCTCTGCCGCAGTTCCTGCTGCCACATGGATCTGAGACCAAGGGCACTTCTGTGGCCCTCTGGTGGCCTGATCCGGGTGCCGGATGCCTTCTCCAGACCACTGCGGCCCAGATCTGAGGCTGGGGGACACTTCCGCAGCCCTCTGGCAGCCCAATCCAGGTGCCAGGTGCCTTCTCCAGGCTGCTGCTCCCCAGCTGCTGCTGCCCGGATCTGAAGCCAGGGGACACTTCCACGGCCATCTGGCATCCCTATCCAAGTGCCCGGATCGGGCTGCTGGAGGGCCGTGGAAGCATCCCCTGGCAACAGAGAATGGAACCAAGGCCAGGGGATGCTTCTGCACCCCTCTGGCAGCCCATTCAGGGCACCAGGCATCTTCTTCAGGCTGCTGCTGCCCGGATCGGGCCACCGGAGGGCCGTGGAAGCATTCCCCAGCCTTGGTTCCATTCTCTGTTGCAGAGAACAGAGGCCTAAAGTACTGTGAGATCATGTGAGATCAGTAGTGTGAGATCTTGTCCCACTGATCTGGCATGATCTTGTGTTACTTTAGGCCTCCATTCTCGGTGAAGGCACCAAATGCACCAAAGGCCTGGAGTAGCCAAGAAAGCTACTCGATCTTGATCTTCACAGGGTGAGTATAGAAGGCCTGGTGCCTAGGGAGACCCAGGGCCGGGGTGGGGAGGGAGGAAATAACCAGGGTGAATGTTGCAGTGTCACTGCAGTTGCTCATAAGGGTGAATGACTGCCATGGTGCTGCAATATTCGTAATTTTGGGACTGCCTCATAAGCACTAGGGTGCGCTTATCACCTAACTTTGAACGAGCATTAAGTGAATACTTGTAACTTGGGGATTTCCTGTACTTCTCAGGTAGATCCATTGTAACTTGGAATGGTTACTAAATGATCAATCATAAGTCAAGGACTACCTGTATAAAGCCCACATGATTCATGTTCTTGTTATTGGTAGGGCTATGTTTTCTGAAGAGAAAACAGGCGTATGTATTCAGTCCAAGGCATATGTATTCAGTCCAAGAAGGGACAGTTCAGATCCCACCCATTCAGGATCTGAAATGGATTAAGAGCTTGAAAGCAATGCTTCCTGAGGGCAGCCCTGGATTAAGAGAACAAAATTAGGATGGTTCCTACATGGATAAACTTTGAGAAGGTTACAGAAGAAATTATTCTATTGCCAAAAATTTGGGACCAAAAATGTTAATTCACTGGCCTGCTGTCAAAGTTTATTTGTTTTGGTTATTAATGTCAGTACAGTATTTAGTTTAGTTTAATTGATGACTGTTTTATTATAGCATTTTAACTGACAGATTATGATTGCATGTGTTGTAAACTGTCTAGTCTCTCTAGATGAATATATAAATTTTGTAATAAATCCTATGCATCATGTTCTTAGAGCATTTATTTTCTAGCATTTAGAGTTTTGGCTCCCAGGGTATGACTCATGATTTATTTCTTATTAGATAACTTCTAGAAATAATTGTATCGGGGATGCGGTGGCTCAGTGGGTTGGGACGCTGAGCTTGTCAATCAGATGGTCGGCAGTTTGGCAGGTCGAATCCCGAATGCCGCATAACAGAGTGAGCGCCTGTTACTCGTCCCAGCTTCTGCCAACCTAGCAGTTCAAAAGCACATAAAAAATGCAAGTAGAAAAATAGGGACCACTACGGTAGGAAGGTAACAGCGTTCCGTGCGCCTTTGGCGTCTAGTCATGCCAGCCACATGACCACGGAGACGTCCTCGGACAAACGCTGGCTCTTCAGCTATGAAATGGAAATGAGCACCGGCCCCTAGAGTTGGAAACGACTAGCATGCATGTGCAGGGGAACCTTTACCTTTACCATTAGAAATAATTGTAAATAGGTTGAACTCATCCAAATAATAATTGCTGATACTTTTTTTAAAAAAAAAACTACTTTCATCAATTAGAGAAAACTACTAAGAGCCTGAAAATAAATATTTCTATGATAGAACCTATAAACTATCTTAATTTAAATATGTAAAATTTTATTGAAAAATAGTATTTTTGTCAAGCTTGGGAAAAGAGCAGAATAAAGTGCAACCTTCCAATCCATAGATACACTGGAATTGGGTATGTGTAGTTTAACGAAGAGAAGGGTGAGGGGTGACATGATAGCAATGTTCCAATATCTCAGGGGCTGCCACAAGGAAGAGGGAGTCAAGCTATTCTCCAAAGCACCTGAAAGCAGGACAAGAAGCAACGGATGGAAACTAGTCAAGGAGAGAAGCAACCTAGAACTAAGGAGAAACTTCCTGACAGTTAGAACAACTAACCAGTGGAACAACCTGCCTCCAGAGGTGGTGAATGCTCCAACACTGGAAGTTTTTAAGAAGAGACTGGACAGCCATTTGTCTGAAATGGTATAGGGTTTCCTGCCTGAGCAGGGGTTTGGACTAGATGACCTCCAAGGTCCCTTCCAACTTCTTCTTCTTCTTCTTCTTCTTCTTCTTATTATTATTATTATTATTATTATTATTATTATTATTATTATTATTATTATTATTATTATTATTATTATTATTATTATTATAAATTAGGTACAGCTAGTCTTAAACAGACTGTGTAATGGAACAAAGCACTAATATACTTATCAGTTTACTAGCAATAATTGATTACTCATAACAAAACAAACATCTGGCCAAAGGGATTTTTCTTTCTGATAGGAAGAAGGACAAGGGAGAAAACTTTTCTATCTTGCCAGGCTCACAGTAGGACTCCAGTAGAAGACCTCTCTGAACCCTGCGGGTAGACCGGCACTGCCAGAGAGAGACCTTTGTCAAGAGGATGCCTGCTGGAATTGATTCAGGCATCATCTGAAACAGATTATACAGACAGATGCAAGATTTATTACTTGAAAAAGGCTACTCAACTAAACATTCATTTGCAGCGAATTTTATTTGCCCAAAGTAATAAAACCCGGATCCCAAGAAATAAGGAAAAAAGAAAAGAAAAAGAGAATCAACAAAAAACAAAATGGCATTAAAATTCCTTTTCCTTTTAACTTATCGCGATCGTAGATTTTACCCTTCATCACACATATGTGAGAAAAGGGTTCTTTTTAGAACACGTTGATGAAATAAAGAGCTAAATGGAAAAAAAAATTTATTAGCTTATTGAAATTTCCCTTGTATTGTCAATTAATTTTGTTGCACATATTTGTCTGGAATAAATATTTCAAATATATTTGTAAAACATACATTTTAAACCACCTAGCTGGATAGAAAATACTCAACAAGTGGCTGAAAAATGATATGGTTAATGATCATAGATGTTCACCTCAGCTCAGCAAATACCAGCACACTATAGATAACCTCAGGTAGCAACTGGAACAAATGACGACCCCAGAACACACAAAAATGCTGACCATCACCATACATCTCTAAGACAAGCTAAAAAGAAAAATAAAACTCCAAAGCAAACTGCTCAAGCTAAACCCCAGAAACAAAGAGGTATCTTCATCCAAATGGGTAGTCAACATGTCCAATTGCCTACTGTCCACCACATGATACAATATACTCCAGAAAGGCATCAGCTATAAGACATAGAATCAGAATTCTTTGCAGTCTTAGATGCAGCATTTAAAACCACAAGACTTGCCATAGAGACCCAAGAAAACATAAGGCAGACAATCATACTACAGAGTAGAAGAACACAGAATCAACACTAGTAAATGTTATGCTGAAAAAGAAAGATGTTTGTTTGATAGTATTTTGTTTCATTTATAAATATGAACTACAATTTTTTGATCTGACCATAAGTCAAAATTGGGGACCAAATTAAGTGATAGTAGACAAATGAAAAGAAGGCTGGAAAAGCCAATACAGTATGCCATTTTGCACTATAAATTGTTTGACTAGATAAATTATAGAAACCATTTTCACCCATCAAGTTTTACTGGGTGGCCTAGGACCAGTCACTATCTCTTTGGCTAGTTTGGCTAAAGAAAAGAAGAAATAGGGGTGACATGATAGCAGTATTCCAGTATTTGAGGGGTTGCCACAAAGAAGAGGGGGTCAAACTATTCTCCAAAGCACCAGAGGGCAAGACAAGAAACAATGGTTGGAAACTGATCAACCTGGAATTAAGGAGAAACTTCCTGACAGTGAGTACAATTAACCAGTGGAACAGCTTGCCTCCAGAAATCATGGGTGCTCCATCACTGGAGATTTGAAAGAAGAGACTGGACAGTCAATTATCTGAAATGGCATGGGTTCTCCTACTTGAGCAGGGGGCTGCACTAGAAGACTTCCAAGGTCCCTTCCAGATCTATTCCATTCCATTCCACTCTATTCTATTCTTAGGAAATCTGAAAACAAATATTTGTTATAGAAAAAACTGGAAGAGGAAGTACTATGTATGAAAGTGAGGTGGGAAATAAATTTAAATACTAAGTAAATAAAATACAACAAAGAATGATTGAACACTTCCTGGGCAGTCTTCCATAGCTGTATATTTAAAAAGTATTTCAACTCTCTTTGCTCTGGAATTCTGCGGATTAAAACCATCTGTTCTTTTGATAGATATCAGCTAAAGAACCAGAGGATCTCTTTCTTGAGTTCATAAGCAGAGAATTAAGAACTTTCTTTTCCTCATTTTACTGCAGTTTGAGTTTCATGAAGGGCTTATCAGAATGTTTTTAGTTAATATTAATATTGAGCCTTGGTGGAGCAGTGGGCTAATGCCTCCTTAAGTAACACCAGCTGCCTGCAATTAGTGGGTTCGCATCCCACCAGGCTCAAGGTTGACTCAGCCTTCCATCCTTCCCAGGTAGGTAAAATGAGGACCCAGATTGTTGGGGGCAATAAGCTGATTTTGTAATAATGCCGCTTGGGGTGTGTGTGAAAGCCCTAAGAAGCAGGCATATACATAGAATGAAGGCTACTGCTAAGCTTGTAAGCCGCCCTGAGTCTTCGGAGAAGGGCGGGATATAAATGGAATTAAAATAAAATAAATAAAATAAATATTGCAATTTCTGGAGGCTTTTTTCTGAATTATTGATTGATGAAATACAATCATCTAGAACAGGGATGTCAAACTGCTGACATCATCCGGAGGCTGCATCCACCCCAGCTCCAACAATGCAAAAAAAGTCGTGATACACCGCAACACATCACGTGACGTGGTGAGTTTGATACCAGTGATCTAGAATCTTTTGTCTATAGGATCAGTCATCATGAAAATATTATTACATCAACAGATGTTTGAATTGTGCTAGATTATTGCAGTATTTCAACATTATGAAAGAGACCAATGCCTCAATCCAGATTACTTGAAAATAGTTGCTGCCTGTGTTACTTCATTACTTGCTATGTTCACTGATTATTCTGCTAAAAATATAAAGAAAACTTTTTTGTGTGAATGCGTTGTCATCCTCAAAAAAAAGCCCCACAGAGCTTTAAAATAAAGTCATACTATTTTTCTTACATTAACTTTGAAAAACTGTGCAAGCTAAAACTTTTAACAGATGCAGTAATGAAATTTCTTATATTGTCTTTTATCTCTTGTATAGAATTCTATACATTTAACGGCTTGGCTAAGACCCCAAAAGAGTGGTTCATTCTTATTCTCCACTGATAGCAAACTTAATTATGTAGGGTAAATCTTGGCTCAAGGACAAATGTTCCTCAGAGAAACATTGATGTAAATTAAAAGTTTAATAGACAATAGATGCTAATATTTATCCACAATATTCAAATCAAGCTCTGAGCTTGGTTGTTTTCTGACAGATATTTCATTACTCAAGCTAGGTAATATCATCAGTAAAATATAACTAAAACACTATAAGAATGCTGTACCATAAGTGTACCCAAAGTATGACATAATGATACCAGCTAAATAAAATTTAAAATGAAACAGTCAACACAGTTGGGAGTTGGCTGATCTTGAAGGGGAACAGCAGTTTCTACTCTTGCATGGCACTTTAGAGATCATAATCGTAAATGTCACTGTTCCAAGTCATCATGGGCCATGTTCTTGATCTCCACTCACTTTGGAGTGGAGCGAATATGAAAGTGGAGAACATCACCTTTGGTCCTTTGTCAGTCAGATCACAGTTAGGGATTATGAAATAGATGGCTATATAAATTAATGTAATAAATAAATACATTTCTGCTCACCATAAATGTTATCAGCATCATTAAATTGTAGAGGAGAAAACCCAGTTGGGATTAATGGATCATATAACTTGTCCAGTTGAAGTCCACACATCTTAAATTTGGCAAATGTTAAATGACAAACTTAAATGTTTGCTGACGTTGCCAAATGTTGCCCTAGAACAGGCATGTCAAACTCATGATGTCACATGACGTTGCATGATGTATTGCGACTTTTTCCCCATTGCCGGCAATGGGGCAGGCGCAGTTTCAGCGTGACTGTTTGGTTCAGGCAGACGAATGACTCAGAGAGGTTAACAGCAAAATGGTTTATTCAATACACATATGTCAACTGTCAACTGTCACAATAACTCTGGCTTTTATACTAGAGCTGTTTAAACTGTATCCAATCACAAGTCCGGGTTTTCCCGCTTTTACAACTTTAACCAATAGTTGCACCAGAATCTCCCGCTTCAAGGAACCTTCTTTGCAACCAGCTACTTACATGTTTGCAACAAAGCTACTGACATAACACCCCTTCCCCCCCAGTTGATGTTATTTATTGACGTAATCTCTCAAGTATTTGGGTGGCCTATGGACCCTAGATGGATATCTATTGGTTTGGTTACTTAAGTCATTGCTAACTGACTGTCTGCTAGGCTGGCTTATATTTATGGGTCTGGACTCTTGAATTACAGGCTCTGACGCTTCTCTACTAACTGGCTGTGATTGTTGTTGTGTTTGATGTTGATGCTCAGCTATTGCAGGCCTGCTCAAAGAGGACAGCTCCCAGTCAATTTGGCTGTGTTGTGGGTTAGCTGTGGACACACTGGTTTGAATTTCCGCTTCCCCACTAACCGGCAGGTTGTTATGATTACACCAAGATGCAGTGTTTCCCCCATGTACGCTTTGACCCCCATCAACTGGCATACTTCCAATAACTCTCTTCCTTAGCTGATCTATGTGTCTTTTACTTATTCTATTCCCTTCCCCCTCAATGGTGTAAGACAACGGCCCCATTATGTCAGTGACCACCCCCGGGACCCATTTGTCCCCCTGTCCATAGTTTCTGGCCCAGACTAAGTCTCCAATTTTGAATGATCTGTTTGGAATGTCCGGTTCAGCACTTGAGGGTAGTTTGTCAGGATGTAACCTGTCCAGTTTGGTGGTTAGCCGTTTGCCCCACCTCATTTTTGCCGGGCTCTTCCCAGTAGCCGTGCAAGGGGTTGTGTGCTGGGTCAGCAAAAAGTCTGCCAGTCTTTGGTGCCAATCGCCACGGATGATTCGCCTCAAGGCGTCTTTGGTGGTTCTCACGTTGCGTTCAGCCAAGCCATTGGTGGACGGGTGGAAGGGTGCTGATGTTGCATGCCTAATCGAGTTGGCCCTGAGGAAGTCCTGAAATTCAACAGAGGTGAATTGTGGCCCATTGTCCGATACAATCACATCAGGTAACCCATGAGTGGCAAAGAGGCCCCTTAAGACCTGTATTGTTCTACCAGATGTCATTGAACTGACAGGCACTACCTCTAGCCACCTAGAGAAACTGTCCACCACAACTAGGAAGGTTAAACCTTGAAAAGGTCCAGCAAAATCAATATGAATCCTAGACCAAGGATTCCTGGCCAATTCCCACTTATGAGTGTGAGTGTGTGGCAGCTCAGGTCTAGAACGCTGACACAAATAACATCCTGAAACACATTCTTCGATGTCTTTATCAAGTCCTGGCCACCACAAGTGACTTCTAGCTAATGCCTTCATACGTACTATTCCAGGGTGACCCTCATGTAATTCTGATAAAACTATAGATCTGTGGAGTTCAGGAATGACAACACGGTTGCCCCACAATATACATCCCAAATGGGATGATAGTTCATTCTTCCTCCTAAAATATGGAATGTACTTGGCATCAGGGTTAGTACTAGGCCACCCACTAAGGACCCAGGCCATGATCCTTTTGAGGATAAGGTCTTTTTTAGTAGCCTCAGCTATTTCTTTAGCAGTTAAAGGGCATTCAGGAATTTCCTGTAATGACATAATTTGTCCCACTGGAGCAGGGTCCTCCTCTGTGTTGCTTAAGGGCAGTCTGCTGAGGGCATCTGCATGGCCCATTTCCTTACCTGGTCTATGTTGAAGTGAGAATGAATATGCTGAGAGGAAAATTGACCACCTCAGCATCCTGGGAGACATTATTTGGGGTGTCTGTTTATCGGTGGTAAACAGTCCCAATAATGGTTTGTGGTCAGTGAGTATGGTAAAGTTCCTACCATAAAGGTAATCATGGAACTTTTTTACTCCTGCCACGATTGCTAATGCTTCTCTATCAATCTGTGCATAATTCCGTTCGGCTTTGGTAAGCGTCCTGGAATAGTATGCAATTGGCTTTTGAATACCTTGACTATCCAAGTGGCTGATAACAGCCCCCACACCATAAGGTGAAGCATCACAAGCTAAATAGATTGGTTTATTCTCAATAAAATGAGTTACTGTGGATTGGCTTGAAAGAATATCTTTTAATGTTTGAAAACTGACTCTATGTTTATCATGCCACTGCCATGGGGTTTTTTTATCTAAAAGTCTATGTAGTGGTTCTGCTATGGCAGCTTTATGAGGCACGAATGTGTGATAAAAGTTAACTAATCCTAAAAAAGCTTGTAATTCAGCCTTGTTTTTTGGTTCTGGTGCCAATTTAATTGCCTTAATTTTTTCTGGTGTAGGATGAATTCCATCTTTATCTATCCTAAATCCTAAAAATTCTGTGGATTTAACCCCAATACAGCATTTATCCTTTTTTAATTTAAGTCCAGCCCCCCTAAATCTTCCCAATACCTGTTCCAGACGTTCAGCTAATATTTCTTCATTTCTTCCAGCTATTAGAACATCATCAAAATAAGGGCATACACCTGGTATGCCCTTTAAGGTCCTCTCCATCACCTCCTGGAAGATGCCTGGAGCTGCTGCAATACCGAATTGCAGCCTGTGGACTCGGAACGCCCCCTTGTGGGTAACAATAGTTTGAGCTTCAGCAGCCTCCCTGGAAACAGTAAGTTGCAAGTACGCCTGCGCCAAGTCTAACTTGGCAAATATGGCGCCGTCCTGTATCGTGGCGAGGACCTGCTTCACCGTCGGGACCGGGTAAGCATGTTTTTTCATTCCGAGGTTCAGGGTGGCCTTGTAGTCAGCGCAGATCCTCACATCCCCATTAGGTTTAAGGGGTGTGACGATCGGCGTTTCCCACAAACCACCCTCGACCGGTTCTAGGACGCCTTGGCCTACAAGCTTATCGAGCTCGGCCTCGATTTTTTGCTTAAAGTCGAAAGGCACCCTTCGGGCCTTAAGCCTGATGGGTTTAACCGACGGGTCTAAATTAAAATTAATTGGGGGCCCTTTATATTTACCCAAAGACCCATCAAATACGTCTGCGAATTCATCACAGACTGATTTGAGGGTCTTATTATTAATAACTGTGTTTATTCCCCCTATCCAAATTCCCAGGGCGGGGAACCAGTTAAGGCCTATTAAACTAGTTCTATGGCCTTCTGTAACTATTAAATCTAGAGTTCCATTAAACCCCTTATATTTAACTCTAATGGTAATTTTTCCTTTAATTTTTATTGGGTTTTTTTGGAAGTCGGTCAACTGGATTTTGGTTGAACTGAGTGGAATCTTTCTGCCACTTTTTTGTTCAATCTTTTTAAGGGTTTCACTGGATATTATGGACACTGAGGCCCCAGAATCAATTTCCATTTTGCAAGGAATTCCTTGCAATTGGACTACAATTTTTAATTTTGATCCCACAATTTTGTTAATTTTTCCCTTCCTACTGTGATTGACTCGCGCCACCTCCCCGCGGTTCGGGTATTGTGCCCACAGTCTAGGGGTCTCTTTGCCACTATAGTAAGGGGTTACCTTACCTTCGGGCCAAACGTCGACTTCATGTAGGCGATTGTCGCGTGCACGACCCCTGCAAATGGCCTGAATGTGGCCGGTCTTCCCACACAATCTGCATCTGGCAGTACGGAATCTGCAAGTTGCTCGGGGATGATTGCCTCCACAGCTGCCACATCTATTGTCGTTGTCGCGCGGTCTCGTTGCAGTGTCTCTCAGTTGTCGTTGGGTTGTTGTTGTTTGTCGTTGTGATGTTGTCGGTTGGAATCGACGACTCGATTCCGGCCCGTCGCTTCGGGATGGGTTTGCCGCCATTTTTCCGAACCGTCTGGTGACTTCGGCGATGTCGGCTTCCCATTGTTGGTCCACCTCCCCGCAGTCCACAAGGCCTTCTTGATTTATTTCGGCAGACGCGGCCATGCTATTTCGGGGGGGGTCGCGATACCCGGTGGATTCATAAGTCAAGAGTTCGTTGAGTACTTCTTGCAAGTCACCGGTGGGCTTAGCAATAATTCTGTTTTGTAGCTGCTCATCTCGCAAGCCCAGCACCACTCTGTCCCGAATTCTTATCTCTAAGTTGTCATACTTGCAACGTACTGCTGCTTCTCTGACTGCAGCAACGAATTTTTGAATTGACTCGCCCGGTCTCTGATTCCGTTTTTCGAAAATGCGCCGCCAAAAGAGTTCTGATCTCCTTGGCGTAAAGTGTACTTTTAATTTGGCCAATAAATCGGCATACGGAACGCTAGAAACCGGCAGTGGTTGACAAAGTCCCACAGCAACCCGATACACTGGAGTGCCGCAAATGGTTAGTAAGGCAGCCGCCTTTTTTCGGTCATCGGTTATGCCGTTAACGAGCAAAAACCCTTCGACCTGTCCCACATATTCTTCCCAGTCCTCTGGGAAGTTTGGATCGAATTCTTTTAAGGACCCAATTTGCGCCATTCGGGAAATTGTTGATTCCGCCGCGGCCGCTTGTGGTTGACTGTGAATTCTTTTTAAATTTTCCGCCTTACACGCAGCTGTTCCGCCGGTCCTTCTCTAGTCCGCCGTCTATCCCACCTTCGTCGCCAGTTGTTTGGTTCAGGCAGACGAATGACTCAGAGAGGTTAACAGCAAAATGGTTTATTCAATACACATATGTCAACTGTCAACTGTCACAATAACTCTGGCTTTTATACTAGAGCTGTTTAAACTGTATCCAATCACAAGTCCGGGTTTTCCCGCTTTTACAACTTTAACCAATAGTTGCACCAGAATCTCCCGCTTCAAGGAACCTTCTTTGCAACCAGCTACTTACATGTTTGCAACAAAGCTACTGACATAACAGTGACGCATCCGGCCCGCAGGCCAGCAGTTTAACATGCCTGCCCTAGAAGATGATCTCACCCATGACTTTGTGCAAATGTTAAAGAGGAGGTGGGAGAGGACCAATCCCTTCAGTACATCATACAGGACGTGCCACAAAGCTGACCTCTCCCCATAACAAAACCACCCACTGAGGAACACAGCCACTAACTCCTAATTCCTGCAGTGGTTCAGAAGGTTACACTATTGATACTATTGGAAATTATGAAAGAGATGCAAAAGGAAAGATACAATAACTTTATTCAGGTCCCAACAAAAGTAATCCGCTGGAATAACCAATGCTGCTGTGGGAAGTCAGTCCCACACACAAACACACAGAGAAGTAAATATTAAAAGGGCAGAAAAATATATTTCCCAAAGGATCTTAAAGAGGCAAAAAAGCATGCCCAGTTTTTCTTAATAGCCCCAAGTCTCCCTCCCCCAAGCAGAAATCAGCTCTGTAGAAATGGAGATTAAAATTCTATTCAGGAAGGTTGAAGCTAGAAGCTTAGAAAGACAAAGACACCAAAAATCTACATAACCCACCCAAACTCTAAGACAGGACATAATAGGATTAACCCACAGATGCCAAAGGGGCACACTCAGATTCAGGTCAAAATACATGACACAGGAAATACAAAGCCTCAAACAGGAACAGGAAACAACCTCAAGAGCCCCAGAGGGTATAAAAACTCACTCCCTACATGTGCTCTCTTTTCTTCCAGAGCCATCTTTCTGTCTGGCTCTCTTCTTCAATAAACTGCAACCTTCTTTCTAAAGCAGTTACCATGTTGTTTATTCCAGGCTTGGACTGAACCATGATGATGACTTTTCGTTCAACACTGCCTTGGCTACATGTCCAGGTGTAATGCCTTTAGTGGCTACTTATAACTAAAATGGAAGCCTTACAGAAATCTTGGCTTCCTGTTAAATTGCATGGTAAACTAGATACCCCTGAAGGAATAGAGACAGTAGGCAGAGACTGGTGGTCAGATGATGAATTTTGACCAGCTGTCAACGCTGTGACAATGGATGTCGTCGCTCTGACAACTGAGAACCAGCAGCCATTTTTACTTTCATTTCGAATGTGCCTTTCTATTCTTTTAGAGTTCAGATGTAGAAAGAGGGATGGGGTAAATGCCTGAGGATTTCGCTGGCCATAAAAATGTAGAAGTGTGGAAACTCAAGGACATGGTCTCAAGGTTTTGGCGGGCTGAGGGGCCGGAAAGTCCACGTTTTGTGCTAATTGGGGAATGTGATTTATGACAGCTCTTGTGGGGTGGGAATTGCAATTTGTTACTTTGTATCTGGGAAGAGAGAATCTCATTCTTGGGTTCAACTATGTAAGTGCCAATACTTTGTTTCCTAAATAAAATGTTCTTTAAGGAAGAATTCTTGCCTTGAAGTTCTTTTACTGGTTTCATCTATCGGAACCATGACACCAGCACCCAAGACAGCTATTCCTTGTAACTAAATTGCAGTCACTGAAGTTTTTGTGATCGGCTCATGAGTTGACCAGCTTAAGAGTCAAGGAATTTCAATCAAGCATAAAGCTACAATATAGACTGTATGGAGATACTGTTTTCAAGAGCCACATTTCTTAAACACACTGAGATGTAACTAATTGACAGCTAAAAAGAGATCTTCTGAGTAGCAGGATGAAAAAAATCAACTTGGTGAGCCATCATTCTTAATGAAATACAAAAGGGGGGGGGGAGTTTTAAAGATTTATAAAAAGAGGAAGATTGGGACCAGCCTTGGAGAAAGGAGCTGAACCAGCACAACACCCAGCCCTGCAGCTGGCCCAAAAGGATACCATGCTTAATGATATTGAAAGCCATCATGGAGAGCAAGGATGGATGTACTACCTAATCCCACTCTCTCCAGACTACAAAGACTACAACTTGTTCACAATTCCAGCTAATTTTAAATTATTTTTGCAAGAATGTATTCATGAGATCAATGTGTTTTTTTTATCTAAAAGGCAATTAAAGGGTAATCTTAGACATGTATTGGGCATTTTGGAATATTTGGAAGAGTTAATGAAAAACTGCATATTTTATTATATTTTATTGTTTTTATTAAATGTAAGTTGATCACAGCTTTTGATGAGGTAATATATAAACAAATATGATCAATCATAGCAAATAAATCATAGCAAACAAAAATTAGAGCAAACTAATATTTCATCTCAACTGTTTCACGTTCTACTTTTAACCAGAATAGATCATGGAAATATTAAAGCATAGATAATCTCTGCCATAGGAAGTGAACAATAAATGTATTATACAGATATTTAAAGGGACGCGGTGGCTCATTGGGTTAGGACGCTGAGCTTGTCGATCAGGTGATTGGCAGTTTGGCGGGTCGAATCCCGAGTGCCGCATAACAGAGTGAGCGCCTGTTACTCGTCCCAGCTTCTGACAACCTAGCAGTTCGAAAGCACGTAAAAATGCAAGTAGAAAAATAGGGACCTCCATAAATATTTAAACTATGTATCTTCAGACACAGGACAGAGACAACAGCCTCATAGTAACCTTTGAATAAATATTGCTTCACCTACCTACAATCTTAACTAAAGCTTGAAAGGTTTAAACTTTTGTTTGACTAGGAAAACTTTTGAACCTTCGTTATATCATTATTTCATACTAGATTCTCTTACATTTAAATATTGGACCTGCACCAGTATTTTTGTGGATTGTTACTAGAATTTACAAAGTAAACATTCTTGTTCATGTATTCCTCTTTTTCATATGAACTTTAGGTGAACCTTTTGTACAAATTATATCCTAATTCCAAGTTACTGTTTAATCATGCAGTTTCCAGCCATGTCATGTCATGCTGTCAGCTTAGGGAAAAATTTTGGCTACTTAGATTCAGTACCCTGATCCAAAAGAATATTTACAGGGCATGACATCTGACTTTTTTCATTTATTTATATCAGGTGCTTAGCAGTGGGAAGTCTGGGATGCTTTCCATAACCATTCAAATTACATTACATTCATTGACATTATTCATATGGGTGATGTACAGGGATTTTTTGCAAGCTACAACAGCCTGATGACATTCCAGAAAGATCATGAATATTCATCACTAGGCTTTACTAGACAAGACTGCACCCCCATGTTGCTTAAAGGTAAAAGTAAAGGTTCCCCCGCACGTGTGTGCTAGTCGTTTCCGACTCTAGGGGCCGGTGCTCATCTCCGTTTCAAAGCCGAAGAGCCAGCACTTGTCCAAGGTCATGTGGCCGGCATGACTAGACGCCAAAGGCGCACGGAACGCTGTTACCTTCCCACTGGAGTGGTCCCTATTTTTATACTTGCATTTTTACATGCTTTCGAACTGCTAGGTGGGCAGAAGCTGGGACGACTAACAGGCGCTCACTCTGTTATGCAGCACTCAGGATTCGACCCGCCAAACTGCCGACCTTCTGATCGACAAGCTCAGCGTCCCAACCCACTGAGCCACATTAATCTGTTTACACACAGATTAATTGGCATAAAAATACTGTAGTTCCTTCAGTTTGAGAAAGAGCAATTCATAGATGGCTATCCAGATGCAATTGCAATATACATTAGGCATGATAGCTATGAATTACCTGAAACTGTGATAGAACCAGAGACGTGATGACATCCATATCCTACATATGGGCATTGGACTAGCCCAGGAAGGAATAGAAAGTTGAACCAAACAGATGATCCAACAAGGAGATTCTAAAATATTGCTCTGCATAAACATAGATTTGAAGAGAATATTTCTTATCTTCTGAAGCTATTGTCGAAATATTTTATAAAATACACTAATAGTTTTACAGATGAAGTATTCCAAGTACAGATAATTAGTAATAATATATCTAAGCATTTGCATTGTATAGATTACCCTATACAATTTTTGACTGCTCTTTTTAACGATGATCGTGCTAAATAATAAACGACCTATTGAAGATTTTGTAATGCTACAGGGTGGCCTATCATACATTAAAATACATTCAGATTTTGATTCATAATTCACCTCCTGTAATCATGTAAATATCTCAAGCTTAACAGGAATCCAATGTAGTTAATTTTTATTACACATATATGAAAGGCATTTATTGTAGCAATGAAGATAATCTTAGGTATCTTGCTGTCAATTATTCTTCTAGTAAGAGATTAATTTCTTTGTCAGAGAATGAAGTGATTCAATAGGAAGTAGTTAAGAGTTTGGACTATGACTGGAGAGATGCAGATTTAAGTCCCTACTGAACCTTGGAACTCAGTGGTTGACTTTGTATGAGATAACAAATTGGTTCATACATAACATAAAGCCAACATATATGGGATTAGACTGTATTTGCACAGTAAACCAAAGCAAAAGTAAACACCTTATTGTTGTTTAGAAATATGTATCCGTCAAATCCTACTTAGCAGCCTAACCTACACTGCAACATGTTTTTGTAAGACAAATGAGGGGAAACTGCATGTGGGATATCTACTGCTCTAGCTGATTATACAGGTAGATTCTGTCCCTGATGCTTTCTGCACTATATTTTTAACCAAGTATGTTTTTGCACATAACCTTAACCTAAATGACATATACAAGAAATGATTCCACAACTAGATACCCATTAAGGTTTGTTTTTTGAAGTAGTTCACACTGCTATATTAACACCACATACTAGCTGATGGCTTAATGAATTAACCCCACTATTTGAATTCATAGCACAAAGTGCTCTACAAGGTAGCCAACTATAATTTTATCTACTGTGATGAATGAACCCAGCCACTGAGATTTCCTACATACTATATTATGATTTGTTATCAAGGGTTTACTGAAAAACCATTGGCTGGGTTTGCATGCAAGTTATAGTATAAATTAACAATGTCTGAGTCCATATGTTAACCCCAAAAAAGCATATGGCAGCTTGTGTGACTCTGAATGTAGCATACTAATGATTCTGCTCAGCTTAGAACTGACTTCCTTTCCAAATACCTGCTGTGTAGATTTTGCAGTAGATTAAAAAACAAAAACAAAAGCAACAGTAAATACAGCACTCACTGCAGCATTTTGAATACAAAAACTTTTTATCATTCCAAGTTGGTTAAGTCATGGTGGAACCAGTAATAAGTATAAATAGATCTTGATCAAGGGATGTGTTATCAAAAATATAAGCCACCTAAAGCTCCCAACACAGTATTTTGTTTATCCTCATTAGATTATCTGATTTCATTTTATTTTGTAATAAGCAAGTCATGATTATGTGTAATAATGAATTTTATAAGTAATAATTCTTATTTAATAATTACTTCAATGTATCCACTAACAGTATAAGACCATGCTGTATGAAATTTATCTAATTTAGAATCATTTCTCCTAAAAGAGGAAATAAATGCAGTCATTCTTTTCTAACCTTGCATCCTAAATTGAATCATGGCACCTTACACCTCTCTTCAACCTATTCTGCTTTCAGGTGCAACTTGAAGCAAAATTACAGGAACACAAAAGATCTGAGATTCCAGAAGCTGAAAACCCACGCACCCAGATTCAAAATATAAAACTGATCCATCTCAAAACGATGTTTAAACAGTTCCACAACCTGTGAGTAACTTACAGCATTGAGCATAAGCAGTTAGATTGGCATATAGATCATTGGTTAGTGCGTTGTGCAAATCCAGGCAATGGGGGATTTTAATAAACAATCCGGGGTTCGCATGCTGTGGAAATATAGCCAACGAAAGATGAGCCCAGCTACTAGCAAAAATGCTTTGGCAGAGCGCAATTTCATCCTACTCATTCATCTTTTTACGCGGCCGAAAATTAGGTGCGATGAAACCACAGCGTGCATGAAGATTACTAAATAAATTGTCTTATATTGGTTAATCTAGTTCGGGGCGCAGTAGCGCTATCCCTATCGATCTTTTCCACCCTGAAGAACAACCCTGGCGGAAGCGGATAATGGATCTTAAAGCCTGGAGATCTTTTCATTAGGAAAAGCCGGAGAGAAAGGAGAGGTAAGCGGGCCCACTTCCACAAAGCCACGCCCTCTATTCTCTGGCATCATTCTCGCTCATTCGGAGCCAAACGACATAGCGGTCTGAGCCCGGCTGAGGAAGGCAGGGTGGGCGATGGCTTCTAGCCACGCCCTTTCCCCGCCCCCCTCTCCCTCCTCCCTTAGCTTCTCTGAATTACTTCGACCTCGACCCAGCCCCTTTCCTCCCTCGTGTCGCCCCTCAGAGGCGGGTCCGGCGCCTGCGCACTGTGTCCGAGAGGCCGGGAGGTTGCGGGCGGGTGGAGGAATGTGCGTTACAGTTAAATAGTGGCTACGGCGCCGCAGAAGCGGCGCTTTCTGGGGACCGGATGAAGGACAGGGACTGAGTGAAGCGGGAGGAGCTGCGGCCGGAGGGAGCGCTCGGGCCGGGTCGCAGCTGCAGTTTCGGAGGAGACCCGAGGCGGCCAGGAAAGACAACAGACGGCGGGGCTCCATGGCGCGGCGTGGGTTCCTGAGTGGCCGCGGCGTCGCCAGCTCCACTGCCACAGCTGTGAGCGGCGCTCTCTTCCCCTGAGGAGCGTTCGCTTCGCCTCCTGACGAGGAAAAAGGGTTCGCTCGCCCCATCGGGGTCCTCGGGTTGGACCGAAGAGAGAAGGGGAGCCCGCTGGGGCCTCCCTCGTCGTTCGCTTCCCTTCCACACGGACGGGCGGGCGGGCGTGCCGGGGGCTGGAGTAGGCGGCGGCGGCGTTGGCGTTGTTGTTCCTGCCTCTATGATGAAATTCAAGCCAAACCAGACGCGGACCTACGACCGGGAGGGTTTCAAGAAGCGGGCGGCGTGCTTGTGCTTCCGCAGCGAGAGGGAGGAGGAGGTGAGAGTCGGCTTCTGCAAGGCTGCGGCGTGAGGCGGGGGCGGCTTGGAGGAGAACCAAAGCAGTCGGGGTTACCCCTCGGCTCCTTCTCGGGAGTCGGTGGGGGGGGGGCTGCCGCGCCCAGACCCGCTCGCTCCTTCTTCCCTTTCCTCCGCCGCCGCCGCCGCCGGCCATCAAGTCCGTTCGGCTCCTTTGTGTGCGGTGTCTGCCGGAAGGAATTAGCTTGTCGCCCCCTGGCGAGCCCGTCGGTCCCTGCCCGTCTCCTTCGCAAGATCTTTTCCCTAGACCAGGGGGTCGGCAACCTCGGCTCTTTTATGACTCGTGGACTTCAACTCCCAGAATTCCTGAGCCAGCATAGCTGGCTCAGGAATTCTGGGAGTTGAAGTCCACGAGTCATAAAAGAGCCGAGGTTGCCGACCCCTGCCCTAGACAGCCCAACTCGCCGTTCTGGGACGCAGGGATTGCGGGTCGCCAGTGGGCGTCGGCAGTAGCTCTCCGCGGGCAGCCTTAGTTAGAGGACTCGGGGGCTGTAGCGAGGGCCGGGCGGGGGAGAGCGCTAGGAAAGGCTCCACGTGTGTGTGAGAGAGATTGCTGCAGGACTCAGGGGTCTTCAAACTCGGCCTTTTTATGACTCGTGGACTTCAACTCCCAGAATTCCTCAGCCAGGCATGCTGGCTGAGGAATTCTGGGAGTTGAAGTCCACGAGTCATAAAAGGGCCGAGTTTGAAGACCTCTGCTGCAGGTCATCCACCCCGTGGGCGAGGTTAGAACCAACGTGCTTTCAGCGCTCGCTAGCCGGACTGATCTGGCTGTCTCCGAAATCGGCAAGGGCCCCGAGTTCAACGACCTCTTTAGAGTCGGGCGATCAAGTTGCTTTTGAGACCGCCACAGTTTTTCTAGTTTCAAAGCCCCTTCCCCTCCTCCCTTGACTTCTAAAGCAGACAGGTAGGCGGCAGTAGTGCCTATTTATGCAACTGTAATCCATGAAACTTGCTCCTGGCGATTTTCCTGCCCCATTTTTGTCGTCGTGTCATGTGTTCTGAATGGCCTGTGTTACCTAAGTAACCATTTGCTATTGCCAATAGAAAAAAATAATAATAATAACCGTAACCTAGGGTTGAACTGTGGAGACCTTGGTGATCTCTGAATTTTGTAGTTGGTTGGCACATTTTCATTACCCAGTTAGGTAACATCAACGCACTAGTGGGTAATGAAGCATCTGCAAGCAAACAGCCAAGCCCAAAGAGCACGAAGGATTCCACTATTTCCTATTAAATTAAACCAGGTAGTTCAAAGATAAGAAACTGACTTGAAGCATGATTATATATGAAGTGCTTAAATAAAATATCTGGGTTAAAATCTATGGGTAGATTTGTTTTCATATACATTGAAGTACTATTTGAATCTGAATAATACATAATGCAGTGTAATTTTACTAAATTTTGAAAAGCTGTATTTTGCTTCAAAAGTACAAACACGTACACAAAATTGCTTTGACTATTCTAGTTAGATATACCATAACTGGTTGCAGAAATATGGATGACCATTAGATGGCTGCAGAGTCAGGCTTTTCCATGTTACTTTGATGTCATCTACTGGATGTCAGGATTTTTGCATTCCAGAGATGGTAATCATTCTTGACAATATATCAAACTACTAGAAAGGTTTTAGCACTTCCAAAAACTACCATCATTGACAAAAAAGGTATTGTTATTATTGATATCTGAAGGAACTTTTTAAAAAATCATTAAAGTCTCAATACTTGATTAATTGTTGTTGAATTAACCTTTGTTTTTTGAAGCTAATTATATTTTAAAAAATCAGCTCCATTTCATTAAAACCTAGCTGTCACTTCTCAGGTTTATTCAAAGTGACATAAAAGTCTGAGGATACATTTAAATACAAAGTAATATGCTTTGTGTCCCTTATTTTATCTAAGCCAGGGTTTCCCAACCACCGGTAGATCCATGGACCAGCACCGTCCATAGCATGCCAGAAACTGGGCTGGCCAAATAAGTGTAGCCCTAGCCACAGGATGCAGGCAGCCCTTTCCAGTCCTCAGAAAAACCTCTCTCCATGGAACTGGTCCCTAGTGCTCAAAAGATTGGGGGCCACTGATCTACGTTATGAAACAATTTCAGATAATTTTCTTATAAACATTTGATTCTCTGCTATTTCTAAAGTACAGAATATGAATACCGGTAAATATTTTCTCTGCATCTTTGTTGAGTAGCAGGTGTTATTTGAAGTTGATGAGGGAAGAAAAGACATACTACTATATAATATGGCAGTCACATAGTATTCTTGTCATATAAGCTATAAGAAAATCTACAAAAACAGGCCTAACTGTATCAACTTACTATAATTCCATAATGCACTTAAGTAACCGTCCAGTACTGTTATATCTTACTGGTGAAGAACTTAATATTGCTAGACTTTACTTGTATAAAATAACAAGAATTTAAAGTTGTATGATTATAGTTATATAACTGTTTTATAGGGTTGTTATAGCTTTTCTTGTATGTTTTTCCTCTTTTCCCCCCCACCAATCTTATAGCATGTTAATGGTAGTTATAATGTATCTATTCAGAACCATTTGAACACCTTTCCTAACATATTAATATAGATTATTAAAAAGTAGCTTTTAAAAATTAAGATTTACAATACATTGAAGAAATTCAGTTACAGTATTAGAGAAATTGTTGTGGGGATCATTTAGTTAGAGATATATTCTCATAATTATTGCAGGAGTCTTGAATCCAAAAAGGACTTGGATACATTAGATATTTTTTGATTTATTACCAAACCATCTACTAAGGATGATCATGAAATCCTATTCATATTATATTTTAAATATTTAGAACTTTGCCATCCAAAAAGAATAGATACAGACGTTCTCATAAAAACATTTTATTAGGTTGCCTAAGGAGCTCAGTATATTCTTAATTAAAATAATCTTGTGTAGTTTAGTCTGCAGTGTGGCTGTACATGGGTCAGTGATCCATGCATCACTCCTACCTATTCAATTGAATTCAATTGAAGCATCATTCCTCTCCTCCCCCTGAACGAGTGGAACTTGCTTCAAAAGTATTCCCAGAACCTAAAAATTAAGAATGGCTGCAGCTACTTGTGTTTCATTTAGAAGTCTGACCATGAAATTCACAAAACATTGAGTGATAGAGTTCATCTGTGAAGCCACTGAAGAAGATAGGAAGAAAAATACTGTTAGAAACTAACATACCTGTGTTGTCTTGACAATATGATCTTGCAGAGTTAAACTTCTCAGACAATTTTAAAACTGTAGAGGGAGCTGTTGTATTAAAAGTGAACTACTCAGCAAGTTTTAGTTGCATGTATAAGTTTCAATAATTCACTTTTCAAGGCAAAAAACACCCTAACTCTAAGGCATATCTTACAACTAACTAGTTTTACTTTTCTGAGTATTTTGGCATATCCACTTAATAAATTTTAAAGAAAGAAACAAGAGACTAAGTATTTAGTAAAGATAAAGATCTGGGGATAAGGAAATATTCTATTGTTTTCAGGAATGTAGGAAAAACATCTTATGTCTAATGTTACATTAAAATAAGCAAGTACCGTAATTCTTAAGCAATTCACTTTTCTTTTTAAAAGGATGTTCTGTCTCAGAAAACTTCATTAGGGACTGTTTATTAAATCTATGCCAAATCCTGTGTTCTTTTTCAGTTCTGCCAAATAAGTATGTAGCCATAATGAAAGCAAAAAATGTGTAGGTGTTAAGAAAAATATAAATCAAACTGTTTTGTTACAAAACAAATTAGAAAAATTTGAATCCTTTTTAAGTAACTGTTACATTTTGACTTTCTACACAGCAGTTATAGCATGACAGTATTCTGCCTGTTCATTGTAAGAAACTCCTTGGGATTTTCATTTGACTTCTGCAGAAGTCTAAAACTTACTGTTCCCAATAATGTAGAGGATTATTTCTGAATCTCCAACAGGATTGAAATAATATATATTTTATATAGTAAGGGTATTCTAGTTGACAAGTGTGCTTTCTCACAATGTGAAAATCCCTGTTGTATTGCTCGTGTCCATATTGTAGGATATGTTTCTATAGAGATGAACGTCTTAACATTTTAAATTTAACTTGTGACTGAAACCATGTTATGACAAAACAGACTGTTATGATTCTTTGAACATCATTTAAATTAAATTATAATTCTTTTCAGGAAATGCTATGAATTTCTGTAGTAGTGGAAAAAAGCCTTGCCTTATATTGTGAAAAATCTAGATTATTTAATGGACTTTTGAATAGTGTCTGACCTATCTGGAACGTTGTCATTTTTCTCCTAGTATATGGGCATCATTATGTTTGAATATGATTTTGCCAACTAATAACATAATGCTATGCCAAGCCACCTTTCTTGCTTGGATTGAAATATGAAATACTTTAGTAGTTGATCCATGGAACTGGAAATAGTTGCAATAGTTGTGGGCTTAAAAACTTTTTGTCTAGGCTGCAAATGTCCAGATTAAAATTTTTCATTTTCTCTTTGATATGTATTAATGCCTATAAACTATTTAGATGATCAATAATTATAATAAAAATAAAATGAGAATATTATGTTTGGAGGTTGCACTATATAACCCTTATAGTAGCCAAAGGAACCATTTTTATCAGATTCTGTGGACTGCTAAAACTTTTTTTTATTTCTAGAGTTAATTGAAATAAGCATGTTTAATACTACATTCTTTTCAGAATCTAAAGATAGTGTGTGTTCCATAGGGCTTCATGCATTGCACAAGATACCACATTATGGCTTATCATACTGTGTGGTTCTAATCTGTAATATTTGCTTCATTTGTCTATTCTGTTATAAAATAACTTGGGAGCGTCATGAGAAAAAATATTTTAAATGCAAAAGATGTTTGAGAACAAAAAAAATTGAATACTTAGACATTTCCCCTTCCCACAAAAATAGGCATGTCCAGAACTATGGACTGAACATAGCTTCTTTTGTGTTTTACAGTGCTGTGATTTCTCCCTCAAACTTTGAAAAGTAGTGTGCAAATAATTTGCTGTGGAAGAGCAACAAATGAGTGACTTGAATCCAGGGTTGTGGTGATTATTCGCTCTTAGAAGAATCTTTAGTTTGCTGAGGAGTAAAATTTTGACAAAAGTTTTCATTAGACTTGACTCCAGTGGGACTGTGAGTAACTTTTTAATATTACATATGCACACTGTGCTTTGTTACCACCAGACATTTAAACATGAATATATATCAAAAGATTATAAATAACCAGCAAGTTGCTTAAATGTGTTCCAAGACATTCATTCAAATAGGATTATTCCTACATATATGTGGAATCAATTCAGGCACCTTTTTTGCTTGTAGTTTTGACATCCAGTTTTATGTAGTTCTAAGATAGCCAAGGCATCTTTTGAAAGATATGTAATTCACTATTCAAACTATTTTGATTAAAAGTATAGTCTAAATAAAAAAAAAAGTATAGTCTAAATCAGGGGTGTTAAACTGCCGGCCCACAGGCCGGTTTCATCATACCGAAGCCGTCCACCCCATTGCCAGCAATGCAAAAAGAGTCGCAATATGTCACGACATGTCACGTGATGTGGCGGGTTTGACACCCGTGGTCTAAACAAAAAAATTCCTGTCCTATTTGGCATAACAAGACAATTATATTCCAAATTACAGGTAGTTATAGTTATAACATGTTTGCATTAGCAAACCCTACCTCAGGTGTTCTGAATATTCATTTTAAAAAAGATTTTTAAAAACTGGAATAAGTTCAAGGAAAAACAACATGAATAATAAAGGTCTGGTAACTAAATTTTGTGAGGAGGGAAAGAAAATGGAGTACGTTTTTTCTTGAGAAAAGAAAACTTCAACAGTATATATTCAAGTGTATACAATCCAAGGTATGTAAAAGGGCACCATATTGATTCACAATAAAAACAGTTCAGAAATAGAACCAGATCCCAAAGAAAGTAAGGAATTCTCCTGTATTAGATAGGTTCAAGAGAAGCCGGATAATCATTTCTTGTGTATGCTTTAAATTGGATTTCCACACTGAGCAAAAAAGCTTCAGTAGCTTAAAAGGTTCCTTTCAGTTCTTAATTTATAAGAATTCCATGATAAATTAATGCTTTGATCTTTAAGGCTGCTCATGTTTTGAAAATAATTTTGACTATAGGAATGCAAATTAATCTTATGTAAAATTCTTAATATAAGTAATTTCTTTCACTGCTTACATTTTTTCCATTATGCTAGTGGCAGTTACTGAAAACAGTGCCGTGTATTGGTAGTTCATGAATTTGACTCTTATATAATAGTACAAAGTTGTATTTTCAAGCTTCAGGCAAGCCAAACAATGACTCCTTCCTTGTATTAGTAATTGGGATCGCTGATCACAAGCTGAACAATATAAATGCTGAATGAAACATTTTCATTAAGCTGGATTATTTCATTCGGAAAAATAATCAGATTCATTATTGTTGGTGGTTACTCAGATGAATATAAAAACATGTTTTCCTTCATTTGGGGGAAAACAAGTTTCATCTGATGAAAAAACATGTTTTCTGATATACCTATAAAAATTCTGTTGGTTGGGAGAAAAATAAACTTAATGTACCTAAAATTGAAGAAATAAGACAGTAGAAGTCTAAAAATTATAAAGTATACCTGGCTGTGACCACAGTATCTAAATGTGAGTGCCCTTCATAAGCACTAACATTTATAATCATGAAGAAAATATACTATGACTAAGTTTTTCAACAGATTAACCAGTTTATTCTAAAACCTTCTTGGCTATATACCTAAAAGCTACTTCAGTCTAAGAAAAATGTTTAATTTGTGCTGCTATTTGAGAAGAAATAGAAAATAAATCATACACTGATTATTTTTAAAAAAGATCCAGTCCAAATTGAAACATGGCTCAATTCATTTACATCAGTTGATACTTTCTACCTTTATTTCCCATTGGTCTTATACAAGATCTATCTAACAATAGTTAAAAGATTTCCATGGATATAATTTGTTGTTAAGGTGGTTAAAGTTATAAGTTGTAAGAGAATATAATGTAAGAATCATAGCTCATGTGAGAAGAAGAAACTTATTTGGCAGAAAAGAGATTATTAATGGTGCAAACCAATTTTCTACAGCCTAGTATCATGAAATTGCTGAAGTAGCAATCCCTAGATTTCCCTATCAACATGGCTAGAGAATTTTGACATACTGTCCTGGTACATTAGGAAAGAGCCAAACTGACATAGGTAAGAGAGCATAGTTGAAACAATGAATTTTTTGTGGCTTGACAGCCTATGTAAACATGTAAATACTTGAATTCTTAAGAGTTTATATTTCATCTTCATAAATGTTAATTTAAAATATGTTCTTTTGTCTAGTAAAATGTTATTTTATACTGCTTTGATCTTACAAAAATTCCCATCAGATTTTAAATTTAAAACATCAGTTTTAGAAACATTTTCTTGATTTAATAAGTTATGATCATCTGACCCCAGCTCTCTTTCTAGAAACAGAATCATCCTCGTGATTGCCGGTACAGTGAAGAAAGTTTACCCTCTGCCCTTCTTACAGCTGTGTGGATGGATTGCTAATGCTTTCCTACACTATGTAGCAGCCCCATGGCCCTAATGTTAAAGAGAAGCTAGAACATTTGGTGACCTGCTTTAATTGCATGTAAAATACAAAATTAGAATCATGGAATTATAAGGAACATTCTAATCCAGCTTTCTGCCCAAGGCAGGGATCTTCAACACATATGCCCTTTGTTTGGTGGATATGATGGAGAATCCGTTACTCAGGAGGATTTCCTCTGATACTTGAAATTAACACAGATTTGGTTCCCTTAGTTCTTGGGAATTGGATGAGTAGGACTTAGTTTATTTAGACCTATCAGCTTTTGATTCACTAGCTTTGATGTCCTTGCAGACTATCCAATTAAGGCTTGGAATGCTGTATTAACAGTAGTTTTACTTATGTTCACAAAATGGAGTTAGGGGACAACAAACACTGTGGTCAGTAGTGCTCCATAGATTTTTCTCTATAAGAACTAATCACTTCTTTGCTTTTCAGATAAGACAAAGTAGTGCGAATAATGAAAATATTGCAGGGCAGAAGTATAGAGTGAAGTAACCCCCAAATACTAGTATATACTATTCTACTCTTGCTTGAGGATGGGACTTTGTTTTGTTCTGGAAAATATAGTTGACTTTAAAAAAAAATCTGAATTCATAGTTTAGGAATACATCTGATATTGTTCCCTATTTTTTTAGGTAGAAATGATACCATGAAATTTGTCTGCTTAATTATATTTAATGCATTAGAGTTGGAAACAAATATGCAAGCTCATAGTGTGCCTATTGCAGTGCACTTATATGAAGTGCTATTCTTAAACATCCAAAGTTTACCTAATTGCATAATCTCACCGTTAGACTAACATTAACTGGTATCAAAATCTTATCTAGTAGTGAAAATAGGGGTATGCGCTTCTTTGTATTAAAAGCAAAAAAGAGGCATGAGTGCCCATATTATACCTGTCAATCATCTCTTTAAAGAAACTACTTTTTTCTTGGCTCACACAGTGTAACTACTTTAGCTTATAAAAATATGAATATGAGTTAAGGAGTCTTAACAACATACTTCCGCCTATTCCAAGGCACTTCATCATACCCTGTTGGCACTTCTTTACTCAGATTGGATGACAGGGGATGCTATAGCATGTAAGCCCAGGGAAAAAATACAGCTTTTCTTTTTTTAAAAAGTGTTCATAGTTGTACATAGCCATGTCCAAGTTGAAGTATGTTTTAAAGCTTAATTACAAAACATAGCATATCCCTAACTGAATATTTGTATTGATTTTCTGTCTAGTCCCACAGCTTCGGAATGAACCAAAGAATTTTTTTTAGGTAGTCAGTGACAAGAATGTTCCATGACCATGATATTCAATCCACAAGAAATAGTCAAGTCCAGCACATAGATTGAAGACCTGAGTCTAACAAGAGATCAGAGTGTACAGTAAAGGAGTCTAGGCAAACTGCTTCAGGATATCATATATTAAATTAATCTGGTGTAATTTTCAATAACTTGGCTAATTTCCAGTGATTGCTTTTGCTCTGGACAACTGAGCTCTAATGTTCTAATTTCTAGCTCTCTGTGTGTGTGGGTTTTTGTGGGGGGGGACACATTCATGGACTTGCTTTTAGGATCAGAAGCTGAATGGAAGAGCTGCAAGAGATTAAAAATTATCCAAGCTCCATTCTAGCATTTAAGTCTCAAAGGAACAGAAGTTCACAGGTTTAAGTTCTCAGGGACTACCACAAAGAAGAGTCAGTCAAGGTATTCTCCAAAGCACCTGAAAGCAGGACAAGAAGCAACGGATGGAAACTAGTCAAGGAGAGAAGCAACCTAGAACTAAGGAGAAACTTCCTGACAGTTAGAACAATTAACCAGTGGAACAACCTGCCTCCAGAGGTGGTGAATGCTCCAACACTGGAGGTTTTTAAGAAGAGACTGGACAGCCATTTGCCTGAAATGGTATAGGGTTTCCTGCCTGAGCAGGGGGTTGGACTAGATGACCTCCAAGGTCCCTTCCAACTTTTTATTATTATTATTATTATTATTATTATTATTATTATTATTATTATTATTAGTTGTTGTCTTATTTTCTAATATCTTCTAATAGAAATCTTCTAATTTGTCAATGACAATGTTAGGTTTAATTCCAAGTTGTGGATTGCAACCATTAAAGCCTTCAGTTGTTGAAAATTATACCTAGCCACCAAAGGTACTTCCTATCTTATTATTAAGATACACTATAGTCTGTTTGAGGAGGCTATCATTGCAAGACCTACTTATTGCGGGAATTTCTTCATCATTATTTCTAAAATTGGAATATACTCAAGAGTTACAATTAGTTTTTGCTAGGTTTTTTTTCAAGAAGTATCAAAGCATGTCTCTTTAACTTGGCCTTTAAATTACTTTCTTTGCTTTATTATTTTCTGATAGTATTAGGGTTACTATATTAATTAGTTATTTTATTCATAGGTGCTATTAGTAAGCAGTAGCCGGAACCCAGATCAGTGGATTGTTCCAGGTGGAGGAATGGAACCTGAAGAAGAACCAGGTGGTGCTGCTGTCAGAGAAGTTTATGAAGAGGTAAAATGATTCAGAATTCCCAGTTTGAGATAATTTGTGGCTGTTTTTTTTCCCCAGGATCTTTATTACTAATTCATTCCTTCTGGTATATAAGGTAGAAAGAACTCATGTTTCAGATACATCTAGAAAGAATCATACTTACATCCTTTTTCCAGTCCATAAGTGTAAAACTGTTACATGCTAGACTCATCTGAATGAAAATACTACATTGCTACCAGATGTATAATATTCATTTATGATAGTGCCAGTGGGTTTTGCAAGATACAGAAATCAAAGTGTTTTTTCTCAGTAATATGATTCTTATCAAGTATTTTCTTGAAGAACAAAACTGGTTGCTATTTAAGTGTGCTAAATTTCTTTAAACTTTCATCTGCCTTATTAGTTACATTTTCCTGCATGCAAGTCCTATGAAAATAAGGAAACAGGAACCTTTGTTAGAAGGTTTTGTATCTAAATTGAACCTAACTACTAGAATTACGAAATGAGGGTGGTTTCCCTCCCCACAATTACATCCCTCCTAGAAGTTATATTGTAAGAATACAAGGATTGTCTATATTTTTTTATTTTTATTTTAAAAAAAGTCTGATTGCCTTATTTCTTGCAGGCTGGAGTAAAAGGAAAACTTGGCAGATTGTTGGGAATATTTGAGGTGAGCCTTTTAAATTTTTCTTGGCAACATATTATAGAAAATTAGTGTGTAGTTTATTTATTTATTTATTGTATTAGATTTATATAGCACCCTTCTCCCAAAGGACTCGGGGCAGTGTAAAGGGCAGTTAAAACATGGCATACAAAATTAAAAATAAATTAAATTTAGCCCCAAACCAAGTAAATCAAATTCTAAAATTTAAAATCCCAATCCCTCAGTCCAGGCCGGCAAGCTCGAATAACCAGGTTTTCAGTTGTACTTATTAGGGGCAGAAGGAAACACATCTAAAATTACTTGAATGAAGAATTGATAATTTAAATAGTTGGACTTCTTAAAAATCAGATTTAGCAATGGAACAATATACTACAAAAATAAGAAAATATCTAGTATTTATCGGATACTACTTTCTCCAGTTTACAAAGTTGTTATTTTTGAAATTCATTTAGGCTGAAATCATTACTATCTCCACTGAAAAGCAATGAGAATGTTTAAAGAAAGCACTTCTATAAACATTTGGGTAAAGCAGACATAGCTATTAGAAGATTTGCAGTCCAAGGTTGTCCATGCTTGTATGCATCCATGGCTGCTTTGCTTTGCTGGCAGTCCCAGTGGAAGTGTCTGGTATAGACATACACGCCCACAAAAGAGGACAGCTTTCAAAACAGAATAAAGTTGCTTTAAAACTTCAAGGAAAGGGATTTTTGCATTTGTGAAGAGTTTTGCTGTAAAAACAACAGAGATAATTAACTTTTGTGCAATTGCTGGACATAGCATATTCTGTTAAATCCCGTAGACCACTATTTGCAAATTCAATAAAAGCCAGTAGATAAAGCAGAACCATATTTGTAGCATTTATATTTCTCTTTCCAAGCATACAAGGAAAACTAATATTACTTTTAGAATTGCAGACTCATTCTAGTCTTTTATAATATTATACATTTTGCTTTTTTCTAGTTTTTTACCTTGTTTCTATAATGACTGTTAGCCATTAACATCAATCATTTCGACTATATTTTGTTGCACTGTATGTACATTCTCATCACATTATTTCCTTTGGGATTAGGGTGAGCAGTATTACTTAAAGGGGCAGAGTTGGAGGAAGAAATAGCAAAATAATTTGAAGATCTAACATAAAAGAACACAAAAATAGTTAAATCCAGATTGCACTTACAATATTCACCTCTCCATATGTTTTTATCTTTACAAGTTATCTTTGTTTCTATATCGCTACAATGTTTCATACATTTTTTTTGTTCTCTTTCTGAAAATCTCATTAACTCCGTACAACCATGACTTTCTCAGTCCCCTTCCTCTCAGTTCCTTCACCCTCAATTATAGATTTCTTTGGTCTTCACTTCTTAATCATTCCATCTGTGTGATCAAGCTACAGGTAGTCCTCAACTTACAACAGTTCTTTTAATGATTGTTCAAATTTACAATGGCACTAAAAATGTGACTTATGACCATTTTTCAAAGTTACAACCTTTGCAGCATCCCCATGATCGTGTTATCAAAATTCAGATGTTTGGCTACTGGTTCATATTTATGACTGTTGCAGTATCCCAGGATCATATGATCCCCTTTTGCAACCCTCTGACAAGCAAAGTCAATAGGGAAGCCAGATTCACTTAACAACTTGGTTACTAATTTATCAACTGCGGTGATTAACTTAATTGTAGCAAGGAAGGTCGTAAAAGGGGTCAAAATTCACTTAACAAGTGTGTCACTTAACAACACAATTTGGGCTCAATTGTGGTTGTAAGTCAAAGACTACCTGTATATCAACATACTTCTTTCATTCTGGTCACACACTTTTATATTTAGAGCATTGACTTTGCTCTTATTTTTGACCTATGTTTTCCTTGTTTCACTATATATTCTGCTTAAGTAATTCATTTCCACAGTATTCAGCTTTTATGTTTCTTTAGCTACACTGTTCTCTCTTCCAGATAACAAAGTGGACAAAAATATCCTGTTGTACTGTATATACCAGTTTTCCTACTTCTGCTTCTTTTGACATATTCATTCCTTGCATCAAATCACATAATATCTATTACCTTTCTACCAACATTTATGTTAAATGCTGTATTCATGTACTCAGCCAATACACTTCTAACCTCACAAGCATTTTTATTGACTTATTAAAGTTTCAAGTTCTAATCACACATCCATGTCTTACTCCCTGCCACGCCTATTTATTTTATTATATGCTCATATTCATACAATTCTTGTTACCTTTTCAAGAACAAATATATGAATGCACATCATATGCCCAATATAAAGTTTCAGTACACTGGTCCAATGTTGTTTATTCTCCCCTATTTTACCCTTTCAGCCAGAATTCTGTCAGGCACACTTGACAAACTAATTTTACTGTAGTTTTTGGATTAGGATTTTTTACTTTTCTTTTTGGAAGAATGCCATTCTTTCTCATCACACAATTATCAGACAAGGAATATTTTTCACAACCTAATAAACAAGTAACACAGCTATTCTATAAGCAAAAATCATTACATATTTTAAATTTTTATATTACACTATATTTACAACCTTACAATATTTAGACAGTCTCACAGTATTTGACATATTTTTCTGAACATTAACATTAATAGCATTTATTTCCATTCCATTATATCTACCATTTCCTATATATATATAAAATTCATTTCAATATTTCTCAGTTCCTTTTTATCTTAATATTTCATCTCTCTTATTTTTTTGTACATAGAGATTTGTTTTCTTTATACAGGACAAACTTTCAGTAGCCATTCTTTCACTTTAGGTTTTTTTTTTCATTTCTTCCTATGAGTTTTTTTTCTCCAAATGTCTGTGCCACATTCAACCTTTTCCCTAAGCAAATATCCCAAAAAATCCTCATTCTCTTTTATTGTAAGGCCTCTAAATCGCCCATTTTAATACTTTTGTCTTGTCCACTCACTTAAGTCATCTAATTAAACTCCCCATCACCCTATTATATTCACTTAGAACAGTGAATAACCAGTGGAACAGTTTGCCTTCAGAAATCATGGTGCTGCATCACTGGAGGTTCTTAAGAAGAGACTGGACGGTCACTTGTGTGAGATGGTATAGATGCTCCTGCTTGAGCGGCGGGCTGGACTAGAAGACCACTAAGGTCCCTTCCAGCCCATCAATGTTGTAGTAATTATTAGGCCTGTCTTTAATCATACTGGTGCAACATGCAGCACTCATTACTAAAATTAAAAACATCACACAATTTTGGCACATTTTGGTAATATGCAACAAGTTCAGCCCCAATTCAGTTGTATCCCAAGCATGCTCATATTGTTCTATGAAAGCTTGGATTCCTAATCATATCAAAACTGCATCCTACCAACTAAAAGCTACATATTATACAGTATCCTGATACAAATTCAGAATAATGTTGCTTTTTTAGAATTATGCTAACTCATGAATGTCAACCACCCTGAGTACTGTTTACTATGGAGAAATGAGATGTAAATAATGTTAATACATCTGATATTGCAAATGTAAATTAAACGTATTTCTGTTATCTTTTTCATACTAAAGCAGAATCAAGACCGGAAGCATAGGACTTACGTTTATGTTCTCATAGTGACTGAAATCCTGGAAGACTGGGAAGATTCAGTAAATATAGGCAAGACTTTTTCTGCCTTATATATGCTAAACGTTTAAAACAAAAGTGTTTTTAGAATGTTACATTTAGGAAATGTTATTTTTAGGAAATGTTCGCTCAAGTTGCAATACCATGTCATTTAAGTTGTAAACATACTTTCAGAGTGTGTATGTGTGTGTATGTGGAGTACACAGGTATGTTACTGACAAGGGAGCAAATCAACAACCTAAATCATGCAGCCCAAATGCTTAGTTTTTCACATTGTCTGTTTATAACTCCAAATGTTAAAGATCCTTATTCATTAAGATGCTAAGATATACAGAAACATTTCATATACAGAGATGAAGATTTTGCCAGCTTGCAAGCAATAACCTTGATTCTCACAATTAAGCTTTTCTTAAATATATTAAAATTTAAAATTTTAAAGTAAAAAATACTTCTATTTAAAAAGTATAGCAAAATACTGTGAAAAAGTTCTTGTTTACGTTTTGTAAAACTTACAAGTTATCCAGGTTTATAGGCAAACAATAAGTTGACCAAATTTGCTGATGATACTAAGTTGTTTTAAAGGGGGCATTATGTTACCGGAAGTACTCTGAAGGATTTTCCCAAATGTATTGAATGGGTCTCACATAGATAATTGTGCTGACTTGCAAAATATGGGCATAAAAATTCACTAGAATCATAAGGAAAAATAGAACATTGAAAGAGGTTTAGAAAAACTCAGAAAAGTGTGTGTTTTGACAGAGGGTCAAAAAAAACTTGAAAACACTGATCAAGTTTTCTTAGAATTTTGTAGATTATATATTTTTTCAGGCTTTTTCTTATTGATTATACATTTAAGAGCTGTGTGTGTGTGTGTGTGTGTGTGTGTGTGTGTAAATATAAATAAAATATATATTTCTGCTAGGTGCTTCTTAAATAGAATGTAATAAATATATATAGTAAATACATAGCAAATCCTAACCATATGGTTAGGATTTATTGTATAGGTAGTCCTTGAGAAAGGCAAGCCACTTAATGACTATTCAAAATTACGACCATCACCCCCAACCTACTTAAAACCTTGTTTCAAAGATAAGGGCTACAGTGCTCCCACATCATTTGTCCTTATAACAGACCATGGGGATGCTGTAGTGCTCCCCTGCCTCTCTCATTGAAGCAGCTGCCATTTTCAGCACCCCAACAATTCCTTGTGCAAATGACAGCTGCTTTCAGAGCTTTCTGTCCCATCAGCTGGCCAGTAGGAGGTTCAACACCTCTCCTGCCTTTTGCAAGGTTTTAGGAAGCCAGCTTCTGTGAGCATAGACGGCAGCTTCTGGATGAGCTTCTCAAAACCTTTCCCTTGGTTTAACCCCCTTCCTCCCCCAGAAAGCCATAGTTCTTCAATAAAGAAAACAAAAGCTGGGAGGAAGCAGTTGTCGATCTTTCTTTGCCTCCCCAAAATTAGGTGCAAAACTAAACTCCCTGCCTCTGCTGTCCAATCTCTATCCCTTTTTAAAAAAACCTTATCTTGACTCCATGGTAAAGAATAGAAGAACAGAAGCAAGCAAGAAAAAAATCTTTCTGCAACTTTTCCCCTTGAACTGGAAAATCCCCAAAATTTAGACAACTAGAGACTTGTGCAACAAAGCGGAGGATGCTGGGTCTTTGCAGGCTTTAACTGTCCACCTGTAGAATCCAGCTAGGACTTCTTAAAGGCTAGACCAGGTGTAGGCAACCTTGGCTTTTGTATGACTTGGTGGACTTCCAATTTCCAGAATTCCTGAGTCAGTATGGCTGGTTCAGGAATTCTGGGTATTGAAGTCCACAAGTCATAAAAGAGCCAAGGTTGCCTACACCTCGGCAAGACCGTAGACTGCCTCTGTAGGCAATCAGGCAAACAGCTAAAACTTGCAAAGGCCCAGCATCCTCCATTTTGTTGCACAGGTCTTAAGACATTTAAGTGAATTTTGCCCCATTTTATGATTTTGTCAGAGTCACTGCAGTTCTTAAGTTAGTAACACAGTTGTTAAGTGAATCTGGCTTCCCCATTGACTTTTATTAGGAATTGCAAAAGGTGATCACATGACCCGGGGACACTGCATTGGTCATAAATATGAGTCAATTGCCAAGTCTGAATTTTGATCATGTGACCATGGGGATGTTGCAACAGTCTTAAGTGTGAAAAACAGCACTCATTTTTTCAATGTTGTCATAACTTTGATCACTAAATGAACTGTTGCAAGCTGAGGACTACCTGTATGATTAGGTCTTGCCCAGATGTATTTTAAGAATACATCTGAAATTTCTGGAGTGTTTTAACTCATATTTTTATATGCAACTTGTTAAATAATGAAATGAAGGAACTTCAGAAGTTTACTTAATGAATTTCTACACCACCTATCTCACCTAAATGACTTAGGTTATAATACTAGTGGTAAGTTTCAAACAAGTTGAACCTTAAAATATTATCTTTCTATCCTCACAGGAAGGAAGAGAGAATGGTTTAAAGTTGAGGATGCAATCAAGGTCCTTCAGTGTCATAAGCCTGTACATGCAGAGTATTTGGAAAAATTGAAACTTGGGTGTCCATCTACCAATGGAAACCCTGTAGTTTCTTCCCACCCTGATAATAGTTCTCTCTATGTTACTTCAGCACAAACCTCTGGGCTACCATCTACTATAAGATAAATTCTGAGTTACTTTTTCATGTTCTTCCATCACAAGTGGAAATGTATTAGTGATCCTGTGCTGTGTGTATTGTAACCAAAATCTTGGAGTCCGTGAATACTTTATGTTCAGTCTTTTTTCTTTACTTTTTAGCAATGTGTTTTGGCAAATCAAAGCCATACAGGGATTTTTAAAGATGCCTTAAATGGTCTTTTTCATTTTTAAACATAGTACCTAATTCAAAGAGTGAATTTGAAACTTGACATTTGACTTAATTCAGTTTCTTAAACTTTCTCAAATAATTATATTGCTTTATCCCATTCATTGTTGTTTCCCAAGGTCAAAATTAAATTAGTTGGAGGAGTTAAGGCATGAAACCAACAAAGTGCCTTCAGTGTTAAGCTTCCTCCTTTAAATTGTTTCTAATGCTGTTTTAACTTTTATTGGTTCTTCATATTGCTCGTTAAGGATTTTGGTTAAATTTGGCAGATACCACAAAATGCCATTTTTTTCACTTTTGCTACTTATTGCCAAACTTTCTTTGCAGTTCCAGTGGGTTTAATTAATTACTGGATACCATTCCAACTTTTTTCAGTCATTTTATACATTATATAAATCGTATTATTTGGAAGATCTGTTTGGGAGGGTTAAAGGGGCAAGCAGGCCATATCAAAACATTGAAATGTTTTCATATCTGCCACTAAAGCATGCATGTTTTACTCTAAACAGTAACAAGTTGTAATTTCACAATTTTTTTTAAAGCATCTACACTAAATTTCCATTTTTCTGTAAAGACAGAGTTTTGGTTGAGGTAAACTACTTCCGTTGTAAAAATTTCTTGTTTCTCATTCTTCATATGTAATATAAATTAACTGTAAATAATTCAACAGATGTAAAGTGTAAAGTGGAAAGTAAATGTAATGTAAATACTATTGTTCACCCATTTGGGTTGCCACCTATAACTTTCATGTCTTAATAGTGACACAGCAAGCCGGAATTTCAATAGCTCAATTTCTTTAATATATCTTCAGATTTTTCTGTAATTTTATTACACAGCTATTAAAGGGATAAGTTATGCCTAAAAACAGGTGGGGACTACACACTATGTAATGCTGCTATGAAATAACCACTTACTGTTGCAATTTTTTAAAAAATAACTTTCTCTAGTAAGATGAAAATAATAATGTGCCATATGGATGAATTTAAATAAGGAACATCTGTAAAATATAAGAACAGTTGTGAGTTTTCATTTAAGAATCTAAATAGTAGTAATAGAGGATTGATACGAAGTTCTGCCATAGGTTAAGAACCTTGAAATTTTAGTAACTTAGATGATGGTGGGAATCATAGGCCACAATCAGTTTTAAAGAGCCCCATGTAAAGTCAAAATGAGAATGCAGACTTAATACAAAAACCTTGTGTTAACTGGAATGGGGAAGTGATTAGTTATAAGTAATGTACAATCCTAACCTGGCTGTTCAGACCCACATTTCTATTTATTATTCAGTAGTTTATTGACCATATGGTTGAAAAAGTGAGAAAATGTCTCACATTATCATAGTGATGAACAGAATAGCAAACCAAATCTGTAATTCTTAACAGCTTCATCTCAACATTTTTGAAATATAATCTAAGCTAATAGAAACCGCCCATTAGTGATGCATGGTTATTTTGCTTTCTATTGTTACATACTATGTAAAAATGTACAGTTTATGCTAACTAAATCAAAGGTGATTGCTTATAAATACTTCAGGCTGCCGTGCCACATAGTTACACTGATGTACAGATCTCTTTAGCCTATGCAATTTAAAATAATTATACCCTCCTCAGTTTTCCGATATCTCTCTTGCAACATGATACACAGGATAAGAAATTTCCATTGTTCAATTTCCTGAATTTACAAGTTCATTGAATAAAGTTAACATTCTTTAAATCTATAATTTGCAGGCTGTGCAGTGCTTTGAAATTGATTTAGGAAAAATATATAGTTGCCAGACAAGCGTTCAGCTTACGTTCTAAACTGAATCCAAAGTAACCCTTAACTGTACTAATTTGCAGGTATAGGCAGGGCAATAGGTATGTCAGATATAACAGCAAAGACCTCTGGCCAAGATAAAACCTTTTATAACTAATAAAAAGAGCATGGTTTTCTATAAATTGTCAAAGTATTGAAATATTGTAGAACTAGGATGTAGAACAAAACTTGTTCTTTAGTGAGGAATGGAAATTGATTTGGATTTTCATGTACAAAAGTTTGTTATAGAGAACAAGTAGTTGGGAACAGGTCTTATAAGAATCAAAAAATTAAAATTTTGTGTTTACTGCAAGCTACCAAAGCTATTAAAATGTTTGAAACAATTGTTCAATGTGCTCCTGAAAGTGTACATACACACAGAGAAAACACTAGAATTCAAGTTGTAAACTTTTTGAGCTGAGCATGACTTTCTTTTAAAGACTGATGTAAGAATTTTGACCTTTTTATATCTGAAAGAAACCTCAAATAAAAAATAAAGACTTTCCAAAGACTGCTGTTCCTTTTTACGAAGTTTAGTGTCATGATTAAGCAGTGCTTATCTGATCTAAAATCCGCAAATACTAAATTCTAATCCAATTCTCATCTACCGAAAGTGCTTCTCATTATAAACTTTGCAGGGGGAGAGCCCAGTTTGATCTATGCATACAAAGTATCAGGCGCCTGGTAACCACTTTTTCAATGACTGGTATGTTTTATTAAAAGGCATAAGTTTTCATGAGCTGCAGTTCATCTCACCAAGTGCCCTTAGAAGGAGTATAACAATCTTTGTAGTGTAGTATGTAGAAAAATATTCTTTGCTTTCTGTCCTTTAGGAATGATGCCCTGTTGTTTGCACTTGCTTAAAAATATGCCATTTTCTTGTTGAGAGCTGGAAAATCTACTACCAGATCAGATACCCAAACTTTGTTGTTGCTATTTTAGCTAAAAAAAATCCTATACTTCTAGTTATGTACCGCACATTAATATTCTGTATTGCTTACAGAATGTCCAAGGCTTAGTATACAGCACTTGCAGTTTGATCAAATAAAGATGATTGATCTGGAGAGCTATGCTGATTAATAATCTACAGTAGTAGACATGTCAAACTCGTGACGTTGCACAATGTATTGGGACAGTTTTGCCATTGCCGGCAATGGGGTGGGCATGGCTTCCGCATGACGTGTCCGGCCCATAGGCTGGCAGTTTGACACTTCTGATCTACAGGGTCAATGAGGTAATGTTTGGAATTTGATTCAAAATAGGCCTTTGACAATCTGCACTCAGACAAACGGGCACAGGAGCCTAAAAAACATTTGCCCTATACCAGCACAAAGGAGGAGACCCATTCAGATCATCTGCCTCATGTTGCTGATTTGTCTCATTGTGGACTTCTAGTATTCATCCACAGTCTTGTCTCCTCACCCTCACCACAAAATGGCAGGAGGAAGCATAAAAGTCAAAATCACTGCAAAAATGAGACAGGACAGTAAGTTCAAGCAACATTGTAGGGATGCAACAATCTCTACAATGACAACTGAATTGGGCACAGTCTTCATGTCTTGAATGTGAAAACTGCAGACAGTGCTGTGAGTCTGTTATCATTCACATCAGCTATAGTAGTTCCTACTAGTATACCAGAAGTACATACAATAACAGAATGCATATATGACTGAAAATTCTGGAGGAAAAGAAGCAGCTCCTATGCTGATGGCTGAAACTTGCAAACTTACCAAAAATCTCCCAAAACAATCAAAAGTGCAAATCATGTAATCAATCTTCAGAAGAGATTGATGCAGAGATCATGGCCTCAACATGTTAGCTTGGAAGTTTTTATAAACCACAAGCCAATAATGCACAAGGTACTTAGAATATACTTGAAGTATACTCTAAAAACCAGAAAGCTGAATTATTTGACTTCACATTATTAACTACACAAGCATACTGCCACACAGAAACAAGCCTAGATAACACCATTCTCTTGAGAGCCTGCAACATCAACAGCACCAGAATCCTAAGACTTTAATGGATTTTTGTAGGGCACCTATGTGGACTAGTCATTGCTCACAGGTGTCAAACCACATGACATGTCTCAACGTATCGCGACACTATTTGCATTGCCGGCAATGGGGTGGGTGCGGCTTCAGTGTGATGAAAGCAGCCCGCGGGCCAGCTGTTCTTGCTTGTCGGTCACTACCTAGCTTTCATTAACTGCACTGTTTGGCCAGTTTTGTAGAGTGCTATATAATAAAGTAATACATCGCTCTCATGTCAGCTGCACTTACCAATAATCAAGCTCTTACACTTACTGTGAAGAATTGTCCTGTTCACCAGATTATGGACTCAGGTGGACCACCCAATTAAATAGGAAAGTCCCCAGGTGAAGAAAAAAATATATGTTTATAAGCAAGAATCAATATGCTGACAACTGGAACAGTAGTAGAGAAAAGCTTTCACTGAAACATTCTTCTGCCTGTTCCTTCAAGAATTCCTAACCAAGAATATTTGTAGTACTTCTCAGCTCATGTTATTTCTGAATATTCATGTTTCCTTCATGCCTTGAGAATGAAAACTCTTCTAGCTGAGCATTAAAAAACAAACAAGTTATCCCTACAGTTTATCATATATTACAGCATAGAGTGAAAAAATAGATTGTTATATAAACTTCCTTGTTCTAATTTTTAGGATCAAGATTAATGATTGTCAACTCTAAATATTTTTCTTTATGAAGCAGTAAAATAAGGTAAGAAAATGGTACTGTCATCAAGCCATGGACTCCCTTTGTCATATTTATACTCAACTTCAGAATATAAAGTTATTTGAGAACTCAACTCTTCATTTTACCTAAGCATGCTTTGCTCAGCCCTCTTTCCCTATCATATGATGCCCTCGTAAAGGTGACATCCTAAGGTAACAGACTTCTCACAGAACATGCTGAATCTTAATCCCTTTTCAAACTGAAAGCAAATATGGGATCGCTGTATCTGAATTATTCAAAACTTTAAATGCTTCAGAGTCCAGTAGAAGATCCAATCATGGTACCACCCAAGTTATAATCCTTTGTTATCTAAAGTGATCTATGTACAAAACGTCACTTTCAAACACAACAAAACTGGTCTGAGTGATAATGACAAATCACACTGGTATTTCAGCATCAGATCAAATGGTGGCTTCCAACAAATCAAGTGTACTTTGTGTTGTCAACCAAAAAATCAGTAAACATAGTCATTAAACATGAATCCCAATGAATTACTACTAGAAACAGGTAATGATTCAACTGATTAAAAAGGTGATAGATAATTCTTCCCCATATACATGAAGGGAAAACCCCAGCCTTCTTGGGAGTAAGACTTACCAGAGAATAAATTCAGACTTACTGTAAGGTTTTAACACGGAAAGGCAAGGAAGGGCATCGGAAAACGTGAAAACAAGCTGATAACAAAGAGAAAACACCACAAAAGGAAGTGTTATATAAAAACTTATTAAACTCTACCAACCGTTCATAAAGAGGCCCAGCCTTAAAATAGCTGATTTCCCTGATGAGCTGAGCCATCTCTTCCAACAGAAATGCCAAGTAGAAAGCATAGGAGCCAGCTTCTATCAAGAAAACCTGCTGCTTAAAGTTGGGGCTGAGCTGGCATTCTAGATTGCCTATTTGGGAGGGCACAAGAAAAGGACAGATGGTTAATTGCTACTACTAACATGGCTCTTTAGTTGGACAGTGTGCTTTGACAGAAGTATCAGAGGGGGTTACACTATTTTAAAGCCCTGCTCCTGATAGCTTAAAGGGGCTGGCGTGAATAAATTAATCTCTATCCTCCTTTGGCATGTCCAGCATTTGTCAAATTTGCAACTATTTGCTCCTGCCTATCTACATAAAGAGGTAATGAAATTCTGTAGTTTAGTTATCTGGTTAGGGAAAATCTACATTTTTAAATATCTGTGCAAAGGAAACAAAAATTAATGTGATAGTGCCAGCCTTATTTTTAAGAGGGGGAGTCTCCAATGAAAAGCTCACTGTATAATGAATAATCACTCTTCCTTTTATTTCAATGTCATAACATTACAGTAAAAAATGTCAAACAGATCCTATCAGGCATTTTAAAATAACCATAAAATGGTAGGAATGTACACGAAAGATTATTATACATATAACCATGATTTAACTAAATCAGACTATTTATAAAACCATAATGCGTTAAAAATAAACTTCTTTTAGAAAGGATCCAATCCTCACTTTCCTTAGGGCATAATTATTGTTTACTCGTCAGCTAAAAAACTTATCCATGCGAAGCATATACATGTGCTGTGCTGTGTTTTCAGGGATTTCCATTCTCAAGTATTGCAAGTATTGCAAGTACAGGAATTGGCTTTGTAAAGAAAACAATAATTTCAATTTAATCTTATAATTCATAAACATTTACTGGATTAAATAGAAATATTGTTTGTTTTTAGAATCATAATAATACGGAATACATCTACTTCAAAGAGCCCAATCTTTCTGCTTAAAATTTCCTATCTTAAAAAACAAACATTATTAAGTTTTTCAAAGGCCTATTTGTAGAGGATGGAATCATCCAACCCTTCTCATCAGTATAACAATAGACAACTCAGCTCAGATATATCCAGAGTATTTGACCTATTTATAAATCAATAACTGAACATTGCACATCTACCATGACTGTTTCAGAGTAAGTTACTTCCATAAGTTGGATTGGACAAAAGAGCACACAGCACAATTTGATAACAGATATTAAATCATTCCTTTAATCAATTTCAGAAATAAATTTCAAATACCTTCAACTACAATATATTTCTGGACTTAAAAAAGAAGGGTGGGTTTGATTTTTGTAAGATAAGGAATGGCAGAACTTGGACATGGAGTGAAGAGTGAAAATTATCTTTACTTCCCCCTTTTATTGGTATATTATTATGATTATGATTATGATGGTGTTAAATTTTCAATTTGATTCAAAGCCTGGGACTGGTAAAAACCTAACAGTTCAAGTCCTAACCAGGGACCTAAGAACTGTTAAGGTAGCATCTGAGTATATAGGCAGTTCCTATATTATTATTGTTGTTGTTTTCTGTTCCTTTGCAAGTACACTGAATGCTTCTGTATTGGAGACAAATTCCTTGTGTGTTTAATCACACTTGGCCAAGGGGGAATCAGCCTAAAATTCCTACTTAGCCACAAGCAAATTAAATCCAACTGCCCCCCCTTGAGGGTTCTTGACCCTTATCTAACTCTAACCAGGTGCTGACTATTGAGAAGATTCCTGGGCATAGGTTTAGCAATAAATCAGTTTAATTGAACCTTCATGTGTAGACCAGGTCTTTCATGCCTGGCAAGTTTTAATGTTATGTGATTCAGATTTAAAATTTTAAAAAAATCTATACTTTTTGAATCCTCACTTGTCAACAGAGCTAGAATCCACGAGAGGCTTTCTTGAAAATTTTAACTGTTCTCCCTATAGAATGCTTGAGTTCAACATATACATACACACACACACACATGCACACACAGTGTATATAAATGAATTCTGAGTGTTCTGCAGAAATATATACACTGCCAACAAAATACTATGTAGAAATGTATATATACACATCTCTTTAAAATAGAGGGTAACCCGGCCGCGCGGGTTGTGATGGGAGCATCCCGACACTCCCATATTACACCCCTCCTGTGCGAGCTGCATTGGTTACCGGTTGCCCTCCGGGTGAGATTCAAGGTGCTGGTCCTTACCTATAAAGCCCTACATGGCTTAGGCCCGGGATATTTGCAGGACCGTCTGCTGCCAGGAACGATTTCCCATTGCCCTGTGCGCTCGCACAGAGAGGGCCTCCTCAGGGTGCCGTCGGCCAGACAATGTCAGCTGGCGACCCACAGGGCCTTCTCTGTTGGGGCACCTACTTTGTGGAATCAGCTCCCCCGGGAGCTCCAGATGGCCCCAGACCTTCGGTCCTTTCGTCGTGACCTTAAGACATATCTTTTCCAACAGGCCGACCTGGACTGATGATAATGGGGTTTTAATTATGATTTTAAATGTTTTTATTGGTTTTAGTGGGACTTTGACATAATTTTAATTCTTTTTTAATATTTGTATTTATTGTATTTTATTGTTGTTAGCCGCCCTGAGTCCTTTGGGAGATAGGGCGGCATACAAGTCTTATAATAAATAAATAAATAAATAAATAAATAAATAAATAAATAAATAAATAAGTAAATAAATAAATAAGTAAATAAATAAATAAATAAATAAATAACTGCTTCAAAATTTATGACTTAGTTACCTGAATGCATAATATAGTATTTTATTACATGCAAGAAAAGGGGAGAGAACATAATGCAAAGTATTTTAAGTCCCATTTAGTTCAACAGAATATACTTAAGTCAATGAGCCTATGCAGTCACAGAAGAGCTTTGTGGCACTTTCTGCAAGCAAATGCCTGATATCAGTATATAAACCTTTCAAATGAAACCCGTAATTAAGTGTGGCTGGATTATGTAATACATTTGAAAACTAAGAATTCTGATTAACCATTTCTCACAATTAATTTAAGGTCAAAATGCTTCTGGGATTTTAAAGACAAATTTTATTTATAGCATTTTGTTTTCCAATAAATATAGTTTAGTGGTTATATCTTAGAATCTAAGTAATATAAAAACAAAAAAATCGGCTGTTCTTAAAATAAATAAAAAGTAGAGTAAATCCACAACAGAAGTATTTTGAATATCAGAAAAATGCCAAAGGGGATGTCAAAATAAACAGTACAAAGTCATGTGCTATGTGAATATCCAACTAAACAAAAGTAATATATATTAATAATTATTAATATATATTATTCATCATCCAACTGCAAACCAAAGCAAAATGTATTAGATAGCAGACATTGTCAAAATCAGATATGTATTTTACTAATAGTTTTAGAATTACATTATACTACAAATATGTATTATGTTTATCAACAAAATATGGAAGAATTTACATCTGTAAAAATTGTAAGATTTTATTTATATGTGTGTGTGTGTGTGTGTGTGTGTATGTGTGTATATATATGTGTGTGTGTGTATATATATATATAAGGATATATGTGTGTGTATATTTTCGTAGATTTTCACGTGTATGTGTATGTATGTGTATATATATATATGTGTGTGTGTGTACATATGTATATGTGTGTGTATATATGTATGTATATATGTATGTATGTATGTATGTATGTATGTATTACAACAATGGTGTTATTCGTTGATAATACAGAAAGAACCAACTAAAACCCCAGATGTAATCTAATACAGAATCTAAAATAACTTTAAGATGGCTTTAAAGCCAGTTTTTAGAAAAACCATTTCAAGATAATCTCTCTTGCTAAAATAGATGAGCTTTTTATTATGCTACAATGCAATCAACTCGGGGGACAATACCATCACTAAAAGCATTTATCTGTTGAAAATGTGATTTTAATAAGATATTTATCTTACATAAGAGCACAATACATACACCATATTCTATATAGAAATCTCAGATGATACTAGCATAGGTATGATGGGGAAATTATGGATCTCAATACTGTCCTCTGAACCAGAAAACAGATGTTATCCATGGCAACTGGCATTGCACTGGCCACATTGAAAGCACAAAGATTAGAAGATAGGCAAGGCAAAAAGACATAGGGTAAGAAAAGGAAGCTTCCGGGTGAGAAATGTTGTCATTGCCGCAGTGGGGTTTTTTTGTGTTTTTTTTACATCTTAACACGATGGCTTTAAAAAAATATATCTATATTCAAAATTAAGAAATGGAACAAAAACGTGGTAGTGTAAGGATTGCAGATAAAATCAGATTTAACAAAGCTAGCCGTAAAGATCTTAACCAATTTACCATAATGTAGGGTTTAATTCTATGCACAGGATCGTTTTTAAAAGATGCAAATTATCTTCAAATGTATAGTCTGATACCTGGTAATACTTAACACGACAGACAAGTTACATACAAACCCAAAACTGCTGTTTGTTTTGCTAGCTTCCTTCTTTAGTGATACTTAACACTGCATGTACATAACATCAATGATGCATCTAACCTATTTAAGTCTCTGATAAGCTATTACATTATCAAAGGCTTTTTAAAAACACTAAAACAAAAAATATTATAAACACTAGTAAGGCATTAATACAAGTTGGGGAAAAAAAACCAAGATTATATACTACAGCTTTTAAGTTGATGAAATCAAACAGTTTCAATCCAGCTGTTTTTTTAAAAAAGCGATTGTCACAATTGAAAAGGGTAAAAAGAACACATCAAAACAAACTGTACAAAGGCAAAGTAGAATAACAAAATATTTTACTAAAACATAAGATTTACAGAAGATTTTCCAGACAAGCCATACAAAATGGTCACAAGCTTTTTTTTTTTTTGAAAGGAAGATTTTTTTTACACTTGACAGCAGAATCACAATATTATTAGTGAATGGATGTTTAATGTTCCCATTTTTTTTTTCAAACAACCAAGCTTGTCCAGCTACAGCTAAGTTAGACTTGGCTAGAATATAACTGGTTAGCTGCTTTAACCAATGCAATTAGCATGACCATAAAAAAGGGAGGAAGAGCCCACACAATTTGAACAAAAACCCCTGCAGCTAACCCTGACTACTTTCATTCACAGTGCTTACACTTAATTCATGATGGGAGGAAAAATCATTAAAAGCAGAGATGTGCTACTGCTTTTAAACAATTTCACAAACAATCCTGATGATACTTCTAGCCTCTGCTCATGCAGAACAGGAGTGAATTGGGACAAGACACAGATTTGCTAATGTGCATTTAAATCACCAAAGAACTGATGTCTGGGTTTTTATTCTGTAAAGTTTTCTAAGACTCTGTCCATTACGTGAAAACAAAATAAAGGAAGAGGTCTTGGCAGAACAGGAAAAAGTGATGCACACTAATTTAGAGCACATTTTAAATATTATTCATGGCATATAGCCTAGTCCATGCTCTGGCTGTAAAAACAAAGGAAAAAAAGATATATTAGTCAAAAAAGTAAGATACTGAAATTTAAAAATATTTGATTTTGTGAAAATCTGTTACAGTATTCTATCACTATATTATCAGTGCTGAGAATAATCATATATAATAAAATCTATGCCATGAGTTTCCCCTTTTATGAATTGATAGTGGCTTTTCCATATTCACATTAGGCACGTGATAACCACTACTGTCCGTTATGCAGCATTTATCATAATTACTTGTGATAAGTGTGCCTCATTTGTGACATTAATGGAGTACCATTTGAAAGAGTAATTTATCTAATTTTTTTCTGGTATACATGTTTATTCAAGTATCCTTAACAAACTAGCTGGGATATACGCTTCAGCAATGGAGGCTAGGAAATAGGCAGAAATTATGCTGAACCAGATATTAATCCTTTATTTTAAAAAGTTAACTGCTTGCATGCATATCTAAGAATGGAATGGAAAGGAAACATGAAGTGTAGGGAGAGGGCCTACTCTCTCCAAAAAGAAAGAAAGAAAGAAAGAAAGAAAGAAAGAAAGAAAGAAAGAAAGAAAGAAAGAAAGAAAGAAAGAAAGAAAGAAAGAAAGAAAGAAAGAAAGAAAGAAAGAAAGAAAGAAAGAAAGAAAGAAAGAAAGAAAGAAAGAAAGAAAGAAAGAAAGAAAGAAAGATCTTAAGTGTGGGAGATTAAGAGTTAAATCCTTGCACACTTCATTGCTGTTTCCAAATAAAACCTCCAATGGCCATTAATGATTTTAACATAATAATTAATTCTGAAGACCTAACATTTGAAAGTCTTGTACACTGGTCTCAATATAAATTTTCTTCTTACCGTATTTTCCAGCGTATAAGACGACTTTTTAACCCATGAAAATCTTCTCAAAAGTCAGGGGTCGTCTTGTACGCCGGGTGCGGAAACTTTAGGGACAGGGCTGGCTGGAAAACCTGGAGCAGATCTCCCATTTAGTCTGCGCAGGGAAAGCAGGACCAATTGGAGTAGAAGCTGCAGTCTGTGATTTTTTTACAGGCTGGGGTCTGGGCGTCTTTCCTTCTAAAGTTGAAAAGCAGCTGTAGTCTATCCCAACTTGAAAGGCAGGTGGGGAATGCCGCAGCCAGAGCAGCTGCTTAGCTCTAAGGACACATTTGACTCAGGAACTGGGTGGGCTGACTGGAAAACCTGGAGCGGATCTCCCATTTGGTCTTTTTTTTTTTAATCCCATTTATATCCCGCCCTTCTCCGAAGACTCAGGGCGGCTTACAATTTAAAGCACAAATCAATGTGCTTAGCAATAGCCTTCATTCTATGTATATGCTTGCTTATTAGGGCTTTCCCCCCCAAGCAGCATTATTACAAAGTCAGCTTATTGCCCCCAACAATCTGGGTCCTCATTTTACCTACCTCGGAAGGATGGAAGCCTGAGTCAACCTTGAGCCTGGTGGGATGCGAACCTGCACTAATTGCAGGCAGCTGGTGTTACTTAAGGCTCTGCGCAGGGAAAGCTTTAGAGTGAAGTAGGAAAAGTTTAATCCACTTTCACTGTTTTATGTTTACATGTTTGATGACAAACAGCCTTATGTTTATAAGTGACAGTTTTCCTACTAAGTACCTGCATGTAATAATAATAATAATAATAATAATAAGTTGGAAGGGACCTTGGAGGTCATCTAGTCCAACCCCCTGCTCAGGCAGGAAACCCTATACTATTTCAGACAAATGGCTGTCCAGTCTCTTCTTAAAAACTTCCAGTGTTAGAGCATTCACCACTTCTGGAGGCAGATTGTTCCACTGATTAATTGTTCTAACTGTCAGGAAGTTTCTCCTTAGTTCTAGGTTGCTTCTCTCCTTGACTAGTTTCCACCCATTGCTTCTTGTCCTGCTTTCAGGTGCTTTGGAGAATAGCTTGGCTCCCTCTTCTTTGTGGCAGCCCCTGAGATATTGGAACACTGCTATCATGTCACCCCTCACCCTTCTCTTCATTAAACTACACATACCCAATTCCAGCAACCGTTCCCTATATGTTTTAGCCTCCAGTCCCCCAATCATCTTTGTTGGTAATTTGAATTAAAATTACCATATTGAAATCAAATCTGATGTTTTTTAATTTTTATTTGGTGTGCGTTGGAAGAGGGGTAGTCTTATATGGCGAGTATAGCCCAAACCCTATAATTTAACAGGAAATGTAGGGGGTCGTCTTATACGCCCAGTCGTCTTATACGCCGGAAAATACGGTAATTATACCTTTCAAAGGTATAATTAAGGGTGGGCCTACTGAAATTGAGAAAAATACAGGATGAAATGTGTATGAAGCCTGACATTAATTTTTTTACATTTCTGAACCTCCCATCATCCCCAAGAGAGGCCTAGAATGAAGATACAAGACCTGTTTCTATGGCTTGGACTTCATTGGTCTTCCACTGCTCAGCTACATCATTTGCTAGTGGATCATCTGGGTTGGGTGCGCTTAACAAAGCCTGGATTGATAGCAGAACTGTACGGATCTGCAAAGCTGGAGACCATTTATCTGAGGAAGCAAGTGAGAGGGTACTACAGCAGCATTTCTAATAAAGACACTCTCTTTCTCCCACCCCTGCCATCTTAGGAAATCACTGAAATAATTTCTGAATATCTTCACAATGTGCTAAAAGAAGGTATCATTGTAATAATGATTCCAAAATGCTTACCTTTCAAAATATCTAAACATATTCTTCCCAATTTGTCTACATTAGGATGATAAATTTTGGTCATGAAACGTACTTTCGGAGCTGCCATTGGATATTCTTCTGGAAGGAATAGTTCAAGTTTAAATGTCCCACCCTCAAAGGGGGAATCCTGTGGCCCTGCAATGACCACATGAAAATAACGTGCATTGCTTTCATCTGGTTCTGCCTTTATGCCAGGAACAGGTTCTGCCAGCAAGCGCTGGGTTTCCTGAAAGAGAAAAAAACAACACAGCAATTGTTGATAAAGAGTTCATGCCTCGAAATGTCTCATAATTCAAGGATGAATGCTGCCATTTCCTTATCTCTTCCCTCTTCCACTGGAAATGCAGGGCAATCTGTTGAAATTACTGCTAGAATCTTGGCTCAACTCATCTATCAAAGCTTTTATTTAGGCTTTCAAGGAAAGTGTCTGTAATGCTTTTGTCTTCCTTTGGGGCCAACTTTTTTTCTTATAAATTGAACATTTTTTTCTATATTTGAGATCTTCTGTTGCTGTAAACACCTGCTCAAATTGTCCTTGATCAACATTCTACATAAGATCTATGTAACCTTGCAGCTCTTGCTTTGGATTCATCTGAGGGCATGAGACCAGTGACCCACTGAAACCTGAAAGCTTTGGAATTAATAACATGATTGTTTGCACAATATCCAGTTGTTGTTATTTTGGAAGTGAGTTTTCTACCACACTAGATGAAATTGAAAAACACTAGTCGTGCTGTCCTGTTCTTACTCTCCTGATTAACAGAAGAAATAATCAAAACCATCTTCTAATAGGGTACTAAGAAAGGTATTTTTAACGTCCATGGCTAAATATAAAGTTCTTAAAACAAGAACTGTAGTTTGTTTTGACAAATCAGGCAACAGTGTGTCATCAAATTACTTTCTTATGCCCTTTCAGATCTATTTGAAAAACAAGTCTACCAAGGTTTGAAAAATTGGTTTATAAAATTTCCATTTGCTGATATCTGTAAAATTTCAGATATACTTTAAGAAAGCATAGAAATTGATTTTGTTAAACAAAATAAATAAAATTTGAACTTATTTATGTAATAGTTTCTATAGAGACTGTACATGACAATAAAAATTCAGTAGTGTTATGCAGTATATTGCTACCTCATTTACAGTATTATATTTTTCCATGCTTGTCTCTGAAACATCTGTTCTGTGATTTACAAATGATTTCTTAGTTTGCAAAGTAAAACCACCTTTTTACAACAAAAATGTTGATGCCCCAATTTGATTAAAAACAGATCTGTATCTTACAATGAAGAAGGATCCCAAAATTTGCCTAGGTTTGATGTATTTATTTTAAACCAAATGGATATTCTATCTTACAGTCTCTTTGGTCATGGCAACTAGTTGAATACAGCACTTGTACTTCCTACACAATTTATACAGTTACATATTACAAATATACTAAGTATATACAATACAATTCAGCCTCTTAAAGAAGTACGTTAAAATTAATAGGAATATGGCATAATTCAGAATCAGAGCTAGAAAGACATCTCAGAATAGATTTATTTGTCAATGCCTCCTTAAAGAAACTGCATCTCTTCCTGTGCCTACAGAGTAATTGTGTGATCCCATAGAAATACATATTTGAATTATAGAGCTACTCACATGGTATGACAAGGTACACTGAGGCAGATATGTCTCCCTAACTAAAATGTGCATTTTTCTGGGTTACATGAGTGTTATTAATGCCCTAAGAAAAGATACATTTATAAGGAGATATTGATAAAATGTGGCACGGACACCCATGACCATTCTGAGGACACATCACATCCTTCAAGTTTAACAAATTACTCTAAATGCTCCAATTCTCTACTCTTTTTCACAGGCCCAAGAAATTCTCACTGAGATAGTTTGCCTTTTTTTTCTTTCTTCCCTTTCTCCTTAACTTGTGCACAAGTTTTTAAGTTCACGCAATATGGGTAGTTCACAGGTTAAATATGGTTTGTTTACTAAACCATTTCTGGCTTAGTTCTTGCAACATGCTGTATCAGAGTAAATAAACCTTATTTGGCTTAATACAATGTCTGAATCAAGGCTGTGTCCTTTTCTTTTACTGAGTGTCATCAGAAACAAAAGTAATCCTCTTCTTTATTAGCTTTTACCTAAACAGACTAAACATTCTATAAGTGTCTTATCACCCTCTTATTATTCTCACAGTACTTTCTCAAGTCCAATCCTATGTGATTCAGAATACAAGCTATTTTTTACTTTTATTTAATAAATGTAATAAGTTAATAAAATTAATAAAAATTAATAAATCAAAAACAAACTCTTTTTATGACCCTGTAAGCCCTTAATTTGGGATACAGTTGGGGCAAATAACCAAAACAAAACTAATTTAAAAACCCTTACTCCAACAAATGCCAAAATCCTACAGAATGGACTCATTCAATACCTGGTCCAATGTCTGGAGAAGAAGGAAATTTTCAAAAAGCCTTATAATAGGCCCAAATGGTCAAGGAATCCAAATCTCCCCCCCCCCCAAAAAAAAGTTGTATAATGTAGGAGCTGCAAAGGAAAAGGCCTATCTCCTGGATCCCTTCAGATGGCACTGTTTCATGGAGCACATAAAACATCTCTAGATTTTATATGACAGCAAACACAATCAAAGATAGAAGGGATAAGCTGGTACTTTGCCTAAATGGGTTTTATAACCAGAACTCTAAATTGCACCCAGGAGCCTACTGGAAGCCAGTGCAGCTTGCAAAGTAGTGAAGTTACATGAGTGCACCATGCTGTGTCTCTTAACTGCCTACACTACTGCATTCTGGAACAGCTGTAACTTCTAAATAGTATTCAAAGGCAGACCCATTAGCAGCACATTGCAAGAATTTAAATGGAAGATCACCAAGGCACGAATGACCATGGATATTAATTCAAACATATTTATTTCATTTATATGCCAGTCATCTCACTGTCAAGTGACTCTGGGCAGTACAATTGGTGCACAAAATGGATTTGTGCAAAGCAGCTCCTGACCACAGCAACCTGTTCTGCAAGTAGAACCAAAAACTCCAAAAGGACCCACAGGTTGTGCACTGTTTTGTCTAGGGCAGGGGTCAGCAACCTGAAACAGTGAAAGAGCCACTCGGAACCGGTTCCCTCACAAAAGGAAAAGCTGGGAGCCGCAAAAAATGTGTGCGCATGTGCGTACACGCATGCATGCACAGAACAGGGTTTGACTGAAGAGTGGAGCCAAGGCGAGATATGCACCTACCCTGCATATTTGAATTGATTGGTTGAACCTTTTTAGTCCCACTTTTTTGGGGGGGGACTGCACATGGCAGAAGACTAGGAGCCGCATGGGAATGTCAGCCCATTCAAAATTAAAGATGGAAGGTCCCCAAATAAGGAGGTGGGACCCTACAACCCAGATCGTGTTTTTCCTCATCCAGATCCCCATACATATTGTGAGAGAACCTTGACATCAGTTGATTGGCCCAGTACAGATATGCATACTTAAGTATCATCAGCATAATGATGATTCCTAATCCCATGCTGACAAATGACATTAAACAGTGGCTTGTGTAAAATAGGTGTAAAATAGGGTCTAGAGTTAGACTTTTCTCTCCCCACCAACTGAAACTAGCCCAGATGGAGAACTGCCACGATAACATTATTCCCACTGCCAATCCCTAAAACTAGTCCAGAAGATATAATTGATGTTGTCAAAAACTATTGAGAGATCCAAGAAGGCCTGGACAGATGCATTTTTCCATTCCAGTCTTTCCAAAAATCACCAACAAATGTGATCAATCTTAACTTGGTATCCAGGTCTGAATCTTTACCGAAAAGCAAGATTAACTTGCTTTCCCCAAGGTCCTCAGCCACCTTCTCCTTGCAACTCAACTACCTTCTCAGCACTTTCCCTGTAAAAGGAAGATTACAGACAGAATGAAAATTGTCCAGGACCATTAGACCAACAATGGTTCATTAAGGAAAAGAACTACTGCTTCTTGAAGAGTTGGCAGGACCCCTCCCTCCTTCCCTCAGAAATGGATTCACCATTACCTGAATCTAATTATATACTGTCTCCCAAGAGACCTTAACCAACTGGGAGGGACATGCATATACCGTGGCCTGGTCCATTTTTTCACAATCAACAAGCTTGAAATCTTTGCAGATAACCAAGCCAGATCATGTCTCAGTGAACTCCACAACTTGATATCCAGAGTTCAGCTCAGAGCAGATTGAAGTGACTTCATCTGATAGATGCCTCAAATAGTCCTCACAGTGGCCTTGCAGATGTTCCCTTAGCCCCTTACACAGATCAGTTCACTTTGCAGACTGCCAGCCCTGCAGATGCAGTAAAAGTGGAAAAATACTTTTTGCCACTCTTATCACAAGGTAATCCCTAATCAAGGCTTTTACTGTGTTGTACTATATTTACTTATTAACCAAATCTTTGGACATTAACAAAAATAACTTTTAGTTGCCCAATATAATCCCTTAGTCTTTTTCACCACCATTTGTTACTTGATCTCTTCTTTCCATGCCTCTCAGTAATTTTTAAAAGAGCGCTATTATTAGGTCTCAGTCAGGAGTCAAACTTGATTATTAAACGCTATCATACATGGTAGTCACAGCTGCAGATCTTACTTCCTGATCAATCATTAGCTCTTTTTATGTCTCCTTTTCTGTCAGATTCTTAGTTGTGCATACATTTAGAGTCACTGAAGCATTTCCGGTTACTGGAGTTTCTCCTAATTCATTCAGAAAAGTATCTGAAGACAGTATTTTCTATTTATTGAAATATATGTGCACACATGTCAATCTTCATCTTATTCTGATTGCAGCATAGAGATGTTTGAGGCGTCTTAAAACTTATTTTGTCATATCTATATTTCATACATAATTATTTAACAAATAATCTGATCAGAGATTGAAAATAAAAGTTAGGAAGCTACCTACAGATGTTTATTATCTCCAAATGTTAGTGAAATGCAGTTCCCATTCTCTCTTAATATTGGTCATCCTAGCTGAGCTTGTTAGGAACTGGAATTAAATAATATGTGGAAGGCATAATATAGCCTATCAATTTAAAATATAGTATAGGTAAAACTATTATGTTAATGAACACAAAAAATCTAGATATCTATTTATAAAAATACTTCAAAAAGGATAAAGACATTTGAAGACCATTTCTTTAAAACTTCCAAAAATTTAACATAATGAATCATATTTATAGAACCAGTTTTACAAATGCATTTTTGTTACTTTATTAATGCAGACATTAAATTTCTGCCAGTGGTAGAAAATAAATGTACAAACTGTTACTGGTTCAGGAATGATAGTACTGCAGTGCATAGGGACAGTGAGAATATAGCAGTAAAAATCAGAAAAATGTTTGTCATTATAAATGTGCAAGAGTTCTAGAAAATTTTAACAAAACTATCAATCAGACAATATGAAGTGGCCATCAGACTCATCCTAAAATTCCAATTAAAGAACTGTTATACAGCTTATATTTGAACATACTGAATATAGGGCAAATCCACCCCTTCTTTGTATAATTACCAAACAACTGTTTTTTCATATAATATTTAATGGGGAATTTGCTATCCTGTAGTTTATATTCATTATTTTTTGTCGGATCCATCCCAGTCTTCTACAAAATATCATATTTTTTCAAACTCTTTTCACAGAACATTGTTCTAGTCCTCCAATTATTTTTTCTGTTGTCCTCTGAATCTGGTCTACTTTTTCTGAAACTATCTTACAGCATGGCAAACAATATAGCACACAGTACTGGGGGTCCTCAACTTATGAGCACAATTGAGCCCAAAATTTTTGTTAAGTGACAAATTTATTGAGACTTGTTTCCACATTTGTTAAGTGAATCACTGCAGTTGCTAAAATGAGTAACACAGTTGTTAAGTGAATCTAGTTTCCCCATTGACTTTGCTTGTCAGAGGGTGCAAAAGAGGATCACATGACACTGCAACTGTCATAAATGTGAGTTAGTTGTCAAGCATCTGAATGTAAATCACATGATCATGGAGATACTACAATGGTCATAAGTGTGGGAAATGGTCACAAGTTACTTTTTTCAGTGTCGTTGTAACTTCAAACCATCACTAAACAAACTGTTGTAAATCAAGGACTACCCATACTCAAAGCAGATCCAACCAACACAGAATAAAGAGAACTGTTATCCTGTAATTTGAAAACCATCGTTCTATTGATTCAACCCAAAACCTGCATTTGCCTTTTTTGTAGACATATCAAAACGCTCACCAATATTCAGTTTGTAATTAATAATTATTCCAAGATCTTTTTCACAAGTGACCAGGTAAGATATTTCCCATTCTGTGTACTTCATTATTGTTTCCTAAGTGAAGAGCACTGCGTTTTATCTCTTCTAAATTTTATTTCTTGGATTTTTATTAAAGTTATTAGCTATCCCATTCAATGTTCAGTAACCTGCAAATAAAATATATTCCTTCATCTCCTCATCCAAGTCATTAATAAAAATGTTGAAAAATACTGGACTCTTAATACTTGTCAGCCCTTTGAGAAAGGCCACTTCAGGAAATAAGACACCTCAAAGATTACAGGAATTCTATTTTACTGTTGCAGGGAATAACAGAATCTTGAAAGCCTGCAAGAGCTTCCCACTAGTGCTTCTTATATCAGACAGAATCAAGATGGAATTATTTCTATCTATTTCTCACCCTCCTTCCTTTCCTATGACTGAAACATCATTTATTTTCTTTTACTAATCATTCTAATAACCTATGGGTTCTTTGTCAAAACTATCTCTGCATTCTATACCATCCCACTGGAGTGTTTGGCATGTCATTCAGCTCATACTCAGCTCAGCCAGTTACGGTAATAAAAAATAGGGATACATTGTCAAATGCTTTGTTGAAAGCAAGATATGTTATTTTAAAGCATTCCAATAATCTACTAAGAAAAAATGAGATATCTGGCAAGACTAGTCCCTTGGAAAAAATCATGTAACTTCTGGTCATTATTATTGCTTAGTTTTCAAGATGTTTACAAACCAATTTCTTTATACTTTGCTCTTGAATTGTCCAGATCAAAACATAAAACTAATGTATTTGTGGCTGGACCATTTTTTACAGCAAACACGCAGTATTCCATCATCTCCTTTCTCCTCATGTAGCGCATGAAAGATTTTGACACTACTTTTAGTTTTGGGAATGGCAAGCCAGAAAGAGAATTGAGATAGAACACTTGAGGAATGTAGCAACAAATGTGAGCCAGTTTAAAGAACATATATTGAGGGAACCATGGTACATTCGTACCGGTATCTTCCCTTTTCTTTTTTTTGCCAGGGTGAGCTAGATGCCTTGTTTCTATTAAACCTAAGAGTTTACATCTCCTAGGGAGCATTACTACCTAGGGGAATTGAAATTATGCATTTTTGGTGGACTGGCACAATGGTTCTGCAAGATTGTTCTGATTTTTGAAGACTAGTCTGATGCAATCCTTGCAGATCAGGATGGTAAGTTGGGAATTACAGCCAAGATGGGACATTTAAAGAAATACACATGGCTATCTAAAACTCTGAATCTCTCTATTCTGCTCAGTTAATTGTGATTATTAATCCAATATCCAGTTTGTCCTGATGCCTCTTTAACTAAACCTAGAATTTGATGAAAAGATACTTTCCCAACTACAATTTAACACTAAATTCACCTTTTCATTGAAGATTGGTCTAGACACAGAGATAATGATAATGTTTAGCTAGATAACACACAACTTTTTCTTGGTGGCGAGCAATGTTTAAAGTTATGGCACTAAGAAATATTATTTCATGCAGGGAGTTCCAAGCTGATTCGCATAAGAGTTCAATGAGGGCCCAGGTTATGACTTTAAATACTAGCTGAAAGCCCCAAAACAGATACTTCTGGATAGCTGTTAATCTTAACAGGGATCCCTCCCACTTAGGAATCTCTTGATGTAAGGATGATGCCAAGAAAGGTTCAATGCTTCCTGGCAATAGGACTAAAGGAAAGGCTGATACTTATGTAAGATCCCAATTTATAGAAAGGTCAGGATCCGGGGAATGGAGACTGATACTGGTGATATTTTTGGCCTGTCTGCAGTTAGCTTGCTATATGAGCAACTAGTATACACAAATAGAAATTCTTTAGAATGCTAGGATAGTTCTATTGTACCGCAGATTATCAAAATGTCCACTCAATCTCCATGCATTTAGCTACTAAATTAAGTTTTGGGTAGATGAATCCTCTTGGGTGATCCCATTGCTAAAATGTGAAAGATTTTATAAGGTCCAGGTACCAGGGATTTGTGGTCCAAAGAGTGCTATTCATATCAGCACCATTCTCAGATCGTAAAACAGACTTAGAAGCCTCAGGCTTAGTGGAACAAGGATTATGTCACAGGTGCTAAAGGAAATATATTAGTCTAATCTCTAGGAAGCATGAAATAAATCACTCATTCTTAAGATTGGTGACTGTCATTCAGAGATCTATTCCTTTTGTGAAGAGACATTTTTCTCCTCCAGTTGTTTCCAAGATTTATCTAAGATAATACATAAAGTTTGGCCAGACCATCAGCAGCTCTTTTAGTACTTAGGACATAATTCACTTTCCACTAGAGATTCATTCAAAGTAAACAGGTAGTGCCTGAATTTAAACATATGCAAATGTCAAACATTTATTAAATATTTTGGAAAGTATGGGGGGGGACCTAAAAACAAAAAACAATAGATGCACATGTATGGTCCCCAATGCTTTTCAAGAAAAATCGTATCAAGAAAAATATTTAATATTTGACATTTCCTATTACTTTTCATTCAATTAGGTATAGAATTCCCCTACAACAGGTCTCATATCATGGCATCTTCCCTTCCTTTGTACATCACATTGTTTAAACCATTAAACCGGAGAGCAGAAATTATCATAAAACTGCTATAATGCAGACTTTTGGTTAAAGTGTTGAGATAAATGACATTAAATAAACAAGTATAATGAAGGGCAGTGTAATTTAAATGTTATACTTTAATATTATATAAGGTCTAATGTATTAAATGACATCATTTTTCTTCATTCTACTTCCTTTCTATAATTAGCTGCAGATTTGCATTAACTACAATGGCTATTAATTAAATATAACTCTGAAATGCCAATGTAGTGTTTCCAACTAACACCTAAGTATATGAATAGTTTGATCAAGCAAGCCAAATCTACCAAAAAAAATCCCAACCCTTTCTTCAATCCTGATGTTTTCTTCTGTTTGGATTAGAACTAATGATTGAGATATTTATCTGCTTGATCATCTGCTTGTTATTTCAACATTCCCTTTCAAAAATGGTCTACAAGAAAGCTATAGGAAGAGCACTAGAGCAAATAGACTTTGCTTGATGTTGCTCCTCTAGTGATATTGATGATTATGAACTAGTTTTATAAGTTAACAGTTAAATCAAAACAAATTTACTGTTGATAAACAGTGTTAATTTCAGTTTTAATTGATGTTTTACTCCAATGAAGAGCTATTTCATCACTAAAGCTGATCCTTCCCAGAAAAGTCACTCTAAAATACAAACTAATTGATTGATTGTATCATCTTGGAGAATGCCGTAAGACTACAATGTATTAAGGATTTTAATATGTTATTAAAGTACATTATCATTTGTATGTATGTGTGTGCATAGTTCCTATAACTCCCAATAACCACCAGTAAAATCATATTACTAAATTTCTAATTATATTTATCAAACAGCCACAGAACAGAGGGAAAGGTGAAGAACTTCCACCAGACAAGGGTGGAGGTAACTTCTCATACATCTGCCTTGCTTCCTTGAGCATAACTGAGTCTCTAGGAAATACATTCTGGCCCTATTCAGCAGAATCACTTATACCCAACTTAGCTAGAGAAGTTACAAGTGCTCTATTAACACTGGAACAGATTTTCATATTCAACTACACAAAACAAAATGCTACAAATGACAAAATACATATAGAACTGACAATTTGTAAGAGGGTTTATTTTAAATCGAGTGCTTCACAGTTAATTCACCTTAATTTCTTCACGGTTCTAAGACTATACATTAAACTATACATTACATTCTGCAGAAAATGAATTATGCCACACACAGAGGCATCAAGAATCAGCCGTTAAGATGCATGCATCGAAACGAAAATATTTTAGCCTTCTATCCAAATCCGGATTTACTCAAAACAAAAAAAAAATACAGGTGGTGGGGGAAAGGAGCTGCAGGGCAATTTGGCAAGCGGTGAAAACACAATTCCTTAAGGAGGTGTTCATGAGTCATCGCTAAACTGACCATCTCCTCGTGGGAAGAAGAAGGGAGAGCACGCTCGCTTCTCCCCGGATTTAGCTGTTTGTCGGAAAGAAAAGAGCAGAATTATTTCGGCGGCGAATGTAGATAGCGCATATCAGAGCTCTGGGGAAAACAATTCAGCTGGGCCGTTTCCACCCGCCTGCCAGCCCAGCCCGCCCCAGGTCGTAACACCACCTCCTCTCTTCGGCCGCAGAATAAACGAAGGAGCGGGAAGGGCGGGGACTGAGGGGCGGGTAGCTCGCGCGGTAAAGGTCGGTAAGAGGGGACGACGGAGAGGGAGGGAGGGAGGGGGGGTGCAGCCTCCCCGCCTGCAATTTCCATTCATTCCCGGCAGGCTGAGGTGCCGAGGCCTCGTCCGCGGCGCTCCTTGCATCCGTCACGCGCCCATCGGCCGTCGCTCCTTTGCCCACAAGGCGCACGCGAGCGCGCACCTCGAATGGCGGTGGCTGCCTCCTGCCGCCGATCCCCCGCCCTCGCCCCCCTGCAGCAGCGGCGGCGCGGGCAAGCGGAGTGACACCGCTGCCACTCTCCCTCCCCGGAAACGCCGCGCCCCCGAAGCATTTGCTCCAAGCTCTCCCGGCCACGAGCTAGACGTGGGGCCTACCTCCAGCTGCCGCAGGGCAGGGCAGGGAAGGGAGGGGAAGGCAACAGACAAGAGGAGAACTAAAGCGGGTACCTTAATGATCCTGCGGGGCAACCCGGCCATCTTGTCTTATCAGGATATAGTCTCCGCTGGACCTCGACTCCGCTCGGGGCTTACGCGCTACCGGAAGAAGCCCGTGATTCACTTCCCGTAACGTCACCGCAGCACCTCCGGGGGCAAGCTGGGAAGTGTAGTGTCAATTGCTAGCAAGAGAGGAGGAATGAACTCAATCGTTCCCTGAGGGAGAGGACTCTAGAAGGCGCGGCTGCTCAGTCTCCCTTAAAAGACGAGAGCCATTGATGCGTCTCTGCTTGAGAGAAGGCCGTTCTGCACTCTGTTGCCTAAGGCAAAGCGGCAAAATTCCCATCCAGTGAGTTTCTTTGCCTGAAGATTAAACCGGGGTTGTTTAACCGTTATTTGCTGAATCAACTAAAGTTGGCTGGATTCACACAAAAGGAACAAAACACTAAACAATCACGTAAAACTTAGCACTGCTGATTTTCTTTAGGACTAAAGGTGTCAAACTGTCGGCCGGCGGGCCGGTTGTATCATGCAGAGGCTGCGCCCGCCCCAGCTACGGCAATGCAAAAAAAAAGGTGCGATACGTCACGTGACGCAGCGAGTTTGACACCTGTGGATACCACATAATCATCAAAAAATAAAAAAATAAACATTTTAATATGACTCATGGGAGAAAATATTAAATGTTTTTTTATTATGTTCACTCCCAACTACGCAGCGTATTTATTTCCACTAGACCAGGGGTAGGCAACCTTGGCTCTTTTATGACTCGTGGACTTCAACTCCCAGAATTCCTGAGCCAGGCTGGCTCAGGAATTCTGGGAGTTGAAGTCCACGAGTCATAAAAGAGCCAAGGTTGCCTACCCCTGCACTAGACCTACCTTGTTGTTGTTGTTAGTTGCGAAGTCGTGTCCGACCCATCGCGACCCTATGGACAATGTTCCTCCAGGCTTTCCTGTCCTCATGACCTACCTACAAGATAATATTGCATTGTTCTCCCACAGTACACAGGTAGATCAATATTCTAGTATTATCAGAGTTGGGCAAAAGGAAGGCATGATCTTTTTGTCCTCATGCCCTCCATTCAGCAAGCACAGGCTTAAAATCAAATATTGTCAGGCCCTTTTAAGTATCTCTTCCACATCATCTTTTCACCATGAGGCAATGCTTCCCTAATGAATGTTAATGGCAAGTTAACAAGGTTGGTGATTTTAATTTGCAGATTAGTGCTCTGGAGACAGCTTGCCCTATTGCCTGAAATTAATAAGACAGTAATTAGTTACAGGCTGAAGACTTTTGGTACTAATAGAAGAGAATATTTGTAGCTTAGGGTTGAACTGTGGAGTGTCTCAGTTTTTGTTGTTTTCTTGCAGACATTTCATTACCCAACTAGGTAACATCAGTACTAGAAGAGAGTGAGACTTCCCTCTATTTACACACAAGACTTTTGTCTATTAATTGGCTCTAGCATATTCTTGCAATTAAAAACGGATGCTGGAAAAGGTAACTTCATACATGTGTAGGTCTAAAATAAATACTTCATTTTCACTATAACTTTCCAGTTTTTCTCAATTTTGTTGTGGATGCCAAGAAAGTTAAAACTGTGTTCCACCCACCCATTTGTCCAATTTTCCATATCCTTTCTCTCTTCAGATATCTGATAACCTTATTTACACTTCAGTGGTCTTGTAGATAAGTTGAAGGCCATCAGTTTAACCGTGCATAAAGACAGATCATATTAAATATCTGTTTGGCTATCAGTGCTGTATCTCACTTGCTGTAAAAGTCAGTACATAACTATTGCCATTCCACTGCATCCTAAACTTGCATCTTGAGGCAGCCGTCTCATAATGCCTATTGGCAATTTAATATTGTTCTCATATTGCACTTGTACTGAAAGCAAATTCTTTCATGCCTTCATATTTTAATGGCAACTCTATTTTGGGTGTCTCTTCTGAATCTAAGACTGGAATAATAATTATCTGATCATGAGGCTGCCTTAGAAATGGAGTCCTTCACAAATAACTTCCTAGTTTCCGACTCCCCCAGTGGCTGTAAAATGTTGGTATTATTATGAAGGCATTATCCAGGAAGGTTGCTTTGTGATACTAATATTTAATACAATTCTATATTAAAATTATAGTCGAATTCAAATAAATTTATTTTGAGGAAATGTGAGACATCTGTGTTTCTCTTTTGCTATAATCCTTTTTTAAAATTACAAATCACTCCTTCCTACTCCAGTGTGTTGCTCTCCTGAAAATGTCTCTTACACTGCAGTGAAGTTTTAAAACATTCTAGAAGATGACAGCAGCAAAACAGTTCCACATGGCCATATTAACATATCCATTGTCAGCAGCAGCTGAAATTGAAGCAGATGTTATGTTTTCTCAACACAAACTATTTTATGTAGAGAAGAAAAACTTAATGTCAGTTGTCACATGGACTGAGAATTCTGGCATCTAATTCAGGTTTAGGATGGGGAAGGCTGAGCTATAGTCATATACATTCTGAAGGACATGCAAACAATGCCTTGCCTCACCAGGAAGAAGCATCTGGCTGATTTTATATGGGCTCGGAAACTAATTGGGGTCAGGCCTGTTTAGTATTTAGATCATCAGGAAAAACCAGACTAGGAGAAACAACTCTCAGAAGAAGAAAGCAGTAAATCATTTCTGTACTGTTGCCAAGAAAATGACACAGCCATGTCCATAAAGCCACCAGGAGTGCAACGTTATCCAAAAGCAATATTTAAAGAAAGTAATGTGCTATTCAGCAACCACATTATGAAACTATCACCTAAGTAATATCCAAGGCGAAAAATCACCAATCTCTCTAGCAGTACTGGGAAAAGTAGAGCCTCCATTCTACAGTACCATATTTCTATTGCATTGATCGCAGTGCTGCAACTCTCTGCCTGAATGACTCAGCTCTGCTTTGTGTTAAGTAGACAGAAAGGATTGCCAGCAACAATAAATAGAAGAAGTCAAAATATGAAGGATGGTGGATGTGGGGTTGGGATCTTTGCCCCATCCTGTTTACTACCTTTATCTTACAGATTTTGATCCCTCTATGGACATCACTACAAACAGTTCTTAACTTCTTAGCTCATTAGTATTGATTATTTCATGACCATTGCTTGATTTAATTTTTCACAAGGTGTTGGAAATAGAAATAATGCAAAATGTTTTGAAGAATACAGGTAGTCCTTGACTTAACAACCAATTGTTTAGTGATCATTGAAAGTTACAACAACACTGAAAAAAGTGACTTATGACAATTTTTACTGCTGCAGCATTTCCATGGTCATGTGATGCAAATTCTGGCATGTATTTATGACAGTTGTACTATCAGGGTCATGTGATTACCATTTGTAACCTTCCCATCTGGCTTCCGACAAGCAAAGTCAATGGGGGAAGCCAGATTCACATAAATAACTGCATGATTCACTTGACAACTGTGGCAAAAATGTTATAAAATGGGGCAAAACTCACTTAATAACTGCCTTACTCAGCAATGGAAATTTTGGGCTCAATTGTGGTCGTAAGTTGAGGACTACTTTTATTTTGAAGAAAATTGAAGGCAACAAGCAACTTCACAGTGATACGACAGATACAAAATGCAGTTATAATTATAAATTTAAGATAAAATAGACAATATTTTAAAAAGCAATGATTTATTGTCCTCCTGCAGCCTTCACAGCTGTACATGTATTGACAATTCTCAACAACTCTACACAACTAGACTAGAATTGTGGTTCCACATACAGTATCTGTAGTGTTAGGATGCAGAAGGTTGTTCCATTCACTAACATTATCCAAAAACTACTATACTGTAAAAAGCACAAGCCATGATCTTGTTCTATCTTTATTGTATTCTCACCAAGAGAGAAGATTTCCTCATCTGCAAAGTATTTAAAACATCTTAAAACATGGGTGTCAAACTTGCCACGTCATGTGACATATCGCGACATATCGTGACTCTTTTTGCATTGCCAGCAATGGGATGGGTGAAGCTTCGGTATGATGAAACCGGCCCATGGGCTGGCAGTTTGACTCTCCTGTCTTAAAAGTTTTATAAACCTAGCATAGAATTCTACACTTGATCATTCAAAAGTAATTTTTACTTAATTCATGACAAATTTCATGGTAAGTGAATATGGGTTCGTAATAAAATATTAGTGAAGTATAAGCTTTTAAGAAGTACAGCCCATTTCCACTGATTTAATTTTATTATCAAATTCAGATACCCAGAAAGCATAACTTGCGTACTAATGCTACCCCATGTGTTGTTGTTGTTAGTTGCGAAGTCGTGTCCGACCCATCGGGACCCCATGGACAACGTTCCTCCAGGCCTTCCTGTCCTCTACCATCTTCTGGAGTCCATTTAAGCTCATGCCTACTACTTCAGTGACTCCATCCAGCCACTTCATTCTCTGTCGTCCCCTTCTTCTATTGCCCTCAATCTTTCCCAGCATTAGGCTCTTCTCCAGTGAGTCTTTCCTTCTCATTAGGTGACCAACGTATTTGAGTTTCAACTTCAGGATCTAGCCTTTTAAAGAGCAGTCAGGGTTGATCTCCTCTAGGACTGAACAGTTTGATCGCCTTGCAGTCCAAGGGTCTCGCAGGAGTCTTCTCCAGCACCAAAGTTCAAAATCCTCAATTCTTTGGCGCTCAGCCTTTCTTATGGTCCAACTTTCACAGCCATACATTGCAACTGGGAAAACCATGGCCTTGACTATACGCACTTTTGTTGGCAGGGTGATATATCTGCTTTTTATTATGCTGTCTAGGTTTGCCATAGCTTTCCTCCCCAGGAGCAAGCGTCTTTTAATTTCTTGGCTGCAGTCCCCATCTGCGGTGATCTTGGAGCCCAAAGAAAATAAAATCAGTCACTATCTCCATTTCTTCCCCATCTATTTGCCAGGAATTGAGAGGACTGGATGCCATGATCTTGGTTTCCTTAATGTTGAGTTTCAAGCCCACTTTTGCACTTTCCTTCTTCACCCGCATCAAGAGGCTCTTTAATTCCTCTTCACTTTCTGCCATTAGAGTGGTATCATCTGCATATCTTAGGTTGTTGATATTTCTCCTGGCAATCTTAATTCCAACTTTTGATTCATCTAGCCCTGCCTTTCTCATGATGTGCTCTGCATATAAGTTAAACAGGCAGGGTGACAGTATACAGCCTTGCCGGACTCCTTTCCCAATTTTGAACCAATCAGTGGTTCTGTGTCCAGTTCTCACTGTTGCTTCTTGACCCACATATAGGTTTCTCAAGAGACAAATAAGATGCTCTGGTACTCCCATCTCTTTAAGAACTTGCCACAATTTGTTGTGATCCACACAATCAAAGGCTTTAGCATAGTCAATGAAGCAGAAGTAGATGTTTTTCTGGAACTCCCTAGCTTTCTCCATGATCCAGCATATGTTGGCAATTTGATCTCTAGTTCTTCTGCCTCTTCGAAATCCTGCCTGTACTTCTGGTAGTTCTCGATCCACATACTGCTGGAGTCTAGCTTGTAGGATTTTAAGCATAACTTTACTAGCATGTGAAATGAGTGCAATGGTGCGATAGTTTGAACATTCTTTGGCACTGCCTTTCTTTGGAATTGGAATGTAAACTGATCTTTCCCAATCCTGTGGTCACTGTTGAGTTTTCCAAATTTGCTGGCAAATTGAGTGTAGCACTTTTACTGCATCTTTTAAAATTTTAAATAGCTCAGCTGGAATACTGTCACCTCCATTAGCTTTGTTGTTTCACTTCACATTCTAGGATATTTGGCTTGGGGTCAGTGACCACCCCATCGTGGTTATCTGGGATGTTAAGCTCGTTCTTGTATAGTTCTTCTGTGTAGTTTGCCACCTCTTCTTAATCTCTTCTGCCTCTGTTAGGTCCCTGCCATTTTGGTCCTTTATCATGCCCATCTTTGCATGAAATGTTCCCTTCATATCTCCAATTTTCTTGAAGAGATCTCTGGTCCTCCCTATTGTTTTCTTCTATTTCTTTGCACTGCTCATTTAAGAAGGCATTCTTATCTCTTCTAGCTATTCTCTGGAATTCTGCATTCAATTGGGTGTATCTTTCTTTTTCTCCCTTGCCTTTCGCTTACCTTCTTTCCTCAGCTATTTGTAAAGCTTCCTCAGACAGCTTTCTTGCATTTCTTTTTCTTTGGGATGGTTTTAGTTGCTACCTCTTGTACAATGTTGCAAACCTCCGTCCATAATTCTTCAGGCACTCTGTCTATAAGATCTAATTCCTTAAATCTATTTGTCACCTCTACTGTGTATTCATCAGAGATATGATTTAGTTCATATCTGAATGGCTTAGTGCTTTTCCCTACTTTCTTCAATTTAAGCCTAAATTCTGCAACAAGAAGCTCATGATCTGAGCCACAGTCAGCTCCTGGTCTTCTTTTTACTGACTGTATAGAGCCTCTCCATCTTTGGCTGCAGAGCACATAGTCAATCTGATTTCTGTGTTGGCTGTCTGGTGATGTCCACATGTAGAGCCATCTCTTGGGTTGTTGGAAAAGAGTGTTTGCTGTGACCATCGTATTCTCTTGACAAAATTCTATCAGTTTGTGCCCTGCTTCATTTTGTACTCCAAGGCCAAACTTGCCTGTTATTCCGGTTATCTTTTGGCTTCCTACTTTAGCATTCCAATCCCCCATAATGATAAGGACATCATTTTTTGGTGTTAATTCTATAAGGTGCTGTAGGGCTTCATAGAACCGGTCAATGTCATCCTCTTCAGCACCAGTGGTTGGAGCATAGACTTGGACTACTGTAATATTGAATGGTTTGCCTTGGATTCACACTGAGATCGTTCTGTCATTTTGGGGATTGTACCCCAGTATTGCTTTCCCTACTCCATTTCTTCTGAGGGATTCTTGCCCACAGTAGTATACCTGATGGTCATCCGAATTAAATTCACCCATTCCTGTCCATTTTAGTTCGCTGATTCCTAAGATGTCGATGTTCAGTCTTGTCATCTCTTGTTTAACCACATCCAGCTTGCCTTGATTCATGGGTCTTACATTCCAGGTTCCTATTGAGAATAGATCTTTACAGCATCAGACTTTCCTTTCACCACCAGATGAATCCATAGCTGAGCCCTCTGCTCTTCTCCAGCAGCATATTGGACACCTTCCAGCCCGAGGGGCTCATCTTCCAGCATCATATCTTTTTGTCTTTTGGTACTGTCCATGGGGTGTTCATGGCAAAGATACTGGAGTGGGTTATCATTTCCTTCTCCAGTGGATCATATTTTGTTAGAACTCTCTGCTATGACCTGTCCATCTTGGGTGGCCCTGCATGACATAGCTCATAGCTTCATTGAATTACGCAAGCCCCTTCGCCACTGCAAGGCAGTAATCCATAAAGGGGACCCTATGTGTAGAATAGACCTAATGATTTTTGTAAATCAGTTAAAGAACAGATGCCCTGTCAATAATTAAACACAGTAGAGTTGTATTTCTTTTCTAGGAAAAGGTTCTGTTTATTTTCTAATGCATGAACATAAAACTCAGTGTCCTTGCATGTCACCAATATCAATTAGTCTGCATCAACATTCATGGGCCACTCTCACAGAGAGGTAGCCAGTGAAGTGAGGCTGAAAGGGGTCTATTTCTTGGTATGGTACTATTTTTCCATCCCTACGGACTTCCTGTTATCCTCTTTTTATTGTTTTAGCCTACCATGGATGATTTCTGATTTGTTCTAAATTCTAAAACAGGTTGTCTCCATATCTTTCCTAACTGTTTGGTCTATGTTTACATATTATAGTAGTATTGCTCTTTTATTCTGGGCTTCTGTTAGGAAGATACAACAATGACACTGCAAGGAAATATGCTGGGCAAGACACTTTTTGGAAGCTTGTCCACAATACTGGATGTGCCACTTTCCAACTTATTTCTCCTCTCCTCCCACCTAGCACTGCTTCTCTCTTTTCCTTTACCTGATCGTTTCTGGATGTTCTCCTTCCATTCTTATATCTGACAGGACTGGAATATTAAGCCTGTATTTTGGCAAATAAATCTGAAAACTGCCAACCATTTCAGCCATTGAGTATTTTTAATGGCTCTGAATTTAGAGGACTTTTGCATTGTGGGTCCTAGGATATTCATCTATGGTCCAACAGGTCACAAAACAGACTTAAATTAAATGAAATCTGTCATTGATTTTCAGACTCTGTCCAAGTTTTCCCAAACTAATTTGGAGATGCTAAGGATGGACCTTGCAGATGCCTAGAATTTCTATTTTACAATTGCACAATTGTAAAAGTTAAGAAATTGACTTACACTCTACCTTCCAGGATAGGAAAGCTTCAAGCTTATCAAATATATTTTTATGTTAGACCCTCCAGCCAAAACCAGTTATAGAACACTATCTACTTGGAATTGAAGAACAGGCAGGTAGGTCTCAACACAAGCATGTGTTATTGCGTTGTACTATCATTGACTTGAGCTCACACTTTTTTCCACATAAAATTAGTTTTTAGGACCCAGTTATTGTTCCCCCCCCCCCGGCAGGGAATTTTGTGTGGAAAATATTCCTTGCTGATTTCACATATAGAATTAACCACTTGTTAAATGGTTCAGTAAATTATAGTTGATCTAGTTTACACACAATATAATTACCTCAAATTAGCCATTACAATTTTAGTCTAGCGTATTCTAACAATCGAACTTATTTGTATATGCCTGTGTGTTATGTATACCAAAAAGCTGAATTCAGTAAACTACTGTTAACTTTATCATGAATTAGTATCTTATACGACTATAACCATGGTTTTCTATTATTACTGTCAAATAACTGGAAATGAGAAACTTCATTGGTGTACTAGAACTACCCAGAAACTTACTGGCACAGTTTACTTTTTGAAGTTGTCCAGAGTTTCAGGTAGGAATCATTCCCGGTCCTATCCGATGACACCCGTGATTGAATTGTTCTATTTTCACACAACATACCCTGCAAAACACAGACTATGATTCTGAAAGAAGAAAGGAAGGAAAGTTTGCTTTGATAAACTATGAAAAGGAAACTAATCGCAAAGATTCCTGTGCTAACAAGCTATCATTACCAATTGGACAGCCTTCTCTTCCGAACTACATTTCCCAATGTGCTTTGGTGGCTCTTGAGAGGTTCCCGGAAGTTGTTCCGAGAATCCGTCTATGTCAGAGAGATCCGATGTCCTCTATTTGGTAAGCTTTTCTGCGTTATTTCTTTTCCCCGGATCAGGCTCTTGGCTGTCTGGCCATGTCCTCTTGTCCTTTCGCAAAAGTTGCGCCCCGATATAGAAATTTTAGCTTATGCCGTTTAAATAGTGTAGTACTGGTTATCTGGTATTCTCCACGTGTTGACTGCAACTTCTACTCTTCTCATCCGAATCTCCCGTTGTTTGGGACTCCTAGTCCAACACTGTTTACCACTCAGAGTCGCTGGAAATCGAGCGGCATATACATTAAATAAATTATTAGTTAGCCTCACATTTGGTGGCTAGTTTATTTTTTTTTACCCTGAATGATTGGTAAATACCAGAATCAGGTAAAATCAGTAAAATGAGACCAATAAGTCCTAGCAGACAGTTCTTATTTCTGCTTTCCCTGCTGTTTAAGCCAATTTATTACAAAAGCTTCAAGACTAATTGCATCGGAATTTACGATATAGCTTATTATCGTAGACTTCATTGAATTTAAGTATCAATGGAGAATTTAAATATCATTTTAAGTAAAATACTATTACAAGGCTATAATTCATTTTATACCTGTTTGTGAATTTAATGGTTTAATTCTAGACCAGTTCATAGTGTTTTATTTCACAGCTCAAGACACAACTATGTTAGAGACTGCCTTTTCTAGTATGAATTTACCCAAGTTCCAAAACAGTGATAAACCTGCTTTCCAGACAGCACTCACTTATAAGATTTAATTGATCCAGTCATGGTGACCACCTGTTAGCAACATTGGGAATGACTAGCACGCATGTGCGGGGGAACCTTTACCTTAAAATTTTGATAAAGAACAGATCTGTTATTAATACTTTCTGCCTATTATTTTCTTTTTTTTAAACTTTCCTTTCATAGTTTGGTGTAGTAATTAAGATACCGGCCTTGAAAAGGGAGAGGGTGTCCCATTTTAGCCAGGAGCGCCGATTTGGTGAGTTTGGGCCAGTCATTCTTTCTCAGCCCAAGTGCAATCATGTAGGGTCATTATTGTGGGGAAAATAGGAGGAGGAAGGAGTACTGTATTAGTACCGCTTTGAATTATTTATAAAAAATAAAGGTAGGATAAAAATAGTTTTAATATTTTTAATAATTATTATATAATGGTTTCAGATAATGACTGTTTTATATTACTGTTTTAGTGGATTCTTGTATGCACACAGAGTCACTTTTCATGAGATGAGCAGCTATATAAATTTGATTACTAAATAAAAGTTAAATTTATATGGTAGGCACAAATACTGCTATATGAAATGAGGGATAATAACTTTTGGCTAAATAGAACTGTTTAAAAACTAAATTTTTGTTGTTGTTAGTTGCGAAGTCGTGTCCGACTCATCGCGACCCCATGGACAATGTTCCTCCAGGACTTCCTGTCCTCTACCATCTTCTGGAGTCCATTTAAGCTCACACCTACTGCTTCAGTGACTCCATCCAGCCACCTCATTCTTTGTTGTCCCCTTCTTCTCTTGCCCTCAACCTTTCCCAGCATTAGGCTCTTCTCCAGTGAGTCCTTCCTTCTCATAAGGTGGCCAAAGTATTTGAGTTTCAAAAGACTAAACAGAACTGTTTAAAATTAAGGGAAAAGAACAGGTCTTGCACGGTTTATATAACTTTTGGTTTCTCCTTATTTCTGCAATATCCTAATTCTACCTTGGAAATATGCAGCTTTCAAGCAATGCTTTTTAACCATAGCAATTTCCAGGTATGTGGGCTTCAGATTCAGAATTCCACAATCAATATGGCCATTGATAGTAATTCTGGAAACTGGAGACCACATACCTGGAAATTTTGAAGGTTGGTTCAGAGGACTATGACTAATGAAGTCATAATCACTAAAGACTATGAGTATGAAGAAGTTCCCATCTATGGAATTAAAATAATAAATTAGCAGGCAGTGATCAGACTTTGTATTGTTAACTGCTCCATGGTAATGTATGGAACTGCTATTGAAACGCTGGAGAAATTGACTTGTTATTGACTTAACATATTTAACATATTTCAAACAGGAATGAAACCTGAATTTATTTCTTCAGTTTCTACTATTTAACCTGCTACCATGGCCACAGCCTCAAGGAAGTCTATTTTATATTTGGCAACTTTCATCAGGAAGCCTTTGCTAACTGGTAAGCATTGTGCGTCCTCTGTGTTACTAGCTAATTGGATACCAGAATACTGCATCTTTATGGGCAGGAGAATAGTGACCTTACATTTACAAATCAACAGCCCATTTCAATCTTTCTGAAAAATGAACATTAGGTAAGATATTGGCCATCTGATAATCCTCCATGTGGTGGCCTTCCTTTGCTCAAGAGACAAGGACATTGCCTCTATAAAGCTGTGTTACTTGACTAGGGTAGGAAAAGAAAGAATTGACTTTAATGTAAATTTGATTAAGCCCTTTTCTGTATAGTAGTAGTATTCAGTTTGTGCAAGAAGAAACAGTTCTACTATTTTTCTGATCTTTGCTTAGTTGTCAGTGTCTTTACGGGTAGTCCTTGACTTATGACCATTGATTTAACAACTGTTTGAAGTTATGACAGTACTAAAAGGGACTTACAACCAGTCCATCACAATCTCCCTGTGGTCACATGATCAACATTTGGGCATTTGGCAACTGGCACATATTTATGAGGCTTTCAGTGTCCCATGGTTACACAATTACGGGATTTCCACAAGTAAAATCAATAGGAGAAAGCCAGATTTGCTTAATGACTGTGTGATTCTCTAAATGACCACAGGTAAAAAGGTAAAATTAACTATGATTCATTTATCAAACACTTTGCTTAGTGACAAAATTTCCAGTCCTAATTGTGATTGTAAGTTGAGGACTACCTATATTCATGGATAAGGAAATATAATGGCATTTTGGGTGATAAGTATAAACTCCCAGGACTACATCAGTAAAGAAGAACAAATAATGCAGCTTCAGTGGGAGCTGTAGGTAGCAGATGAGCAGAAAAAGAGCCTTGTTGGTCTTTCTTTTTTTCCAAATATAGAGCTCAGTATTAATGAGTGCTATTGAATGACACACACTTAGATTCCCAACGTGTGTCATTTCTGTAGTCTTGCCTTAAATGTCCATGAACATTTATATCCCTTCCCCACCTCACCCCTTTTTCTGTATGTTCTAAATCAACCCTCCTTGGCTTGATGTCTCTAGTTCCCATTATTCCAAGGTACCAAAGCTGAGGATTATGAGAATTCCAATCCAAAATATTGGAGAACACCAAGTTGGATAAAACTGCCCTATAGAAGTCCTTTTTCCTTCGAAGCTGTAATTTGATTTACAATTTTTGTATAGTGAAACAATTGGATTTATGCCAGAATTAAAACCCCTAAATTTATCACCAACTCCTAGATTAGCACTACAATGTATAATCTTTGTGGTATTTTCATTCCCGTAGTGTTAAAAGAGACTGACAATCTAGTGTGTAATACTGTTTAGCTCCTGTATCTGCAGATGCAGCCGTATTTCATGCCTGCCCCAAATCTACATATTCACCACTTCCTGATGATTATAACTGGTAAGTATTAACTATTCTGAAGGGACGCGGTGGCTCAGTGGGTTAGGACGCTGAGCTTGTCGATCAGAAGATTGGCAGTTTGGCAGGTCGAACCCCGAGTGCCGCGTAGCAGAGTGAGCACCTGTTACTCGTCCCAGCTTCTGCCAACCTAGCAGTTCGAAAGCACGTAAAAATGCAAGTAGAAAAATAGGGACCACTCCAGTGGGAAGGTAACAGCGTTCCGTGCGCCTTTGGCGTCTAGTCATGCCGGCCACATGACCACGGAGACGTCCTCGGACAAGCGCTGGCTCTTCGGCTTTGAAACGGAGATGAGCACTGGCCCCTAGAGTTGGAAACGACTAGCACGCATGTGCGGGGGAACCTTTACCTTTACCTTTATTAACTATTCTACATGTCATCACTATTAATTTACAAAAACTGTTACATGCTAACATTTGTAATGAATGGGCTGGTAATTGAGTATCATAAATGTGCCATCACAATATCCCCAGTACACTGCAACTCCCTTGTCTTATGTGTGGGTTAAAGACAAATGCAAAAACTGCTGTGTGCCTTTGTTTTAAATTAGCCAGCCTGATACATTGATTAAGTTTAATTAATAATATATATTACTTTAATTTCTAAACAGATAAGAATAGCAGCTTTTTCATAAAGGTTATTTGAATTGTGAAATAACTATTCACTAGGACTGCAAATCCTGCAGAAGTTATTCATAATATGTGGAAGAGCATACAAAGCACCTGTGTTTTTTGGTTCTCTAAACTGCTTCCAGCTGTTTCTATATGTATATAGTTCTTTAATTATGAAAGAGAGGTGCTATATGCAATGTTTCTAGAAGTTGGTTTACAAAGAAATTGTCTAGCCTTTCTGCAAATTTATATATTAGGGGCAGAATGTAAGCAGATCTGATAGAGCCAGTATGATCCATTTTTCAAGCTAACATACTATTATCATATCCCCTGAACCAAAATATATATTATTCTGAGGCAACTCAGGATGTTGGGAAAAATTGGCTAGAAAACTGACACAAGTGCCAAAAAATCTTGAATAATCCTTCAGATGTTTTATACAATGTTTGATCTCCATTTTTCGTTGTATTACTGTAGAAGTACTTTCACTAATTACTTTTCAACAAAAATATTGAATCTTCTTGTGTTATTTCCATTATATTGCGGGGTACACAATTTTTCATTTCACTCACCACTTCAGTCTGCAGCATCAGCAAGGCATTTGCCTATGGCTGTCATGTCTTCATGCAGGCATTTCATCCATCCAACATAAATATTTTTTTTTTATTGAAAAGTTTTAAAATACAGTTTTCCTTTAAAAAACCCCCCTTCCCCCTCCCTGCTCCCCCCCTACCTCCCCCCAACCTCCCTCCCCCCCTCCCTCCACCCCCCTCCCCCCCCGACTTCCCAGAGCTAAATACAAGGTATATATATATAAAAAGGCAATCATAAACAACCATATACTAACAACTATAAATTCTAAAATCCATCACTCTCTAGCTTATATAGGATAAGACACACCTTAACAATATTAAATATATATAAAAAACTAGAATAAAAAAAGAAAAAAAACGAAAGAAGACTTATTCGAATGCTACATAAAACTTCTTAACCCTATACTTGTTCTGGATAAACTCAATCCATTTTCTCCATTCCATAATATAACGTTCTTGCGAATGATCTTTCAAATAGGCCGAAATCTTCGCCATCTCTGCCAGGTCGGAAACCTTTAAAGTCCACTCTTCTATGGTCGGCAGTTCCTCTTTCTTCCAATATTGGCCTATCAAAAGTCTTGCCGCCGTAATTAAGTTCAACATCAGCTTGGTGTCCACAACTGTAGCGTCTGCAATTATTCCCAACAAAAAAAGTTGCGGACAAAACTTTATCCTCTGTTTAAAAATCTTCTGCATATTCCACCAGACTTTTATCCAAAAAGCCTTAACCTTCTTGCATGTCCACCATATGTGAAAATATGTTGCATCTTCATCACCACACCTCCAACATTTAGGCTGATAATTCGGATACATACTTGCAAGCTTTTTAGGATCTAGATGCCATCTATAAAACATTTTGTAAAAGTTCTCTCTTAGATTTTGAGCTTGAGTAAATTTTACGTTCCTCACCCAAATCTTTTCCCACGTGTCCATTGTAATAACTTCCTGGATATTTTGGGCCCATTTTATCATACAATCCTTAACAAGCTCTGTTTCCGAGTCAATCTCTATCAATGCAAGATATATCCGTTTAATATGTGCTGATCCCTGATTTCTAATCTGCTTTATCAAATTTTCATCAGTCATTGTAAATCCATTTTTCTGGTCTTCTTTCCACCTGGCCCGTAATTGGATATATTGAAACCAAGTTTGAACAACCTTCTCTTCTCGCAAGAGGCTATATGATTTCAAACACCAAACATTCCTTTCCAGGCTTAAAATTTCCTTGTACGTAGTCACATCATGTTTGAAACCAGCATGTATATTTTCTATTGCGTGTTTTGGAATTGCCCACAATGGTATCTTGCTGCTTAGCTTATGTCTATACTTCTTCCAAACTCTCAGCAATGCCTGTCTTAAAATATGCATCCTAAACACAGTATCTACCTTCTTATCATACAACAAATATGCATGCCAGCCAAACAACAAATCATGGCCCTCAAGATTTAATAACCTCAATTGCGTCAAATTAATCCAATCGCTTATTCCTACTAATGCAGCAGCTTCATAATATAATTTAAAATTAGGCAATTTAAGGCCACCTCTCTGACGAGTATCCTGCATAATCTTAAGTTTAACTCGTGGCTTTTTCCCTGCCCACACAAATTTATTGATACCACGCTGCCATTCCTCCAAGTTAGAATCTTTCTTAAGAATCGGTATCATTTGAAACAAAAATAAAAATTTGGGCAGGACATTCATTTTCACTGCTGCAATCCGTCCCAACAAAGACAATTGCAATTTTTGCCAACTCTCCAATTCTTTTTGAATTTTCCCCCATAGTTTTTCATAATTATTTTTATATAGCTTTGTATTAGAGGGCGACAAAATCACCCCCAGATATTTAACCCTTTTAACAATCTCAAATCCAGTTAATCCTTCTAAGAGAGCCTTCTGTGAAACTGTCATATTTCTAGCCAAAATTTTAGTTTTCTGTGTATTTACTTTAAATCCAGAAACCTTCCCATATTGTGTTATTATCTCCATCAGGTCCACAACAGAGTTCTCTGGCTGGGTCACTGTAACAACCAGATCATCTGCAAATGCTCTCAATCTGTAGTCCTGATCTCCAACTTGTATCCCCTTAATTTTTTCCGAGTTCCGAATCTTAACCAATAGTATCTCTAATGTTAACACAAATAACAAGGGCGATAACGGACACCCTTGCCTTGTGCCCTTCTCAATATTACATGCTGCTGTCAGGCTATTGTTAACTATGATTCGGGCAGTTTGTTTTTGATATAATGCCCTAATCGGCTGTAAAAAATTTTCCCCAAAATCCAATTTATCTAAAACTTTCAACAAAAATTGCCAATTCAATTGATCAAAGGCCTTTTCAGCATCTAAAAAGATTAGCGCTGCAGAGATCTGGTTGTGCCTTTCCAAAAACTCTAACACATCAACTATATGTCTCACATTATTTTTCATTTGCCTACCACTAATAAACCCCGTTTGATCCCCATGAATCACCTGTTGCAGAACCCTCATCAGTCTATTAGCCAAAACCTTCGCAAATATCTTATAATCTGTATTTAAAAGCGATATCGGTCTGTAATTTTTAACTTGAGTAGCATCCTGGTCTTCCTTCGGAATCAAAGAGATAAAAGCTGTTCTCCAAGACGGTGGCACCTTTCCCCCCCTCTGAATTGTCTGAAACAGTTCCTTTAACGGCTTTATCATCTCAAATTGTAAATTTTTATAATAGGCCGCAGTCAAGCCATCCGTGCCTGGCGCTTTATCCACCTTCAGTTCCTTAATTGCTGTAAGAATTTCTTCTTCTGTAATCAGTTGATTAATCCCCTCTTTTTGTACTTGCGTAAGAACCGGGATGCTAGCATTCTCCAAGTATATATCAATATCTTTTACATTAATTTCCTCTTTAGTATATAATTTCGAATAAAAATCCACAAAAGCATCCTTAATAAGATTCTGTTGAAACACAACCCTTCCTTTATACTCAATCTTATCTATATTAGAGGCCCTTTGTTTTTTCCTCAGTCTATAAGCTAACCATCTGCCTGGTTTATTAGCGTTGCAAAAAGTATTGTGCCTAGCAAACCGCAGATTGGTTGCCACTTGATCTGCCATTAATTTATCAAATTGTCCTCTTAGCAGTCTAATAGCCTCCTTGATCTTCACATCCTCTGGATTCAAAATCAAAGCCTTTTCTTTTTCCTTTATTTCATTCTCCAGTTCTTTCCTTCTAGTTTCCACTGCACGTCTATGTCTATTATTCATATATATCAACACCCCTCTCATATAGGCCTTGCTAGCATCCCAAACCATGTCCATAGAGGTACCCTTATTCATATTAATCTCAAAAAAATCCTTCATCCGTTGTTTACATTCTTCCACATTTCTCTGATTTCTAAACAAATTCTCATTTACGCGCCACGAGCGCCTGTCTCTTTTCTCCTTATCAATCTCCAACCAAACTGGACTGTGGTCAGAAATAGTTCTTGCACAAATCTTCACCTTTTTAGTTCTCAAAAAAAAATCATTAGTCAACAAAATAAAATCAATCCTCGAAAAAGATTGGTGTCTGTCAGAATAAAAAGTATAATCCTTCTCCTGCAAGTGTCTCTCACGCCAAATATCTCGCAATTCCAGGTCATCCTTCATTTAAAAAAAAGATTTAGGCAGTCTAGCATGACTTGGAATGCGCTTAAAAGCTCCAGCCTTGTCCAACTGTACATCCAAAACACCATTCCAGTCTCCCATAAAAATAAAAGATTTATAATCCAACTGGGTAAGCTTTGTGTGGAGTAAGCTAAAAAAATCAGCTTGTTGTTGGTTAGGTGCATATAATCCAACTAGAAGCGTCTTTTTACCTTCTAACAGCAGCTCAATCATAACATATCTTCCATGCTTATCTGCTTCAATTAAGTCTGCTGTTAAGGCACTTTTAACATAAACAACCACTCCATTTTTCTTATTCTCTGCAGAGGCAACAAATTGCGTACCCAGTCTCGAGTTCAATAAATGCTTTTGATCCAAAACTCTAATATGCGTTTCTTGCAAACATATAACATCTATCTTAAATTGTTTTAAATATTGAAAAACTTTCTTCCTCTTCTGCGGTGAATTTAGTCCATTAACATTCCAGGTTAGGAATTTAGTTGCCATGCATATCCTCCAAAAGCTCTTGGACCACAGCTTTGATAGGACTAATTTCTTTAGGCCGTGCTCCTCCCACAGCTTGACTATATGTACGTTGTGAAGAATCTGAAGACTTTTGCTGATCTTGTTCTTTTATTTTCTTTGCTCGTTTTAAAGCAGCACGCGTTACTCTTTGCTCTCTAGGATCATCCAAAGAAGTTGTAGCTTGATCTCCTCCAGCACCACTTTCCTCTGTTTCATCCTCTTGATGTTCTCCTTCTCCAGCTCCCTTTCCAGCTTCCAGAAGTGTTAATGGGGTTGCTTTTAAGACATTATTGTAGAAATCACGCGCTTGCTTCACAGTAATCAGCCGATACCTTTTACCTTCATGCATCACCATCAGCCCATCTGGAATCTCCCATCTGAACCTTATATCTCTTTGCTTAAGCTTATGCACGAGAAATGTATAGTCCTTCCTTCCCCTTAAAATCCTTGGAGGAATTTCTTTTAAAACCAAGACTTCTTGTTCAGCAATCACCACTTTAGCATCATAGGCAGCTTGTATAACTTGATCTCTAATCTCTCTTTTTGCAAAATAAACCACCACATCTCTAGGCAACTTTCTCTGTCTGGCAATCCATGAATTCACCCGAAACACTTTATCCATAGCTGCTCTTATTTCAGATGCTGGCTGGTTTAATACCACTTCAAGAGCCTCAGAAATCAGCTGCTTTAAATCTTCTTTAATATTCTCTTTTAAACCTCTGATTCTGACAGCAAACTGCATCTGGTAATATTGGGCTAGGCTTAACTCCCTTTCCACTTTGTCTCTTGCATTTTCATTCTCCCGTGCTTTTACTTCTAATATAGCATTCCTTTGAGCCAGATCATCCATTTTTTCATCTAATTCTTCCACACATTCCGCCACTTTATGCACTGAAGACAAAATGTCTACCTTCATCACGCTGAACTTCTGTTCCATCCTCTCTTCCATTCTCTCCTCCAATTTCTCCAATTTCTCCTCCATCTGTGCAAATTTATCACCCATTGATTGATTGATTGATTCCAAAAGTTTATCCAGAGCATCTCGTAAGTCCTTCGATGTCAGCGCTTCAGGAGGGTGCAACGCCTGTAGTGATGATTGTTGCACCGGCGAGGATCCACCGCTCCGAAGAGTTTTAGGGGGAGGTTTCGCCGCCATCTTTTAGTCCTCAATTATGACGCACTTTCACTTAAAGTTTAAAAAGTCCAACAAGCTAGAGAGTATAGTAAAATAATCCTCTTCACCTTTGCCTCTTGTACCGCTCTGCCTGCTCCTTTAAATCATAGTCCTTTCTTCAGGCAGGGATGGTTCGCAGACGCCTGGCTCTGCTCCAAGAAGTTCGGAGCAGAGACGCCGGCCAGCTGGGAGCAACCCAGGCTTCGGGGGAGTTCAATCCTTCAGCCGCCCAAGCTCCAAGCTCAGGCGGCCCCGGAGAACTCTACCCCTACCTGGGGCCTCACCCCCTCCTCTTCTCCCGAGGAGGGGGCTTCAATTTCGCCCGAACAGCTGATCGGCGCTGTTTCGGGCGAAAAAACAAACAGCTGAGCCGCGGGCAGCCCGGGAAGGCTGTCTTCGGCGCCGCGCCGCCACCGGAAGTCCATCCATCCAACATAAATATTGAATATGAGTGTTTAAAAATTTGTTATCTTGTCTTTAGAGTACAAATAGCATTTATGTATGTACATGTTTAGCTCCTATGCAGTTTATGTATTGCATGCTTGCTTGATTTTTAAAATTAAAATATGTTATTGAATGTATTTTGGCAACTTCTAGTCTTGTGTATTTTAGTTAAATATTTTACAGCTTATGGGTATCATTCAAAATAATTACTGTTTAATATATTTTCCTTAAATTTTAATTAAACTATTATCTCCAATGCCATCTTTTTTAAAATGTTAGGAATATTGACATCTGCTTTATTTTTTAGCAAAGTTGAACTTGCTATGACGTCAGATGGAAAGACAATTGTTTGCTATCACCCTTCAGTGGACATTCCATATGAGCACACAAAAGTAAGTTACTGAAAATTGCATCTTCCTGAAATTTGTTACTAGTAATCTTCCTCATATATATGTTGCTGGGTGTTATCCCTTAATAAGAACGTGATTTACAAGATAAGATCATAAAAGGTAAATACAGGAGGTAGCAGATTTACATTAATGGATGTCCTCAGATGCTTTGAGCTACCTTCAAATAAAGGATATAAATACATTCAGGTCACACAGTGGGAAAATGATGCTCTGGAATTGGTAATATTGGTACTATTTAAAAGGAGGATAGTATTGGCTTTAATCTTAAATATTGTGTAAGATCATTTTAAAAGGTGGAAATGCTTTCATTGATTATGGATTACCCTGAGTACAGTTGTAAATGATAAGTTGTAGTTTGTTCCCTCTCTAAAGTTTGGAGTCGGTGATTCTAACATTGATTGGAATAACATTTGAAGAATAATATTTTTATTTCATACACAATTATCTTATGGATTGAGTGCCACAAAATATGTAATTATTGACTTCCATAGATTAAAGGGACTAGGCAAAGAGAATAAGCAAGTCTTCCAGATTTAAAAGCAGCATATTATGGCTGCCCATTGTTGGAAACAGGATGCTAGGCTAGCTATATACACTAAGAAAAATCTTATAAAAAGCCCTTCTAGTAAGGTCTTACTAGAAAAGCTTTCTACAAAACTTTTCTTGGTGAATATTAGTGCTAATAATTTTGCTGTCTTGTATTCCTAGCTTCTGTTAACTGTACTACAGTCAAATAGTGCCAGCTCACCTGGATGTGTAGTGTTAGTAAATGGAATCTCTTTGGAGAAATAGACTTTTAGTTTTATCTCGTAATTTGTATGACATATACTTTGACAGCCCATTCCACAACTAGACCCAGTGACGTATAAAGAAGAAACACATGAACAAGTCCTGAAATCTAAATTAGAAGAAACAGAAGTCTACAAGAATGAGCCCACAATTGAGACACTTAGTAAAATGTTTTACACAACCAAACATCGCTGGTATCCTGTGGGACAGTAAGTATTTATGAAGGTATCAATTGTAAAATCAAAATGGAATGGGATTACAATACTTCAGGTTCTTTCCTGGTGCATAACTCAGTTGAAAATGCATCACAGGTTTGGTCTGCATTTTACTGACTGATTAGGATTCAAGGATTCAACCCTTAGGTTTATACATGCTTTGAAAATGATAGAGAAGAAGTGTTTGGAATTTGCATACAGTAAGCAGAGCAATTCTCTGCTATTCATTAAGACAGGCAGATTTTTCCCCCCCATCTTTCTGTGTGAGCCTGAAAAACGGACAGCACTCATGCACTTACAGTTCCTCACATTTGTGTCCCTGATTACCCTATGGGTACATTAAGGAGGCTGAATGAGTTTCCATTGCTGAGGGTGAATCTGAACTTAGATTTCTGTGGTCTTAGTCCAGCACCTTAACTACTGCACCAAAATTGAAAATAACTACACATGCATCTTGGATGAAAAGTATGCTACATTGGGTCAAGAAATATTCTTACCAAATGTCTAAATACTGGAAGAATTTGGGAACATCTTTTGCTGAGCGGATATCAGCAATACTTCTAACATTTAGATTCAAGAGTTAATAAACTGTTTTTAGAAATTAAACCATGCCGTTCAAATATTTTTTTTTAAAAAAGGTGCAAAATTATTTGCCACTACTAAAGCAGTGTACCTTTCTTTGGATCCAGAAAATCCAGCTACTGATCAGCATTTTCTAAAATGTAGGAGGACTATGTTGTGCAAATATTTTGCTTTTTATTTCCAGGTCTTGGAACTCTCTTAGGAATGTGATAAGTGAAAAGTGTGCATGCAGTTGTGCTTTTCTTCCTAAGAATTACTTTTAACTTCCTTTATAAAGATAAAGCCTTGGTGGAGCAGTGGGCTAATGCCTCCTTAAGTAACACCAGCTGCCTGCAATTAGTGCAGGTTCGCATCCCACCAGGCTCAAGGTTGACTCAGCCTTCCATCCTTCCGAGGTAGGTAAAATGAGGACCCAGATTGTTGGGGGCAATTAAGCTGACTTTGTAATAATGCCGCTTGGGGTGTGTGTGAAAGCCCTAATAAGCAGGCATATACATAGAATGAAGGCTACTGCTACTGCTAAGCTTGTAAGCCGCCCTGGGTCTTCGGAGAAGGGCGGGATATAAATGGAATTAAAATAAAAAAAATAAAAAATAATGTTTTCTAATATAAATATTAATAACATTCCTATTCTCTTAAAAACAAGTATTTAAACTATTTGGTGTCTGAGATACAAGCTTAATATATCTTCTGGGGTTCTTTTTTTCATTTAGGTATCACACTCGACGCAAGAAAACCAATACTTCCAAAGACCGATGAAATTACATTTGTCTTTATCATCATGGAAAACCACTTTCTGTAGATGGAGGATTCATTTCTAACTAAAACCTCCCTTCTCTAGATAATTTATAGAATCTTGGGATTCTGATTCGTAAAATCTAAGGATATGCAAAATAAAAGTTATATTCCCAAATATTGCTAGTTTAGTTGAATTGGTATATGAACCACCAGAGGGCACCACTGTACAAGAATTCAGATTTACTACACTTGGGAAGGGGGGAATATGGGCATATATATGAGTGCATGTTAACAATATGCAGCCAAAACTAGGAATAAAAACTAAATAATAGATTTTATGAAAAGTATCTTGAAGACCTTCATTTCTTGTTACCCAATAGAAAATTTTTTGTGTCTCTATGAAAATAATGACCACATTTTCTATTTCAGAAATTTTAGTAAGATTGTCAGAATCAAAATGACAGAAAAAAATGTATAGTATCAGTGTAGCCTGCTTTAGGGCACCAAATTAGTGTAAATTACACCAAATTAGTGTAAAAATTAATACAAATTAAAAGAATAGAAAGTAAAAGCCCTTTTTTCTCCCTTCTTAAGAGATTCTTCAAAACTTTAACAAGCCTCTTTTGTAAATTCAGTACAGGAAAATTAACTTTATTGGCTTATTGTTTCTATTTTGATTTGTTGTTTCTATATCTTTTTTAATTATTAAAACAGCTTTTTACTTTTATATATCTAATGTAACATCTCTTTACATGTTGTTCTTGTAGCCCAGGGTCATTTTTAAATCCACTTTCAACTCTGTCGGGCAGAACTTGTTCCTCCTCCATAACCTCATTTAGGTACAGCCACTCCATAGAGGCAGATGTTTCTGTTGACACTATCAACATCGGAATTCATTATTTACAAAAAATACCTTCAATATGTCCAGGGTTAGAATATTTTCTTCCATTCTGTAATTCTACAGTCAAGTTCATGTCTTCTTTTCATATATAATCGTGTTCCCTCGTGCCCAATTTTTAAAATTTTATTTATTTTTTTTAGAAAATCAGGCATTTTTCCACAGGAAAAATTCTTTATAATTAATTCCAAAATTTTATTTCAAATTTATCTGGACCCTTAGTCCATTAGTAACTTTCTAATATCAAACTGTAATCACTCTTTCCTGCTTATTCCAAAAGTTTTTTTAAGTTCTCAAATTAGTAGCTAAAACTTACTTTTGCTAAGGATTGAAGGTAAACTCACCGCATACTGTCAAAATAGCTAATACAAAGATTTATAATAGATGAAAAGCAGTTAACAAGCAATTTATGAAAGTCTAATTTAAAAGTATGCAAACTTAGTATCTTTTCAAAGATGCCAAACACAGTTTGAGTAAATTAACTATTCCTTCATCTCCCAGAGTTGGGTGATCTCAGATCCTTTCCTTGTCTTGGCCACAGTTGTTAAGTGAATCACTGCAGTTGGTAAGTTAGTAACCCAGTTGTTAAGTGAATCTGGCTTCCCCATTGACTTTTTTTTAAATTAAATTTATATACTGCCCTTTCCCGAAGGACTCAGGGTGGTTTACAGGGTATTTAAAATCAAACAGTAAAAATACAAAAGTTAAAAAACAATTTAAAAAAATAAATTATCCCTTAAATAAAACCCCAGTTAAAACTTTGCTGGGACATTGCAACCATTATAAATATGAACCAGTTGCCAAGCATCCAAATTTTGATCACGTGACCATGGGGATGCTGCAACAGTCGTAAGTGTGAAAAATGGTCATATGTCACTTTTTTTCAGAGAATTGTAACTTTGAATGGTCACTAAACGAACTGTTGTAATCAAGGCCTACTTGTGCAGGAAATTGCAAGAGAGATGTTTCTCCTTCAAACAACTCTTGAACTCCAGTGGCCTTGCAAGCATTTCTTATGCCCAGAGGGAGGAAGTGCCAAAAATCTGGTGGCGGGAGAAAACACAAAACTATTTCTGAGAAAGAAATGGCCTGACTTTCAAACACACTTTTCAGGATCTCGGAGCATGTGGAATACTTACCCAGACATCTGCTCCATTAAATTTGGGGCAGACATCTATTTGACTGTCATATGAAAGAAGGGTGGGCACAACTGTGGATTCCAAACCCACTTTCAACTACCTCTCCTTTGTTCCAGTGCACATATGATACTATACCAGGGCTGAAGAAGCTTCTTAGATGAAAAGTGAAATGTCTTCAAGGAAAAAAAAAACCAAGAAAATCTAGTTGCCTTCTGAAAAGCACCTTTGGAACAACTGTGACCTGTATGACTAAGAATCTCCATAGATATTTTACTGTACCAGGAGACTCCAAAGGGTACAAGGAGCATTCTGATTAAAATGCCCCAGTTAGCAGTAATTTTACCTATACCATGATTTCAAAGTTGACTTTTCCTGAGCAGCTTTAATATTTCTAAACTAAAAATTGGCTTGCGGTCATCAGTTTTTATTTTCTAATCAAGCCCATGAAGCTAATTTGGGGCTCATATATTCTTGAAAGTGAAGGTGATGGTAGAGATCGGGGCTAAGCTTTGCAGTATGTCAGATTGGCTTTTTAAAAAAATAAAAAAATATAGTAAGTTGATACGGAGCTTTGTGGCCTTGAGGGTCATGTAAATTCCAGAATTAACTTGTAAATCATGGTTCACAAATCACATAATGGTGGTTAAAAGGTTGTAAACCCTTTCGAATTTTCAAAATTTCTGTATAAATACTACCTAATATAATATGATCTGTTCTTTACATGAGTCCCAGTTACAGTAAACAAATGCAACAAAAGCATTGTAATAGTTCATTTATGAGAACAGGTCACAATTAATATTCAAAAAGGCTCACAAACTTTTTAAACACCGCTGTACCATGCTAAGCCAAAACACAATTACCTACATGATCATACAGAATCATATGAAAAGAGGATCTGATTATAAGCGTGACTGAGCAAGAAGAAGGTGAGAAAAGAGTAAAGTGCCTCTCAGTCCAACATCTGGCAGCTATTTTTCATTAAGCAAAAATATAGGGAGACGGTTATGTAACTTCTTACTTGACTGTCTCTTGACTAACTTGGTAGCATGAAGTCTCAAAATAGCTTATATACCAAGCAACTGTCAAAACACAAACGTTATTACATAATCATTATAAGATGATCCTTGCATAATAACACCTGTGCCAACAGGGTAAAGAAAGCAAAGCCAGAAAAACAAAATGCTAAAGTCATGGATGCGGAACTTCCATCACCAACAAGAAATATACTTTGTCAACCGCTTTCAGTCCGAAAGCTATTTGTACTCTTACACTAACAGAGAAAGACACTTTTGAATAATCTGATTTTGCAAGCTAGAGGGGAAAAAAACCCATGGAAAAACCCCTAGCTCTTTACTACGAGTTTTCCTGGAAAACAAAGAGAAATCTAAACCCATGCAGCTGGAGTTACTAAAAGCATAATTCAATGGCAGAGAGTGTAATTGATTTCAACAGAGATTCCAAGAGATTCCTACTGAGAGATGAGAAAGAATCCCCTCCAGAATGCTGAAGAACTGCTGCTATTCAATTTTTGACTTTTTTCATTGAGCTAATCCATAATGTATTACCTGAACATAGTCATTGCTTCAGTATACATACAATCGTTACCACAGCATGTGTGAACTTATCGCAGTCAATCCTGCAGACTATAACAGCTTCGCTCCTCTTGTCCCTATTTGAATTGATGTACAGTAAGTGATAAACCCTGCAGCAGATTTGTCAAAAGAACTTTTAATCTCCTATGTACTTATCTGGGAGCCAACTGAACCAATTTGCCCATCCTTCCTTTTTAAGAAATCAAATATAAAATTGGATTCTGTCTTTTAGTAGGGGAAATAATATAGTCAGCAAAGGAAATTCTGTCATTTGTTCTAAATGTATTTAATTTTTAAGAATGCACTAAAATATTAGCTTTTCTTACATTAAATTATTATAAAGATAAATGAAACAAACAGTAAGTAGCCTTTCTTCGTATACCAGAGTGCATACAAATATGTAAAAGGCTTAGCAAATCTTCTCAGTTTCATTTTCTGAAGCATATTTACAATTGTTTGCCATAATTTCCAAGAAGCTTAAACCTGAATTTCCTGTTTCTCAATCCAGAGGAAAAAAAGACTGTTTAAGAGGAAGACGAGATGTAAATAAAATGAAATCACTTCTATGCTGTAATTAGCTAGGAAGAATTGGACATACAGTAGTAATGCAGTTCTTGATACAATTATGCATTATTTGTGTGTCTGAATGGATTGTCTATCCATGGATTAAATAAAAAATCAATCAAAAGAAGCTCAGACCACCATATCCACAAGTACTATTGGCAGGTGGCAGGTGCTTTAATTCATCTGAACATACTATAGAGATTGTGCTACATACTCCCTGAAAAAGTAAGCTTACACAGGATTTGTTGGTTGTTCCTAGCCATGGAATGCCTGTTGTTACTGAAGGCTGGGGTATCATAAGCCAGGGCTTTTCAACCAGTGGTACCACCTGTGGTACATTGGCACCTGGCAGGTGGTACACGACCATCCAAGAAAAGTGGTAGCGGGGGAGGGGAATGAGCTGAATCGGTGGCAGCACCGCACAAGCCTGAGCAAGAGATGGCTGGAGCTGCAGGGCTGTCAGGGCTCAGCGGAAGTGCCAGGATCAGCGTTTGGGGCTGTCAGGGCTCAGCGGAAGCGCCAGGATCAGCACCAGGCTCCAGCTGGAGCTCAGCACTGATCCCAGCGCTTCTGCTGAGCCCAGAAGCAGCACCGATCAGCTGGAACGTTGCAGCATCTCCAGGGTCTTGTGATTTACATTCACATGCTTGGCAATTGATTCATATTTATGACGGTCACAGTGTCCCAGGGTCATGTGAAGTGACCAAAACCTGCTGCAACCATCCAGCAGACAGGGGAAATAAAAACCAAACACCCCCCCACCCCACCCCTGCTGCCAATCCTCAACAGAAATGCTCACAATGAAAACCTCCGACAGGAGGAAGAGCGCCGCTGGGTGGGCGGGCAGGTGTCTTGCTCGGCTGTGGCTTGGGGGGCACTTTTTTCAGTCCCGTTGTAACTTCAGTCACTAAGCGAACTGTTGTAAGTCAAGGACTACCTGTACTTCATCACTTTTTTCCTTTTTTTTTTTTTGCTCATCAAGTTTTTGACACCTTGCTAGGCGACTGGTGGTACTAGGATGTTGCCATATCCTAAAAGTGGTACAATGGGTGAAAAGGTTGAAAAACCCTGTCATAAGCTATTGTATTTAGATAGGAAACAAATAACATCAATAATCCACAATTTACATATTAGATTACTGAAATGTGTCTAGTGAAGGCCTGCTTTTCAAGATGATTTGTGAACAAAAATTAGTTGAAGACCTATGTATGCATTTTACAATTGCACAAGTTCTTCATTATGGCTGAATTGGTAGCAGCCCATAAGCTAATCTTGACTGAGTCCTACTCCCCTGCAAAAAAATGTAAGCCGAATCAGATCTACTTAGTATTAGAACTGGAGACTCTTAGGCAAAAACAAACATATTTATAATAATAATAAGTTGGAAGGGACCTTGGAGGTCATCTAGTCCAACCCCCTGCTCAGGCAGGAAACCTTATACCATTTCAGGCAAATGGCTTCTTAAAAACCTCCAGTGTTGGAGCATTCACCACCTCTGGAGGCAGGTTGTTCCACTGGTTAGTTGTTCTAACTGTCAGGAAGTTTCTCCTTAGTTCTAGGTTGCTTCTCTCCTTGACTAGTTTCCATCCGTTGCTTCTTGTCCTGCTTTCAGGTGCTTTGGAGAATAGCTTGACTCCCTCTTCTTTGTGGTAGCCCCTGAGATATTGGAACACTGCTATCATGTCACCCCTCACCCTTCTCTTCATTAAGCAAAACAAAAAAGCATCCTGGGGGGAAAAAAACCCATAGCAAACATTTTCCATGTTACAGCCAAAAAGATTATGTCACGACGTCCTCTGCCAGGTAACAAAAGCACTCCAAAAGGAACGGGTGACCAGGTTTATTTCTTCTCCAAAGCAAACCGCGGTAAAGTCAGCGTTGAGGCATCTAGCCTCAACGCTCTTTTATCAGGTTACCACGCCCTGACCCCACCCCTTCAAAGCAAACCGGCATCCGCCCGCCTCCCCATAAATGCCCCACCCATCACCTTGCATAGCCACCACCCACCGTGTGCACCGCTGCAGCCCGCCAAGCCCCCTCCCCAGTAAGCCTCCCTCATGCGCCCCAGTCCGTGCCGGCATTGCGGCTGCGAGCTCCCCCCCCAGTCCTTCTAGGCGCCCAGGGAGTGAGGGTGGCAACACGGGCATAGCCACACACCCCCTCCACGTTTTGCTGGGGCGGCCCTGTCTGCCCGTTCAGTCCCGCGGTGCCTCCAGTCCGTTCCTGCCCGGACACCGCCTGCAGCCCAGAGTCCTGCCGCCGAGGTGAGACAGATGCGCCGATCAGCTGGGCGCCGGCCAGCTGTGCGGCGGGGCTGCGACGCGTCCTGCAGGATTCGGGCGAGGCCACGCCCATTGACCGAACGCCCGGGGCCCGACGGAGCTGACGGTCCGGAGGGGGTGCGCCGATCAACCGGGCGCCGTCCAGCTGGTCGGCGGAGCCTTGGCGCGCCTCACGGCGTTCGGGCGACGCCACGCCCATCTCGGTTGGTTCCGGGGCTTGACGGGGAGACTGTCGGCGATCCGGAGGGAGCGCGCCGGTCAGCTGGGCGCCGGCCAGCTGATCGGCGGAGCTGCGGCGCGCTCCACGGTGTTTGGGCGAAGCCACGCCCATCACAGCCGGTTTCGGGGCTTGCCGGTGGCAGTGTCGAGGCCCGAGCGGGCGGCGGACCGGCGGGGCTTGACAGATTACATATGAGATGTGCAGCTAGAGGGAATTTATTTTATTTTCTCATTGCAAAGTATGGCTCTTCCCCCATGTCTTTCGCAATCAGTATCATTGATTACTCTGATAAGTTCAAAACTGCAAAATCCTAATGCAAAATAAAGGAGATTGGAGAAAAAAGATCAGCAAAATCCAACACTTTCCAAGGGTTGTTGTTGTTGTTTTGAAGTTTTCATTTGCTAAATATTTCAGCTTAGTTTATTTATATTCCCTTCTGGTTGGGAAAGTCCCTGAAAACACCACCACCACCACAAAAACTACGCCTCTTAGGTCTACCTATGAAAATTTTTAGCGGCTACTACTACTGTAATCTATTTCTAAAGTCAGTGAATTCACAAAGCGAGCAGGGGTCTTTTTTTCTTTCTAACTTACCCGAGTTCACCATATTTTAAATTAGCACAAAAACTAATTCCAAACTGCATGGGTGCCATTATGTAAAACTTGGATCTCAAGAACTATGTTGGCTCAAATGGGGAGGGAGTGGCATGCAATACACATCCTGAATTCTCAGAATTGCTCAATTTCTGCCTGAGTTCTTAGAATTGCTACTTTAAAAAATAAAAAAGAACTTTCCATCTAGTTGTCAGATATGTATAAAACCCTTATGGAAATACATACTAAACCAAATATAAAAGTAAGTAGGAACTCATTAATTTCTCCAAATATCACAATTTAGACTTTAAGTTGGGAGGCGTCAATTCATGTTTGCAGGTTGTTCATATTTTGAATTGTATCCAGATGTAAATAAATTAGTATGTCATTTAAGATCCACACACTTTGCACAACCATTAGCCAAAGTTTCTTTCATCTTCATAACAAAATATGTAAATTAAATTTCTAGTATCCCTCCAGGAATGCTCATAGTTTATAGGTAGTCTTTCTTTTGCCTGAAGTAACTTTAATTGAACTGGCAAGTGCCAATCACCTGAGAAAATCTTAAATCTGGCAATTAGTAGTCATATTGGTGGGTATGATTAGCAAAATAATGTCATCCCACACTTCCATTTTAGAAGGTATTGAACCAATGTCAACAAATACTGCATACAAAGTTCCTGCAATCACACTTCTTCCATTTCAGCACAGTTATAATGCTAACACAGATGTTCAGTTTGTAGATAGTCCTAGTTTAAACTTCATGCACTGTTGTTTAGCAGGATTTCAGATAAGATAATTGGAATGTATTCATTAAATTATAAGATGGACTTATGACCAAAGTAGGAAATATAAAATGCATATTTGCTTTCAACATTCATATTTTTAAAAAGGTAAATAACAGCATGTTAGAATAACAACTGAATAAGAGCACAAGAGTTTAATATTTTCCTCCCCTGCTTCAGTCCTGGTAAAAATTATTCATCTGGAGCTTTGTTTAAAAAAGTGAAGAGTGGATTCCCTTGACTATGTTTCCTTCCACTCCTGCCAATGTCACCAGCTGTCAGGAAAACATCCACCAACCATTCTCTTTAATATGAGATGGGATAGAACTAGACTGCAGCTAGAATTGGGGGAGGGGCTAAGTTGGGCGGACTAGACTGTCAATACTGGTCACCTGCTACGAAGGGTGATCCATATGTCCAAGCTGGGGACTGGCACAAGGAAAGTACTTGGCTCTACCTTCTGCCCAAAGCAAAGCAGCCCTAGAAAGCAGCAACCAAGGACTGGAGAAGGGGGAGTTACTCATACCAGCCTAAAGTTACCAATGCATCTATTACAAAGCTGCCATGGCTGGTTGCCTCCTTAAAGAGGAAAATCCTTCTTTAGCACTAAAAGGAGACTTTAAAAGCCCCAAGTACAGGTTTTGTGGTGCTATAGGACTATTCTTATTTTTTTAAAAAAAAAACTTCTACTTCTTCCCTCAGAAAATTTTTGGACTTTTTTATTTGTATACATTTAAAAATATTTAGCTTTCTCAAACATAGAGAGTAATAAAAAGAAAGAACTCCCCAAAATTGCTTCATCAACCCATTAAAAAAATCAGGAAGAAATATACAAAAGACCAAAATTGTGCAGGTAATAGTTTTCCTACAACATTCTATGGACTTTGATGAAGCAGGATAGAAAGGGTATTGACATTTTTGAACTTTGATGTTGGAGAAGATTCCTGAATATATCATGGATATTCAAGAAAGCAAACAAATTCATTCATTCATCACATTTTTATGTTTTATATACAAAAAAAACCTAGTTATCTGGAACAATTTATAATTGCGTTCCCACAGAGAGGGCCTCCTCAGGGTGCCTCCAGTCAGAGAATGTCGGCTGGTGGCCCCCAGGGGGAGGGCCTTCTCTGTGGGTGCTCCGGCTTTGTGGAATCAGCTGCCGGTTGAGCTCCGGATGGCACCGGATCTCCGCTCCTTCCGGCGCGGATTAAAGACCCATTTATTTGAACAAGCTGGCCTGGCCTGATGGGGAATTACTTAGGGTTTTAATATTTATATATATTTTTTATTGTTTTTATTGTGGGCAATAATTTAATTCTTTTTTAACTTTTGTACTTTTGTAGTTTTAAGATATGCCCTGTTCACCGCCCTGAGTCCTTCGGGAGAAGGGCGGTATAAAAATTTAATTAAATAAATAAATAAATAAATAAATAATGCTGGGAAAGGTGGAAGGAAAGAGAAGAGGACAACCAACAAGGTGGATTGATTCAGTTGCAGCGGGAATGGATTCACTATTGGAAGCCCTGAAGGGACAGATCATCCTGAGGAAGATCTATGTGGTCACTAAGAATTGACACTGACTTGATGGCATATAATCAATCAAAGTATATAGAGTATAAATTAAATCTAATTCTATGATTCTATGATAATGTTTACAATACATGTATTATTAAATGCCTCAATGCTGCATCCAAAGTTCAGCTACTTAACAATGGAAGGTCTGAACTGAACCAGGTTTCTGTTAAGAGACATGTATATAAAATTGCTGACTACATGTTTAGTATAATGCTCATTAAAGCTTGTAGACACCACCTAGTTTAGGAAAATTCAGATAAATAGAAAAATTGCTATTCTTTCAGAACTGAAGGCAAAGAATTTGATGCCAGTGATATTAACTCATACCAATGAAACAGAAAGACTTTATTGTGTTGAAGAGTCTAAGTTTATAATAATACAGGAAGACAGAACATCAAATTCAGAAAGTTTGAGAGACATTAACATTGTAACTCTGGACAAAATTGAATCAGATTTACAGACCTGACACAATCTCAATATATCAAAGTATCAAGAACTGGATTTTCCAGTAGTTATTATGTTGGATTAACTGTTTTTCTCTACCTTTACCTTAAAACGAAGGAGAAAACGTAACACAAATTCTATTGCCATTATGTCCTTTAAAAATTGCTTAACCCTATAATTGGCCTAATGTAATTTTGTTGCAAAATGATCCAGCCAACATTACACTGCATTATAATTCTATAATTAAATACAAAGAATAGCAGCTCTCTTGAGTAAAGTATGGCTTGCCATCTTAAAATAATCCTTTGGGAATCTTTCTGTAACACCACAATAAGATTTGCTTTGTAATTGACTTAATATGGCCAGGGTTTAGGCTGGTACCTGGGGCATTCTTGACATATTATCTGGGACTCTTTTGGCTGGCATTTCCTGATGTCTTCTGCCACTTGTAGATTGGATCTTTGTCCATCCTGGCTACTGTACATGGCCAGAGGAGAGCTAATTACCTAGATCCAAGTAGTCAGTACCTCACAGTACTGCAAAATGGGTCCTGCCAGCACCTAAAAAAAGAGGGTGAGATATGCCTCTTCCTTAGGAGGCCCATTTTAGACGAGAGAGTTATTAAATAACTACTGCCCTGTTTCCAAAATTCCCTTTTTTAGGAATGGTAGAGGTAGGGCACCAAGAAAGAAGCACCCGAGAGGAAATGGATTTTATGAAGATTTTCAGTAATGTTTCAGGCCCAGATAATGAATCTGAGAGACAGTTGACACTCTAGAATGATTACCTTTGTCGGGATCTGGACTTCTCACTTCTTCAGTTTAAGTTTGACTTAAGACATGAAAGATGATGATCAGGGCTTTGACGTTTTTGGTATATCTCATCCTGTTATTATCACTACCCATTTTGACTACCATAATGTGCTGTACTTCAAGTGTATTTAAGGATCACTCAAAAGCTGCAAATAATCCAGCATGCACTAGCCTGTGTGCTAATTCCTCGCATTGGGATTGAGAGCACATGACAGCTATGCACTGGCTTCCAGTAACTGTCCAGGTACAATTTAAAGTGCTGCTTTTAATCTATAAAGTCCTCTATGGCTTGGCACCAGATTACTTTCAGAATCATATTCTCTAACTAGAATTGGCCCAATAAATAGAATGTGGGTGGTGCTAGTGCAGAAATAACGTGTGTTCCCTACTTTTACAGGAGGGAGGCCAGGAAATGAGTGCTACTTCACAGTGACATTTTTAGCCCTTTGAGGTCTTCCAGCTGACTAGTTCCCACCATTGCTCCTTCAGCAGTTTAAAACAGAACTGTTTTGTAGAGCATTTCTTACTGACGCCGCCGTTTACTTTATAATTTTTTCACTGTGTTTTATGTTAATTAGGGCATTTTGATTTTATATGTTTATAAAATCTGTGCATTTGGTTGTGAATTGCCCATCAAGCTACAAATCAAGAGACCATGAACTCCAGTCCCACCTAAAGCTTGATTTATAGTTGCCTGCATCTGATTTATAGTTGCCTGCATCTGTGTGTAGGTGCTGCCACATACCTATGGTGTGAAGGGGTTCGTGGATAAGTGCAGGTTGCAGATGGCTGCAGATGGACTGATGCATACATTTCCCAAAACCAACTGCGAATTGTGCATGTGGATTGATCCAACTTTGTTTTGTGCTGATTGAGCGACTCCTAACTAGAACAAATATTCACAAATGTATAAATGCTCTAGGAAGAAAGCAATGGCAAACCACTTCTGAAAACCTTGCAAAAAAAACTGAAAATAGTTGTCCAGGCAGTCTCTGAAAATTGGATACAATTGAATGGTAGAAAAAAAATACCTTTCAAGCATTTGAAGTCCTTAATTGGATTGCAATTGGATATAAATGTAATAAATAATAAACATCTGCAACAGCTAGCTGAAAATATTTCTTTAAACAAAATCAAAGAAAGGATTCTGAGAAATAAATATGTAAATGAAAACATCTGATCCTAATGAAAACATAATCTGATCCTAAATATTTACTAAGATGTTCACATGTACAAATACTCAATAAGGACAATTTAATCCTACCAAACATTACTGAAAAAATTTCAGGATAAAGCAGAAGGATAATTAAAAGCAAAACAATCTCACACTAAAGAATTTAAATACAGTCACTTCTAACAGGCATATAGAAATTCAAATTCAGAACAAATTCTCAGAATAGTTCAAAGAATTACTGGGAAATATTTTAAAAGTACAGTTTATTTAGAAAATGTACAGCTTGCCCTCTTAGTACATGTACATGCTCTCTTTTTACATCAAAGGACAAGAATAAAATAAAAACATAATTGAAAACATTAGTAAAATAATTGGAGACAAAAAGATAAATATAGCAGCCAATAAAACTAAATGTTTATAACAAAAAGCTTATCTAAATAAACACGTATTTGATGTTCATTTAAAAGAGCCAGACCCGGATCTGGTAAGCCTCAACTGGCAACTGTCTCCAAGAACCATGTCTTCGTGACAACCACACAAGTGTTGATGTGTGCCAGATCATAAAAACTAGTGTGTTTACACAAAGTATTTAAGTATCTGCAGTGCAACTCACAAAGATCCTTAAATGTTCAATACTAATTATATACTACAATCAGCCCTATTGAAGATTGTGATTTTTTTTATTAAACAAGGCAGAGAATTACTGTATAAAAATAAGAACCTTGGATTACAAAATGTTATATAGAGCAGTTTCCATACGATTAGTGGTACATGCTTCTTATAGGTCTAAATCCAAAAATCACACTAATGCTAATTAAAGCCACTGACATCAGTTGGTTAGTCTAAGACAAAAAGATTAATGTATAATAATGAGCTAAAATAGCAATAGCATTTAGACTTATATACCCCTTCACAGTGCTTTACAGCCCTCTCTAAGCAGTTTACAGAGTCAGCATATTGCCTCCAACAATGTAGATCCTCATTTTGCTAACCTCAGAAGGATGGAAGACTGAGTCAATCTTGAGCTGGTGAGAATCGAATTGCAGAACTGCAGGCAGCCAGCAGGCAGCATAAGTAGCTTGCAGTACTGCATTCTAACCACTGCGCCACCACATACATTTATGTGCAAATGTATAGATATGCCCTAGTCCTGGTATTGCCAATATGAAATCAGTGTACTTATGTACTGTATCCATCAGGCTCTCTGCCCATCAATTTTTTTAAAATGATTTTAAAAAAGAATTGTCATGCTCTGGCTTCACCTTTATTTTTAATCAGGCCTCTGGTTCTAAATGGTAACAGAAGGATTCTTAGAAAATGATGGATCAGTGAAATGAAATCCAACTACTAACAAAAAAAACCCCAAAACCTCCAGGTGCTGTGTTTCCAACCATTTTAGCTTAGACTATTACACAAACTAACTCATACAGTCAATTTATCTTTCATAAAGGTAAAGGTAAAGGTAAAGGTTCCCCCGCACATGCGTGCTAGTCGTTTCCGACTCTACAGGCCGGTGCTCATCTCCGTTTCAAAGCCGAAGAGCCAGCGCTTGTCCGAGGACGTCTCCGTGGTCATGTGGCCAGCATGACTAGACGCCAAAGGGACATGGAATGCTGTTACCTTCCCACCAGAGTGGTCCCTATTTTTCTACTTGCATTTTTACGTGCTTTCGAACTGCTAGATGGGCAGAAGCTGGGACGAGTAACAGGCGCTCACTCTGCTACGCGGCACTCGGGATTCGACCCGCCAAACTGCCGACCTTCCGATCGACAAGCTCAGCGTCCTAACCCACTGAGCCACCGCGTCCCTTTATCTTTCATACAAACCCATAATTGAATCAACCAGGGATGTCACTCAATTTCATTGAGGGCCACTCACCATTGCGGTTACCCTGGGGGGGGGGTGGCCAGGGTGGGCGCGGCCTACTGGGTGGGCGTGGCTGGAGTGTGTGTGGCCTACTAGCAATAGGATGGGAGACACCCCCCCCAGGGGGCAAGGGGATGGTGAAAGGGCAGCAGGGAAAGACTAAGGCATGACTTCCCTCAGACCCTCCCTCCCTTTCCTTCCTTCCTTCCTAAGAGTGGTGGGAAAATATTTGAGATGAGGGAGGGAGAAAAACAGGCAAGAAAGGCAGCTGGGGAAGTGTCATCCTTTGTGAGGAATGAAGAAATGCACCATCGCCTGGAAATGGCCAGCACATGGCCCTTGCCTACTTCACATATCCAGCTTGGTGGGCTCTGGGGGAGGGGATGCCATGAGCAGCATGAGTTTATGTTACCTGCGCAATGCTGCTCAGGCCCCAGCCTGCCTGGTTTTGACAGGCAGCGGGGCGCTCTCCTCACAGTGCCAAAAGGCTGAGCCAGGTGGCATGAATCTGAAGAGAAGCACAACGCTCCCCAGCCTCTAACCTGCCTGAAGTAGGCAGGGCCATGTGCTGGCCACTTCCAGGCGATGGTGCATTTCTTCATTCCTCACAAAGGGTGCTACCTCCCCAGCGCGTGCCCAGGGGGCAGGGCTGACGTGGCAGGGGCTGGTCCCTCGCTGTTTCCAGACGGCCTTGTGGAGCTAAAACTGAATGCGTTTCAGCGTAGATGGCCACCACGAAATTGTACATTGGCTCCCTGCCAGGGCCAAGGCAGCGGGGGTCATTCCCTTACTGTTTCTAGGATGGCTTCGCGGGCCATATGAAACCACTTCACGGGCAGGATCCGGCCCCCAGGACTTGTGTTTGACATGTCTGGAATAAACCATTATCCTGTTAACCATGGTTAAGAGTATTCTGTAAATACAGCCACTACTTTTACTATGTTTAGAATAGAGGATCATTATTGTTTCCTATAACTCTCTTAAATCATTTTCAGAACAAAATAGTTTTGGTCAGAAATATTACGCAATATAATATTAATCTTGGTCACCACCACCCAAACCTGTTATGGCAGGGCTTTTCAACCAGTGGTACAGGTACCACCTGTGGTACATTGGCACCTGGCAGGTGGTACGCAACCATCCTAGAAAAGTGGTAGCGGGGCAGGGGAATGAGCTGAACCGGTGGCAGCACCGCACAAGCCTGAGCGAGAGATGGCTGAAGCTGCAGGGCTGTCAGGGCTCAGTGGAAGCAACAGGATCAGCGCTTCTTCGGGGCTGTCAGGGCTCAGTGGAAGCACCAGGATCAGCGCCAGGCTCCAGCTGGAGCTCGGCGCTGATCCTGGTGCTTCTGCTGAGCCCTGAAGAAGCGCCAATCACCTGGAATGTTGCAGCATCTCCAGGGTCTTGTGATTTATATTCACATGCTTGGCAATTGATTCATATTTATGACAGTCACAGTGTCCCAGGGTCATGTGAAGTGACCAAAACCTGCTGCAACCACCCAGCAGATGGGGGGGGGAATAAAAACCAAACACCCACCCCACCCCACCCCCGCTGCCAATCCTCAACAGAAATGCTCACAACAATGAAAACCTCAGACAGGAGGAAGAGTGCTGCCGGGCGGGCAGGCAGGTGTCTTGCTCGGCTGTTGCTTGGGGGGCACTTTTTTCAGCGCCATTGTAACTTTGAACAGTCACTAAGCGAACTGTTGTAAGTCGAGAACTACCTGTACTTCATCACTTTTTTCCTTTTCTTTTTTTTTTGTTCATCAAGTTTTTGACACCTTGCTAGGCGACTGGTGGTACTCGGAAGTTGCCATATCCTAAAAATGGTACAATGGGTGAAGGGCGGTATATAAATAATTTTTTTTAAAAAAAAAGGTTGAAAAGCCCTGATTTATGGGGCATTTAAAATGTTGCCCATTTCAATCCCTTATCCTAATAACTATAAGCATTAACCCCATTCCTTCTTCTCTGGTCAAGAATAGCCAGGATCTCGGTCCGACCAACCTTCACGGGTATTTCAGGCCTAATATTTTGCTTAGAAGCGCGATCACATACTAATTTTAGGTGGTCCGGAAGCGGCTGAGGATGTAGGCTGTAAACCGCTCCCAGGCACTTACGGTAGGGCAGCATCGCAAGTCAAGAGCTTCGTCCACCCTTGGCGGAGAGGTCCCTTTGCCCCTCTTCTGCCCACCCCAGAAGCGGCACACGCCCTTCTCGCGTTCTCTATCCCGGAGGAATAAGCGTCGCAGATGCCGAGCGAGCCTTCCTTGGCAGCCCGTAAACAGCAGGAGCCGTCCTTGCACTCAGCAGCGTCGCTCCGTAAAAAAAGCTCGGCGGAGGCGGTTTTTTCCTGTTTTCCGGCGGCGAAGACGCCTTTTGTTTATGCTCCTGACCCGGCTCCCACCGGGGAAGAAGAAAAAGATTGGGTGGGTGGGGGGAGAGAGAGAGAGAGAGAGAGAGAGAGAGAGAGAGAGAGAGAGAGAGAGAGAGAGAGCGAGAGCCAGCGAGGAAGGAAGGAGCGGCTGCTTGCAACACGGCAGCTCCATTTCAAGCAGAGGCGCCGGGAGCCGGCGGTCACGTGACGCGATTCCTGGAAAGTTCTTGGAAAGCGGCCTTTGCATTTTTAACCGTTCCGCGAGTTAAAAAAAAAAGCAAAGCAAAGCAAAATAACCGCGGGGAGAGAAAAGGGCCAAGCACCGGGCCAGGCACCCCCGACGCTGCGTCCAGATGGCTTGCAATGTGTCCTGGGAGGGGGGGGACAAAGGGGGCCAAGCACCGGGCCAGGCACCCCCGACGCTGCGTCCAGATCGCTTGCCATGTGTCCCGGGGGGGGAGAGAGGGGGGGGACAAAGGGGAGGGGGGGCTCCGCGTACTGTAAGCACGAGAAACCTGTCTCTTCCCCGCCCCCCACCCCCGCACCGAGCAGTAGGTCGCTCAGCCTCCCTTTGAAATGGAAAAGCAGCAAAGACGGGGGCAACGCTCGCCTCGCCATTATGAATCCCAGTCATTGACATGCAACCGCGCCACCCCACTTTCCGAGTTGTTTCGGTATCGGCGAGCGCCAGGGAGCAAATCTCTCGCCTGCCGGCCGCGGCTCTTCGCTCCTGTTTGCTTGGCGTCCACGCGTCGCGTGAATATTTCCTGCCGCGAGTTGGTAGGATAAGCTCTCTCGTAGGAGAGGATAACCTGAGCTGGCCGGCCCGGCGGCGGCTCGCCCGGCCTTTTTCTCGCTCTAAAAGCAGCTGATGCCGCGGTGGTCTTTTTCTTCTCCCACCCCCCGCCACCCCCACCCCCTCCTTTGAAACAAAAGCAGTGCAGGTTGCCGAAGGGAGCCTCCCCAACGGCCTCTCCGTTTAAAAAGCGCCGCGCTAAAGAGACCAGCATCCCGCCCTTCTGGGTTTTGCCGCCTTTGCTGGCGAGGCCGAAGGTAAGAAAGAGTTTGGCCGGGGTACACACGACTCTTCGCCTCCGGGCTGCCCCCCCCCCCGATTATTTCCTAGACAGCAGCCGCTCTCTTGTGTGCAAAGAAAGGGAGGAGAAGGCGTGGACCTTGGAGGCAAGCCGGGAAGCCATCCTCGAAATTCCCGGCCAGGTGGCGGCAGGGCGCTTTCCCCTCGTGTGCAATGGGGAAGTCAGGACGATAGGAAGGAGGCAGAGAAAAACGGACGCCCTTCAACCCACCCCACCCCCCAGCAACAAACGGGACGCCTTTCCGAGGGATGCTCCGTAAGTGAACGTCCGGAACGGCGGATTTCGACGGAGCCTCTCGCCGGGCCCTGGTTCTCCTCTCCTGCAGAGCCGCGGGTCCCTGCGGGCGGCGGTCAGATGGGCTGGGGCAGCCGCCAGGAGCTCTGGTAAGGGTCCGGCGCTCCGTGCTTTCTTCCTCACGCCGTGGTCTCTGCCCCCAAATGACCCTGCGCTCGGCCGAATCCTCGGATGGCGCCGACAGGGCTGGGGCCGAGTGGGAAGCTGGAAGAGCCGCGGCGGAACCTGCTGAAGGGGAGCGCCTGGACTCCGCCATGCGGGAGTTGAGATGCGCGGGTAAGCCAAGCGTGGGGAAGGGGAACGTGGGAGTGGGCGCCGGTGGCTAGGTTGACCCGTGGGAGAAAAAAAAATAGCTTGTCCCCTCCCTGCGTGCAATGTTCGTAGGAACTGCAGTGATTCTGTCGGGTAGCATCATCAGCGCTGATGGGGTTGTGGGGGTGAGAAAGAAGACCCCTCGACATTAAGCCCTTGAGAAGTGGAGCCCCCAAAAGCCGGCGCTCCGCAGAATCTGAAACGGGAGGACAAGGCTGCAGACACGACTCGAAAGGATCGGGCTTCGAGGGTGGAAAGACGGGGTGGCTGAGCCCAAATTATTCCTTAAAACTAATGCGTTTACCTCCCTGGAAACCTCTGCAGGGTTAGCTATTTTTCTACAGGTTATTCCGTGATGCTAGTTTTAAGTCTGTCGCTCGTTGCTTGCCTTTGGAAACTGCGTTGGGTTTTCAACTTTCCTTTAATGATCATTCCAGTTAAAGTAACAACTCTCAGGAAGCAGGCAGAATAATCCTGTCTGATGGAATACAATAATAGTTTAAGGTTCTGGGAATAAGAAGGAAGAAACAAGTCCTGTCGTTTCTCAGAGCTGTATGCTGGAGCACTGTGCTGCAATTTCAATCCATCTTGAATTTCCACATTTCAGATTAGCCAACACAATTCGGTGTTCATTATCAGATGCATTGTATAATCCTGAACTTGTTCTTCCACTAGTAGTAGCACCTCAGAATTTAGAGACTAGTAAAACGCAGGGCAGAATTAGGAGTAAATCTCAAGTTACATAAGACTTCTAGGAAAGCATCTCCGTATTAATAAAAACAGGTCAATTTGTTTAGAATAGTGATCAGAAATTCTAATAAGAATTCTTTGAAAAATCTTTTAGCTTTATTCACCCTGGGCTTTTTATTTTACTTTTACTTTTTATATTACACTTTTAAAAAGATGTCCCTTTTTCACTACAGTTTACCTATTTGGTTCTGTGTTTAGTTCTGAGACTAAATTGGTTACACTGCAAAGGCTATTACTTTTACCTATCACTACTGTATTATAGATAGCAAAAAATTATTCCAATTCTGCCAGGTGATCCTAGGAGTTGTATTTTAATGCATGTAGAGACAACCATCTCGGACAGGCTACTTCAGTTATTAAATGAAAGGTATATTCTCTCTTATTCTTTGGGATTAAGAGAAGGTGTTGATTTTAGGATCTAAATTTTGCCTTGTTCTAATCTCATGTTTCACATATCTGCACTGTATTTGATGGCTGAAGTGTTATAGGTTTTTTTGTTGTTGTTTATTTAGCAGCGCTTTTAACAAAACAAGGCTATTGAAAAATGGGCAGCCTTAAATCCTGCTGACAGCCATACAGCATTTTTGCAATACAACTAAGTATATTGGTTCAGAAATCAACCCTATGTAGTATAATGGTATTTATTCTTAAATAAATACATATCGTATTCTATTTGCAAGGTATCTTTTCTGGCCTTGTGGGGCTCATAATCAAAACAGAAAGTAAAAGTGAGAAACTGCATTAGTTATTCAAGGACACCCAGGAAGTAGTATTAGAATGTTAAGTGATTTGAATCATTTGAATGCATTTATTATGTTGACTTTTATCAAAATTCTCCAGTGCAGATAATTATGGGCACTGGACTATCCTTAGCATCCAATGGTATTCTGTCTAAAAATATGCTGAAGATTCTTAACTATTTTTGCTTTCTCTTCTATTAGGATGGTATTGGGGAAGCATGAGTGTTGCAGAAGCAAAGGAAAGATTACAAGAAACATCTGAAGGGACTTTCTTGGTCAGAGACAGCTCTCACTCAGAGTATTTACTTACTATTTCAGTCAAAACCTCTGTAGGTCCTACCAACTTACGAATAGAATTTCAGGATGGGAAATTCCGTCTGGATTCTGTTATCTGCATTCGATCAAGACTCCAGCAATTTGACAGTGTGGTTCAGCTAATTGAATATTATGTCCTTATGTGCAAGGATAGAAGAATGGTCTCTGAAATACCTTCCAATGGAACAGTCCATCTTTATTTGAACAAACCTCTCTATCATTCAACACTGTCTCTGCAGCATCAATGTAGAGTAGCAATAAACAGATATACAAGTAAAATCCAGGAACTTCCGTTACCAACAAGATTGAAGGAATTCTTAAAGGAATATCGATATCGGGTATAAGCATCTACTCAGCCTCATTTTAAGAAAACAGGTCCTGAATACAATTTATAAGAAATCAGAATCTTCAGCTGCATGAACGTATCGTGTAGGTCACTGTGAAAATGGTATGTTATTGTGTATGTTTGTGGGTTTTAGTAGAGGACTTGGATTTAGTGTTCACTATTAAAACTTTGGTGCTCAGTAAGCTTCCTGATGCTATTAGAATTACAAACTGGGGGAAAATATGTTTCAGTGGGAACAAGTGCCTACAAGAGCATGGTTCATTGCTCTTTGATACCTATGCACTCACTTTGTTCTTAATATAAATGAGGCAGTACTGTATGGTTCTCTTACAGAGAGCCATCTTGTGAAATATTACTAAAATCCCTGTTCAAATGATGTGTCTGGGCTAAGGGGAGGATAGGCATCTGGATTTCAGCAGCAAATGGCTAACAACTCTGCATTTAGGTCACTGTAAATTTTTTATGAAGTTACAAAGGGAACATACATTTTGGGCAATAAATTTCCAGCTAGCATAAAAGACTGGCGTAGAAAAGGCTGGTGAGATTCACTGTCTGAAATTAGATCAGTCCTGATTGTTTTTTGCACATTATTAATTATAATTTACATATTAATAAATAGCAAGCTTTTATTTCCTAATATAGCACTCGAGTGTTTTCTTATTAAAAACTTATCTAACAGTTCTTCCTGCTTATGAATGCATGAAACTTGTTTTTTGTGCCTTCAAGTCCACGTTGACTTCACAATTGCCTAGACAAATCTTGCAGTTTTCTTGGCAAGATTTTTGGGAAATGGTTTGCCACTGCCTGCTTCCTAGGGCTGAGAGAGAGAGAGGGAGAGAGACTGAGCAATGGTCACCAATTGGCTTCTTGCCTAAAATGGAACTGGAATTTACGGTCTTCTGATTTCTAGCCTGATGCCTTAACCATTAAATCATACTGGTGCTCTTATGAAAGCTACAGAGCAAATTTATCCATTTTTACTCAGAATATAAGCTTAGCATTATAACAAAGTTCTATTTGAACAGTCAAAATGGGAGTAGATTTCTAGGTAAGATATAAGGCAGTCAATCACACGTGAGCTCTGAACACACTGGGGAGCTGCAACAGTCTCCCTTACACACTTAGATCCCAAGACTACACAAGCCCCACCCCAAGCCTTCAGTATAGTCTCCACAAAGCCTTCCTAAATAGTAACTTTAATTGGAGAGAAAGGGGAGTATGGTGTACATGGGGAGTAACCATGTCAGCTGTATGTGTTTACAGTTTTCGTTTGGTCCTGATCCTGCAGAGCTAACACATCTCTGAAAGGCCAGAAGCAGCCCAGGCCTTGGAGAGGGTGTGTATGTGTGTGTGGGAAACGGGTGGAATCAATCATTCCTGATTTTAAAATAATCAAAAAATTGATTAAAAATAAATCTTATTTCAAAGTAGGGGTGAAAAAGCAAAGGTCACATTATCACTGTTAAAGGGACTCAGTGAATATATTAGGGCAGAGGTCCCCAACCCCCAATCTGTGGACTGACACGGTCTGCAGCATGCCAGCCAGTCCCTGCAAACAAGTGAAGCAGGCAGCATGCAAAACCACACCCCCTCCAGTCTGCAGAAAAAACTTTCTCCATGGAACCGGTCCCTGGTGCCCAAAAGGTCGGGAGCCACTGAATTAGGGTAAGGTACCACTATTAGTGTTACCACAGACTTTTTATTCTAGATCCCTAACTTCAGTAACAGGCCTCCCTTGAATGAGGCTTTATAAATATCTAGACTGCAGTCTTGCAGTTCTTTCAATTAAAAACAATAGGAAATAATGACTAACTACTACAATGTAGAATTTTTTAGTGTTCTTATTTTCTTGAAATGCAAGTAATTTTGCCTTTTAAAAAAAAGATTATTCAAGCCAATAACTGTCCAATTTCAGACTGTATTCAGTAAATCAAATTGTAGTGCGCTTAGTCATAATGTGTTTCTGTGTTCAAATGGACTTTTCAAAATTGTACAAGCAATATTTGTCTACATCATTTCCAGAAGAGCAAAAATTATGGCACCAAGTGTATTCATACTGACATTTTAGCAGTTTAGTTTGATTATTTAGTGATAGGTAATAAAGTAGCTCTAAAAATCTAAAATTCCTCTCCTACACATTGTTTCAACACTTTTAATACTATCCAAGCTAATAGCCTCAACTACATCTTATGCCATAATTCCATATAATAATTATGCATTGTGCAAAAAAGGATTTTATTTATTCTGTGCTGGACTTGAATTTTAATAATATGAGTAAAGAAGAAAAGTATCTATTTTCTTTAATTCTTATATACCACTACACAAGTTCTCAACAGTTGGTGGATGCGGTCATAGAAACTTTTTGAAACTTAATTTTAAAGTTAAGTCTTTATTCTGTTTATTCAAATAAGAAAAAAAACATCTGGGGATGCAAAGAGCCAGGTGCACATTAGGAGCTATATTTAGGTAGGGCTACAATGCTATTCATGTCTAGAAACAGACCATGCTCACATGATTATTTGCAAAACTATCTTGTGTAGATACTTTTGTTGCTGTGGGAGCAACAAAAATGGAGGCACCTAACATTGATGAAATGTTTCTTTTACATCTATTTTCTCATTGCTGTTTTTATATATTCAAAATAAATATGCTAAAATTATTTCACCTGTTGCTGCACATTATATTTTCCTTGTGGGTGGCTGTGATAGGAAAATTAAGATGTCAGTACAATGAATGTGGGACCAATTTCCCCTCCCCCTTCTCTCACAAAGACATAAAGAATCCAAATAAAATAAATTAGTCCAGAGAGGGAGAGAGAGAAGTTGAAGTTGAAATAAGCCTCTATAGCATGCGTCATCTCTGGACCACCCATCGAACGCTGATTTGGCTCAGTGAGCTGCAGTGGAATTCTGGGAAACAGCAGATGGGTTGTTGGGATAGTGCAAGTGTCCTTCGGATTGCCCATTGATATAGCAATTTATTATCTCCTTATTGCAAAGTCTCCTGTTCCCAATCTTTTGAACTGCAATGTTGAATTAAAAGTGGAAGTCTATACCTCCACATATTCTTCCTTGATTTCTATAATGCTGGGATAAAATATTTTGTAGTCTTATTTTGGTAACAGTGAGTCAAAGGTACTGTGATAGCTCCAGCACATGAGGCTAACTGCCAAGCCATGTTAATCATTGGTGTACCATAATGTGTAGCCCTGCTCAATATGTAGATTCAACTGCTATGGCTGATTAGTGTTTTAAAATATCCTGGCTTAGTATTTGTATGAACTATCTAAGGTTATTTCTGTACTAGGTTGGTGTCATTATGCTGAAAACTTAAGCCTCATCTTTATTTTACTACCACTGAGAGAGTGTTGGATAAAATTAGATGTGTTTCTAAAGAGACACAGGCTTTGCTTTTGTCAGCTTTGGGCTGGAATTGTGAATGGAAATCAGTTGCAATCTAAACTTAGCTCTAAACAGAGTATACTAGTGTGCATATTTTTTGCAAATTATGCACCAACATAATTTAGTTTATGTTATAATCCAAAGCAGGGGTGTCAAACTGCCGGCAAACGGGCCATACGCGTCACAAGGAAACGGTGCCTACCCCATTGCCAGCAATAGGGAAAAAGCTCCGATATGTCGCACGTCACATGACATCGCGAGTTTGACATGTCTGACCTAAAGAATGAAGGAACTCAGAAAACATGCTTAATATTATAATTCTTTTATTAAATCAAAAGCATTATCTTCTAACTCTAATGTTTCTTTAGAGGCTTTGAAACATTAAAGATGATCACCATTCAATATTTGGCATTCCCAATAGTTAAACTATCTCTTGACAGTAGATTAGTTATGGTAGAATTTTTCCTCCAATTTGAGGGAACAACTCTAAATATGTACTGATGAAGCAAATATAATTCATTGCCATAAAATATATTCTCATACAATGTATATAAAATCAATCTATAAATGCTTTCATGTATTATACTAAAATACGTTTTGCTTAATTATGGTTATTATGATTAAAAACATACAATTTACCTCGTAACACAGTGTGACATTGAATTCAATCTATTTTATTTCAATTCTAAGATATTGAGTAAATATCCATTATTATTTATTATGTAACTACATTAAAAGAGTCCTGAAAATTATTATATTTCAGTGCAGGAAGCAATACATCTTATTGTTCAATCAACTTATACATATTTCACATTATGCATAAATACTGACGAATAATTATTTCAGTTGTTGTACCTCTTGTGAAAATGCTTTTAACCTGTTCTGTTAGATAAAGTACCATATTAAAATACTTTAAAAAACTAGAAAAAAATACCTTCTGGAACTCCTGGATCCACTGGGTTCTAGATCCATTGGGTCCAATGGAAAATTCTAGAGACTGTCACCTATGGAAAGGTCCAGGACATTCATGACTTAAAGTGCACCAATGAAATGATTTTACCAAGCCAAAGGAAAAATGTCACTATCTTCCATCTTCAGAAAATGTCTCCTCTTCTCTGAAGTGACAAGTAGTCGCTATCTAGGTGCATGGGGTCACAATTACTTGCAATAAACCTACAGTGGTCATGGAGGCCGTTTACTAATAAAAATTATTGCAGTTCCATCTTCCAGGGCATGGAGATTGAAGTACTGGATACCTTAACAGTATCCAGGAGCTTCTATAAGGCTATTGCTATTGCTATACCATCAGCAACCTTAGCTTGTCTCTGTAGAACAATTCTTCAGACATTCATACACAATTACCTCTGGAGCAGTTTTCATCACTGCTAAAGTCTCATGCATGACCATGGCAATCCATTCTCATTGGCCTTGCCATCTCTGCTGCCACACTTGAACTGGTTATATATTCACTTGGGCTACACTCCTGTTACTGCTCAGCCATGTCTCAGGTGTGCATGCTCATCTACTACCAAACCAGAGGTAGATGCAATCTTATTGCTCACAGAGATGGCTTTATTAGTAGAAGCCAGAAAGCCTAACAAATTGGCCACCTATACCTAGGCTTGGATCAAACAGCTTACAAATAGGGTCTGTAGTATAGGTATACAAACTTTTGGGTTGTCTTGGTCACACTGAGAGAAGACCACATATAAAATCAGGGCTTTTTTTCTCATTGAACGCTCAGAACGGAGTTCCGGCACCTTTTTTGGATGGAACCTTGTAGGGTAGGTAAGGCGGGTTGTATGACATGTGTGAGTTCCGGCACCTTTTTCTTTTACAAAAAAAGCACTGTATAAAATATATAATGTAGTTAATGTATATAAATAACAAACTTCCTTTTTATGATCATGGGGCTGCATGCAGTCCACGGGCTGCAGATTGGACACATCTGGTCTACATCAATAATGCAAACCCACTATCTCTTGCAATATATTCCCTTGCCCATCCTGGTGCTAAATTGAGTCCTCATTATATTTTGACCAGAGGCCAACAGTGGTTCCAACCATCACATACTTCACCAGCCTTTGCCACCATATGCAAGGCATTACTGTGGACCATGCCTGGTCAGATTCATTCAACTACTTACGGAACACATTTCAATAAGCCAATTATTGCCACAAATTACATAACAGTCCCTCCACTGACAAATCCAAACTATACTCCTTCCTTTCCTGGGACCTTCCAGATAATAGTATGCTAGATTCCCCTGATCCCCCACAGATCTCTCATTCAATCTTCTCCTGGTCTCGTCAAGAAAATGTACTCAGTCTGGTTAGATCTTCAGCTTGTCTCATCTTCCCTAGCAGACTCAAAACTTCTGGCCCACTTAAATTGGGCATCACTGAGCAGTGTCATCAAGTTGGCAAATGCTTCCTCCTGTGCCTTCTTCAAAATGATTCCACTCATCCTGTCAGAACACCTTGAAAGATCCTATTCAAAACCCTACTCCCTTGTAAAACTCTAATAAAAAAAACAAAAAACCTACTCCCTCATGGATAAGTAGACTTTATAGCACTGACCTTTGGAACATCTTATCCTGAGAGCTGATCCTGACCAGATGGTATTTTGCAATGATATGAAAACTGATGCTGCCAAACTTTTAAAGCTTAATTCTGCAAGTTACTTCTTGAGTATCATTTACAGTATATGTTGAAGGTATGTTATTTTATTCTGTTGGGGGAGGAGGGAAATTGTGATGTTTTATTGTTACATTTTTGCATATTGGTGGTATGGAGAATGCAAAGATACTGTTAATATATAAATCATAAAATCATTATATGCTTTGTTAATGGTTTATTTCTTAAGAGAGTTCTCCTTAACAATGAAGTTAATTTCTGGTTTTAAGAACCTGGCCAAATCATGATCCATTCTATTCTTGTAACCTTTCTAACTAGAAAACTGAATTTGATATCTTGAATAATACTTCTAAAGCTTCAGTTTGGAGTCACAAGTACACTTCTCACAAATGACTGCAGCCCATTATATCAACTGTTAGAAGAAAACATAATTTAGTGATAACCAGTGTAATGTGTATGGTATGGCCACACCTTAGTAGTGACCAGTGACTTGATTCTTCTTGAATTGCCATAACTCGATAACCACGACAACAAAGCATGCAAAATTACTTTACTGCCATCTAGTTGTCATCCTAATTGTTGCACCACAATATTTCAGCCCTACATTCTTCTGGATTTATTCATATATTAATATTGATTTAGCAATATAATATTTCACCAATAAATATCAGAAAAATAAATCTCATTTCAGATGCATGGTAATTGTAGAGAACTTCGGGAGGGTAGCAGCAGAAACCCTTTTTCCAATCTGAAGAAAGATAAAAACAATTTCCAGCTTCTCCCGAGGATCACGCAATTACAATTCGTAGCATAGTCCACGGAATTCTGGGAATTGTAGTTTCGACATATTTAGATTCCAGGCTTGTAGCACGTTTTTGGTCGTAACATGGTTTTGAAATAAGCTTCTGTTCCTTTTCAACTTTTACGAGCAGCCCAGGCATCTAATCACAGAAACAACCTTTCCAATTTCAGATTGCTCCACTCTTTCCTCTAAGTCTAAGAAGCTTACATTCTGTTTTATAGGCGAAGGGCAAAATGGCGGCAAAAGGATGCAAGAACTTCCGACTCGAATCGTCGCGCAAGTTTGGTTTAAGCGCCCGCCTTTCATCGAGGTCTCTCGCTTGTAAGAAATGCGGGAAAGGAGCACTTCCTGTTTAGCGATTTTCTCTCCAAGAAAAATGGTGCAGGGGGAGCCCCATTACGCCTGGAGTTAATAAATAACATTTCCGCCTCGTTTTGTAAGTATTTTAAAGGAACAGCTTTTTTGTTTTTTTTATTGTGCTGATTATATAATTCCCAAAGGGGAGTTTTCAGAGCAGTCCGATTATTTTCTTAGGCTTTATATAAACCTTCTGCGACTTCATTTCTTTGCAGTTTTTCTTTCTGGGACAATGTTCTGCAGTTTTTACTTTAAAAATGTTATTACTTTAAAGAATTACATTTTGCAAGTAATGGCTTTCAGTTGTAAAGAGACTATTGCTGCATGCAAAATTTTTTAGAGAACGAATAGCGTTGTCTGAAAGCTACTTATATGATCGTCCAAAATAAAATGATATGAGCGTAACTGGTTCTTAAATTGGGTGCTGGATATAGGGTCTAAAAATATAATTAAGAGAAAATGAAACCTGGAATTCTTCTCACTTTGTTAATGGAAGGGTTTGTGGGCAAAATCCCAATATGTTATCCTGGAGTTCATGAAAAAAAGATAAATCATGATTTATTTATTCAATTTGCATGGCCTGCCATCTCATCTGTGTGTCTCAAAAAAAGTTAAAAACAATCCAATAAAAACAAATTAAAAATCAATATAAATACATACATACTTAAAAAGAAAAAATGCTATAAGAAATGTAAATATGTTGAACTTCTTGCCTGATTACCCAGACCATTTAAATAGTCAGATCTGGCTCTCTCTATCTCTCTCTCTCTCTCTCTCTCTTACACACACACACACACTTTACAAATGCATATTGATAAGATTCCAAAGTGACGACTTCAAAGTTGGCCACTTACGTATTTTTTTTTCCTTAGGATGGATGCCAGAGACAAGCAGGTTCTGCGCTCCTTGCGCCTGGAGCTGTGTGCAGAGCTGTTGGTTGAGGGCCTTATCATTCAATATCTCTATCAAGAAGAAATTCTAACAGACAATCATGTGCAAGAAATAAGGGCCCAAGTTACTAATCAACGGAAAACTTTGGTGCTTCTTGACATCCTTCCAACAAGAGGGCCTAAGGCATTTGAAGCGTTTCTAGAATCCTTACAAGAATTTCCATGGGTGAAAGAAAAACTTGAATCAAAGCGCAATGAAGTTATGCTATTGCCTCCTGCAGGTAAGATTTGTTTAAGTAATTAGTAGTTTGAGAATGTAGTTCTTACTATTAATTAAAAAAATTACATTAGAATTAACGTCAGGTTATTTTTTTAAAAAAATGCACAAGTAGTAACAGTGCTGATTTAATATCTGGTATCTTACCTTCCCCCCCCCAAACATGTTCAAGGTCTGCAACAAAAATTGTTCCTGATAAAATGTTCTTGAGATCCAACATTGCCATGTTAGCTGTGCCTATCAATAACTACTTAAAGAAACCATCTCAGTTGTACACTCATGTGGTAGTTGCATGGTCCTAGGGAATATTATGTGTGTTGAGTTAGAGAGATGATAAAGAAATGGTAAGGTTGCCACTTTAATTCAAACATGCACTTTCTTTGGACCATACAATTAGCAAAAAAGCATAACTTATTTAAGGATCTAGTGATAGGTACAGTAATCATAGCCACACCATTTATGAAGCCTCTTTCCTGCTTTGGATGCAGTTTGAACAATTCTAATATGTACTGGTTTGGTCCACAGTAATTATGCATCTTTCAATGATGAATTTGAAAGGAGTTTTATGGTCCTTTATTTACGGTAATTTCTGCCTTGCAAATACTTTAATCTTGAGTGTACATATTTTGAGTGATAAATTCCATAAGCCATGAATCTAGTTTACGTACATGTCTTTCAGCAGAACAGGTCACCCACTTGGAATTTTATTAAGTGGACTGCTATATGGATATTGTCTGTAGAGTTGTGGTGGTCTAAAATGAGTTGGTGAGACTTTGTCTTTGCTGACATTTGTACAAGTCCTTGATGGTGAACGCCTCAAGTAGTGCCAGGTTCACTCAGATCTTCTGAGTGAAAAGTTAGCAAGAGTTATTAGGAGATTCTGGATCAGTAGAGACAGGAATCGGAGGCCTTGAATTAATAATAGCTGTGACTTTAGTCAAAAGGGTACTCAAAACATCATAACTGAGCTCTGTTTGACACCATAGAGACCAGGATACAGTGGGCAACACCACTCAGACACTTTGAGGTCCCCTCTTCCTTTTCATATGTACAACATTGGTTTGATACTCCCTTACAAATTTTTGGCAGTTTAGTCAGTATCATATATACTATTAGTATATCATTTTATAGAAGTTCTCTCTTAAATAATGTTAATTTAACACCAGTTTCTCACATTTTCTCCCATATATTCATGTTGTCAACCAAAGTTTACAGCTTGTAAAATTTTAATACAGTGCTGACTAGATATACTAATTGCATTTTGTTCACTCTTGTGTGGTTTTGCATTATAGTTGGCCATCGATCGTGATAGTTTTTGTAAATGGTTAGGAGATAACAGCATTCTTTGATTTCTTTCTTTGGTGAGCCAGATTCTGCATATCCATTCTCAAATATATTTTCCATGAACTACCTTGTACAGGGATTACATTTAGAAATTCCTTCCTTCTTATTGATTCTCTTGTTCTATGGATGCTGTAGTAGAGCAGCATCCCCCAACCTTTTTTGTACTAGGGACCAGTTTCCAGGAAAACATTTTTGTTTCCACAGACCAGTGGCGGTAGGGATGTGTGGTTTCACACACTAGATTCCATGCATGCACAGATGAAGCTTCACTCGCTTCTGCGGCCCAGTTCCTAACAGGCTGTGGAACAGTAGTGGCCCGGAGTCCAGGGTTTGGGGGGCCCTGCTGTAAGGCAGAAGTTTTTAACTTGGACCATGGAGATTTCAAGGGGTCTGTAATCTTGGATGGGGGAAAATTATATTCATTAAGCTCAAACTAATAGTCTTGTTATTGGTTTAATGGCTTAATAAAAAAACCTCATATTACATTTTTTTATTTTTAGTTATTTATGTTATTTGAGCATAGTTGGTTTCCCTAATTGATCTCCAATAGCTATACAGTCCATGTATTTTGTTTTAGATAAGTTTCTCTGTAGGTTTCAGCAGAGTCTCAAAGCACAAAAAGGTTAAGGAGCTCTATTGTAGAGAATGATTCTTCAAGCTTGAGAGAAGCTATTGCAGGTGCAAGGTATGGTATGGCAGAACTGCAGGGATATTTTCAGGATTTGGAGAGAGTATCAAGAAATACACATGAGATGCTCCATAGATCATAACAGAGTTTACCATTTTAAAAAACACAAAACAATGTGAAACAAGCTAATCTTTAGAGAAGATATTAAGGGTGAGAGACATTTGAGGGCATGCTTTTTTTTGCATAGATTCAGATTCCATAAACAAGTTTTATGTACTTGGCAATGAATTTTTACAGTGTAGGGGAATTCTGGCTTTGTAAGCCATGCTATCTGTGTCTATACACATTGTTCTGCATGTTCTGACCTTGAAATGTGGTTTGTACAATTCTGCTTAGTGCCTGTTTGTTTTTACCGAGACCAGGGTTGTGGCAGGGGGAAGGAAGCCTCGATGTTGTTTCCCCCCTCCCCCTCTGCCACTCGGCGAGTTCGGCTCTGTGAGTGCAGTGGACCTGGTCCTGCTGGCGCTGTGGCTGCGGCTGTGGGGTCTGCTGTTGTTGCTGCTTTCCCTGCCGCTGCGGAGGCTGCTGCTGCCCTTGTTGCTCTGCTTGAATCTTGTTGTTTTGGGTCCGTCGCCATTGTCATCAGGCCGCCTCCCCCTTTTTTAAACTTGTCATCATCACCTGTTACGGCTCTTGCTGCTGCCGCCGTAGACTACTCCACTCTTACCACGATTATGGCTCTGGGACCTGCCACATGTCGACTGAATTTTCCATTGACTCCATCTGCTGGCACCCTTCATTGTCCGATGCTACCGCCTTCCTTTGTATGCCAGTGTACAATTTTAGAGAACTTTACTCGCGGCGAGATTCCCCCCTCTCGTAGGAGCGCCCATCTGTCCTACATAAGAACTTCCTTGATGACGGGTTGTGGGACCCTGAGAGATGGTATGCTTCAAAGAGGAGGCTGAGGGGATTTTTATTAAGTTGTTTATATAAAATTTTAAGGGGACCCGGGAGGGGGGGAGGCCTTGGGGATCCGGAACGAACTTGGGGGAGTTTGACCCGGACAGCAGTCCAGACCATCGGACGGTTGCGGGGGGGGGGGAATAGGGGTTTGGGGGTAGACTCAGCTCCGAGTGCGGAGGGTCTCCCTATCTTGACAGTGATTGGGAGGGGCAGAGAGTGTGGGAGTAGAGGGCTTTATTGTTATCGGGGAACGGTCCACCGCTGTCTTCAAGTGGTTGCCTGTTCCTGCCCTTGTTGCTCTTCTCGCTTCCCCGGGGGCATAGGATTGCAGAACCCTGGGCTCAGGTTGGTTTATTTCAATGCCAGGTCCGTGGTGAACAAGGCTCTCCTCATACATGATCTTGTTGAGGAGGAGAACGCGGACCTGGCTTGCATCACGGAGACCTGGCTGGGCCAAGAGGGAGGTGTCCCCCTCTCGGAGTTATGCCCACCAGGCTTCCGGGTGCTTCACCAGCCATGGACCCAGGGCAGGGGTGGGGGGTGGCAGTTATTATTAGGGAGAGTCTTTGTCCACGAGTGGCCACTGTCCCTCAGATAGGCGGGTGTGAATCTCTCCTTTTAAAGTTGGGTCCTGGCGTTCAGTTGGGCCTATTGATTACGTACCTGTCTCCCAGCTGTGTATCATTGGCCCTAGCCAAGCTCCTCGACGTCTTGCCTGGGTTGGCGATTGAGTTCCCCAAGCTTATAGTTCTGGGGGATTTCAATTTGCCTTCCGTGGGTGAGGCATCTGAGTTGGCTCGGGAGTTCATGGCTTCCATGACGGCCATGGACCTGACTCAAATAATTCAGGACCCGACTCATAATGGAGGTCACACACTCGACCTGGTTTTTATCTCTGGGCAGTGGATTAATGATCTGGGTAGGGGTGATTTAACCATCCATCCCCTGTCATGGTCCGATCATATTCTTCTCTGGCTAGACTTTCAGTACGCCACCCCCCGCCGCTGGGAGGCGGAACTGACCAGGTGGTTCCGCCCCAGGCGCCTGATGGACCCTGAGAGGTTCCGGACAGAGCTTGGGACATTTCCTGCTTCCCTTGCCCACGGCTCTGCCGAGGCCCTAGTGGCAGCCTGGGAGAGGGCGGCTGCTGGGGCCTTGGATCGAGTTGTGCCTTTGCAGCTTCTGAACCCGGCGTGGATCCCGGGTGGCCCCCTGGTTTACCAAGGGACTCAGAGAGATGAAGCGCCGGAAAAGATGCCTAGAGAGTCGTTGGAGGTCCAGCAGATCCGAATCTGACCAAACACAGTTGAGAACTTATCTTAAGTCTTACCTAGTGGCGATGGAAGCGGCAAAGCGTGCTGACTTTTCCGCTCTCATCGCGTCCGCAGATAACCGCCCAGCCTCCCTGTTTAGAGTGACCCGCTCACTGCTTAATCAGCAACCGAGGGATGACCCCTTGCAGGGTAGGGCTGAGGAATTTGTACAGTATCTGCAGGACAAAATTGCTCAGATCCGGTCTGGTTTGGACTCCGACTGGGTGGAATCCGGCGGAGTGGAAGGGGCAGGTCTTGGTTATACCATCTGGGGTGAGTTTGACCCTGTATCTTTGGATGATGTGGACAGGATTATGCGCAGACTGAGTGCTACAACCTGTTTACTGGACCCATATCCCTCCTGGCTAGTTTTGGCTGCCGAGGAGGTGACGGGGCTGGCTCCAGGCAGTTGTCAACGTTTCATTGACAGAGGGTGTCTTCCCCTCTGCCTTAAAAGAGGCGGTGGTAAGGCCCCTCCTCAAGAAGCCTGCCTTGGATCTGGCCTCGTTGAGTAACTATTGTCCTGTCTCCAACCTTCGCTTTGTAGCGAAGGTTGTTGAGAGTGTTGTGGCGCGTCAGCTTCCACAATTCCTGGATGAAGCGCACTATCTGGACCCGTACCAGTCCGGTTTCAGACCCGGTTACAGCACGGAAACGGCATTGGTCGCACTGGTAGATGATCTCTGGCGGGCCCGGGACAGGAGCTGTTCCTCTGTCCTGGTCCTGCTTGACCTCTCAGTGGCTTTTGATACCATCGACCATGGTATCTTGCTGCGACAGCTTGAGGGGTTGGGAGTGGGAGGCACTGTTTTACGGTGGTTCTCCTCCTACCTCTCGGGCCGTTCGCAGTTTGTAATGGCTGGGGGGCAGAGATCCACCCTGAGGCCCCTTTCTTGTGGGGTGCCTCAGGGGACGGTTCTCTCCCCCCTCCTGTTTAACATCTATATCAAGCCGCTGGGTGAGATCAATTGTGGTTTTGGGGTGAGGGATGCGGTGGCTCAGTGGGTTAGGACGCTGAGCTTGTCGATCAGAAGGTCGGCAGTTTCGTGGGTCAAATCCCAAGTGCCGCGTAACAGAGTGAGCGCCTGTTACTCGTCCCAGCTTCTGCCAACCTAGCAGTTCGAAAGCACGTAAAAATGCAAGTAGAAAAATAGGGACCACTACAGTGGGAAGGTAACAGCATTCCGTGTGACTTTGGTGTCTAGTCATGCCAGCCACATGACCACGGAGACGTCCTCGGACAAGCGCTGGCTCTTCGGCTTTGAAACGGAGATGAGCACCGGCCCCTAGAGTCGGAAACGACTAGCACGCATGTGCGGGGAAACCTTTACCTTTACCTTTATCACCAATATGCGGATGATACCCAGTTGTTCATCTCCACCCCAAACCAACCCAGTGATGCCCTTGACGTGATGTCCCGGTACCTGGAGGCGGTACGGGTCTGGATGGGAAGGAACAGGCTCAGGCTCAACCCCTCCAAGACCGAGTGGCTGTGGATACCGGCATCTCATATTGTCCAACATGTTCCATCTGTTTTGATGGCGGGGAGGTATTGTCCCCCTCTGAAAGGGCTCGCAACTTGGGTGTCCTCCTGGATTCACAGCTTAATTTGGAAGAACATTTAACTGCTGTGACCAGGGGGGCCTTTGCACAGGTTCGCCTGGTGCGCCAGTTGCGCCCCTTTTTGGACCGAGATGCCCTATGCATGGTCACCCATGCCCTTGTCACTTCTCGCCTGGATTACTGTAACACTCTCTACATGGGGCTGCCCTCAGAGTTCCGTCGGTTAAGCAATGCCGGCTGGCGACCCCTAGGGGGAGAGCCTTCTCTGTGGGCGCGCCGACCCTCTGGAATGAGTTGCCTCTGGAGCTGCAGATGGCCTCCGACCTTTGGTCCTTTCGCCGTGACCTGAAGACATGGATGTTTCAACAGTCGGGCCTGGACTGACTATGGTTTTAAATTTGGTTTTATGGGGTTAAATTACTATGTATTGAACATATCTACTGTTTAATTCTTTTTTAAATTTTGTATTTTCATGTTCTTTTTTAGTTTTTATTGTTGTGAGCCACCGTGAGTCCTTAGGGAGAAGGGCGGCATATAAATATAATAAATCAAATCAAAACAAAACATAATTCACCTCCTGATGCATTCAACCCTGTTGCTTACAGTGTTCTGGTTGGTTGCAGATATATCCCAGTACAACTTAGTGATCAGTGTAAATCTTTACTATGTTATATTGAATGTACATGTCAATCCACATTAGCTCCATTCTCTCTTGACAGATGGGCCCATTTTTTTCTGAGAATCAAGCTTACATGGTATATTCCTTACGTATCAGTAATTTCAGATAAGTCTCTGCTGAAGCATCTGAAAAGAGACCAAATTTGCTTGTGTTCAATGTAGTGAGGGAAATGAAAGCATGAGCATGTGGGACCTAAAACTGTTCAAAAACCTATAAGGAAAGTTTCCATATTTCCCATTTCCCTCCATTCGTCTGAGCATTGATGATTGATTTATCAAAGGCATAATACTTTCATTCTGTATCCAACTGTGGTGTTAACATGTATCAAATAGACAATACCATTTACCACCTATGTGGTTGCATTCTGTACCAGCTGAAGCTTCTGAATGGCCATCAAGGGCACCCACATGTAGAGTGCATTGCAGTAGTCCAAATGGGAGGTTGCAAGGGTAAGAGTGAGCAGAGCCTTCTGATCCATAAATGGATGCAATTGGTGCACAACCCAGAAGTGTGCAAAGGCTGTCTTCACCACACTTATTTCTTGCTCTACCAGCAGGAGACATAGTCCAAAATGTTTTCCAGATTGTACACCAAATCTGTGTGAGGCAGTGCCACCCTATGCAGTATTAGAGGTGGGAAAACCTTGGTACCAGAAGGCCCAAACACTCAAAGTCACTCAGCCTTGCTTGGGTTGAGCCGAAGTCCCTTGTGCCCCATCCATGCCTCTGCAGTCTACAGGCACTGAGGTAGGGTGTCCACGGTATCACTCAAGCAGCCTGTGGTAGAGATATAAAACTGGATACCATTAGCATATTGATGACACCTCACCCCAAAAGTCAGATGAGTCACATACATCTGTACTGACCCTGGTATTTGCAAACAGTTAGGAAATACTAGCATTCTTTGACTTCGTTCTTTAGTGAGACAATTCTACATTCCCATTCGCAAATGCATTTTTCATGAAAGTTACAAAATTATCCTTCATCTCTTGCTTCTTCTCTACAGTGTAGTGAAGCAAGCTGGGAGAGAGAGCACGTTTCCTGTTGTAAAGAGTTGGCATCTAAGTAAATGAACTGGAAGTAGAGCCACCTACTGTTAGAATAATCTTTGAAGAACAGCTTGTCCATTGTTCATCTATTACCTTACTAATTGTTAGCTGCATAATGGCCTCTTTCATGAGATAGGAGGCCCATGCTTGTGCAGCTTCTGCTTCAGGAAGATCTTGGCAGCTCCTGCACTTCATATAAACACATTTGATTACAGGCATTGCTCTGCATAGATAGTCCTCGAACTACAAGTTACATTGGTACTAAATGAATGGTACCTATGCCCAGTCCCTGAAGTGACAGATGTTGCACACACCCCCATGCTTACTGGATCCGGATTCAGATGTTTGGCAGCCTATTTATACTGATGACTGAAGGGGCACTTCAGCTCCCCCCAGCCTTCTATCTCCCTTCAACTCTGCCCTTTTTGGCCCCTGTACTTTGCTGCCCCTGCTGTCCCACACTGCATTGATCTCAGCTGACCTTTCCTGTCGTCTTGCTTCTGTTGCTGCTGAGGTATGCCAAGCCTGTCCCTTCACAAAACAGCTGAAGATCTGCACAGCAGTTTCTTCCTGAAGATGTGCACAGCAGTTTCATTATGAGACTCCAAGAAGGCCTCACGTGGCCAGCAGCTGCCTTGCAAATGGCAGGTCGCACATGCCTCATCAGCAGTGGGAGCAAGAAGGTGGCAAAGATAAACTTGGGCAGAGGCAGGAGTACAGGGCAGCAGGGGTCTTGGACCACTAGAGGATGGCTGCAGCTTTGAGATTCTTTGCTGGGTCACATTTGGGGCTTCCTGGGGCAGTTTTAGCTTTGCATCCTGTGGTTGGAACTTCCCAGGGCAGCTGAGCTAGGCTGAGGCTTCTAAGAGCAGCTGTGGGGAAATATTTGCATGCAGCCTGCACTGAGCCTTCCAGGAACTCCTCTTCCCCCTTCTCCTTAGGTATCCTATGCTCCTAACTTTACTGCACTTCCCTTCACTCAGAGACTGAAAATCCTACTTAGATTTTGGCTCCCTCTGAGCCAGAGGTCTGGCTGAAAAAAACTCCCTGCCAAGGATTTAGCTTCATGCCTGATTGTGTCTGCTTGCATGGGGTCCTCTTGGTAGGTGACAGCAGCTTGCAATCTTCCATGCCAATTTTCCCATTTACTTTCTGTTGGCAGAGAAAATTGCAAATGGCGATCACATGATTGTGAGGAGCTTGGTAAATGCAAAAAAAAAATGCCAAACACTTGTGTGACTGTGGTGGTGGTGGTGCAATGTTTTTCAAAGGCCAAAAGTGGTCTATAGTTCATAAAGTACCCTTTCTGACGCTGTCATAATTCCAGACCAAACAGTCATAAGTCGAAGACTACTTGAATCAGTAAGGAGATAATTGGAACATGCCCAAAGATGAGAGCTTTTCAATCCAACAAGAGATAACTTAAAGCTATATATTACAGACATTCTTTTGTTCTATTTTATTTAGATTATAACTGTTGAAACATATAAAGAGTACTTACATATTTTCATAACCTGTGACCCCCAAAATCACTTTAATTTTCCATTAAGTTACATTGTCCAAAACTAGGTGGTTAATTAAAGCATCAGTATTTCAACTATATAAGGGACGCGATGGCTCAGTGGGTTAGGACGCTGAGCTTGTCGATCAGAAGGTTGGCAGTTTGGTGGGTCGAATCCTGAGTGCCGCGTAGCAGAGTGAGCGCCTGTTACTCGTCCCAGCTTCTGCCAACCTAGCAGTTCAAAAGCACGTAGAAAAATAGGGACCACTACGGTGGGAAGGTAACAGTGTTCCGTGCACCTTTGGCGTCTAGTCATGCCGGCCACATGACCACGGAGACGTCCTCGGACAAGCGCTGGCTCTTCGGCTTTGAAATGGAGATGAGCACCGGCCCCTAGAGTTGGAAACGACTAGCACACATGTGCGGGGAAAATTTTACCTTTACCTTTACATTTCAACTATGAGATTGGGTAGTTCCCTGCATTGTATACTTGGCTAAACAATAAAAGCAACAGAAAAGAATGTATGATGCTCATAAACATCTTGATTTCAGGTTAACAAATAGGCTTCAGATTCAGAAGACTCCAGTTATCAACAAAAGAAGATTTCTAAGCAATTTCACCTCTGTTTGATCCATCTAGTGGATATATTTACCATGTCACCATAAAAAGCAGTTTCAAACTGTAAACTTGAATGCATTTGGGTCAATATAAAAGGGAGAAAAAATGACATTGCCAGAGGTGTATACTATAGGCCACCCAACCAAACAGAGGAAATAGATGAACTTTTTGCTAGTCAGCTAACTAAGGTATGTAGGAAGCACATCACAATAGTAACGGGGGACAACTACCCTGACATCAACTGAGAGACAAACTCTGCACCAAGTGGAAGATCAAACAGATTCCTGACAAACCTAGCAGACAACTTTGTCACCCAAAAAGTAGAAAAGGGAACTAGGGGATTGGCCATTTTGCATCTAATTCTCGCTAACAGATGAAATGATAGAAGGTGTTGAAGCCACAGGAACCTTGGGAGGAAGTGATCATGCAATATTGGAATTTAACATTATGGAAGCACAAGCAATAGAATACAGTCAAACTAGAGTCTTGGACTTTAAGAGAGCTAATTTCAATAAACGTAGAGAGAGCTTGGGAAGGATTCCATGGATGAGAATCCTCAAGGGGAAAACAACTCAAGAAGCTTGGGAAATTTTGAAAAGTGAGATAATAAAAGCCCAGTCTAGCACAATACCAACAAAGAGGAAAAATAACAGCTCTCAAAAGAAACCAGCATGGCTGCATAAAGAACTCTCTGATAAATTGAAAGATAAAAAGGGCAAGTATAGAAAGTGGAAAGAGGGGCACATAACTAAATCAGAAAATCAGCAAGTAGCCCGAGCCTGCAAAGAAGAAGTGAGGAAAGCTAAGGCTCAAAATGAACTAACGCTTGCAACCAAAGTCAAAAATAACAAAAAAAGCTTCTTTCAACATGTAAAAAACAAGAAAAAAGTGAAGGAAATGATTGGTCCATTAGTGGGTGAAAGTGGCAAGAAGGTGACAAGCAACAGAGAGAAAGCAGAACTCTTTAACTCGTTTTTTGCATCTGTCTTTAAACAAAGGGAAGAAACAGACCAACCTATCAAAAATAGTGCCATAAAAACAATAAAAACACAAGTTAAGATAGGCAAGAAAATGGTAAGTGAGTACCTGCCCAGCCTAGACGAGTTCAAATCACCAGGTCCAGATGGATTACACCCCAATGTTCTCAAGGAACTGGTGGCTGTGATCTCAGAACCACTGAACTATATTTTTCAAAGATCCTGGAGCACTGGTGAACTACCAGAGGACTGGAAAAGAGCTGATGTAGTTCTCATCAAAAAAGGGGAAAAAATGGATCCAGGAAATTACAAACCTATCAGCCTGACCTCAATACCTGGGAAGATTCTGGAAAAGATAAACAACGAATCAGTGAGCATCTAGAGGCAAACAAAATCATTATTAAAAGCCAACATGGGTTTGTCAAAAAAACATCATGCCAGACAAATCTTATTGCATTCTTTGACCAACTGACAAAATTAGTGGACCAGAGGAATGCTGTGGATATAATTTACATGGACTTCAGTAAGGCATTTGATAAAGTAGATCGCAAACTACTACTTGATAAGATAGGAAAATGTGGGTTAGACAGCATCACCACCAGATGGATTCGTAGCTGGCTGACTGGCTATAGTCAGCGTGTTGTCCTCAATGGAACCGCATCTACATGGAGGGAAGTGTGTAGTGGTGCACCAGGGCTCTCTTCTGGGCCCAGTGCTCTTCAACATCTTCATCAATGATTTGGATGAAGGGATAGATGGGGAACTCATTAATTTTGCAGACAACGCCAAGCTGGCAGGAATAGCCAACACTCCAGAAGACAGGGTTAAGATACAGGAGGATCTGAACAGACTTGAACACTAGGCGCTATCTAACAAAATGAAATTCAATGGTGAAAAAAGTAAGGTTCTACATTTAGGCAAGAAAAACCAAATGTACAGGTATAGTATAGGGGGTACCTTGCTCAATAGTAGTAACTGTGAGAGAGATCTAGTGGACAATCACTTAAACATGAGCCAGCAGTGTGCTGTAGCTGCCAAAAAAGCCAACACAGTGCTAGGCTGCATTAACAGAGGGATAGAATCAAGATCACGTGAAGTATTAATACCACTTTACAATGCCTTTGTAAGGCCACACGTGGAATACTGCATCCAGTTTTGGTCACCAACATGTAAAAAAGATGTCGAGACTCTGGAAAGAGTACAGAGAAGAGCAACAAAGATGATTGGGGGACTGGAGGCTAAAACATATAAGGAAAGGCTGCTGGAATTGGGTATGTCTAGTTTAATGAAGAGAAGGACTAGGGGTGACATGATAGCAGCATTCCAATATCTCAGGGGCTCCCACAAAGAACAGGGAGCCAAGCTATTCTCCAAGGCACCTGAAAGCAGGACAAGAAGCAATGGATGGAAACTAATCAAGGAGAGAAGCAACCTAGAACTAAGGAGAAACTTCCTGACAGTTAGAACAATTAACCAGTGGAACAACCTGCCTCCAGAAGCTGTGAATGCTCCAACACTGGAAGTTTTTAAGAAGAGACTGGACAGCCATTTGTCTGAAATGGATAGGGTTTCCTGCCTGAGCAGGGGGTTGGACTAGATGACCTCCAAGGTCCCTTCCAACTTTACTATTATGATATGATTATGCCTAGTGTTAGCCAATCAGGCAGTAAGATGACTTCCTAACTGAGGATTTATTTGGAGGAATACTGGCAAAGGCATAATAGTCTGAAAGCATCTGCATAATGTTTACAGTTTTTAAGAAAAATTGTGGCTGTTGGCAGAAATGTTTAATTCTTTCTAGGAACAGCAAGTTATAATAGCTTGTATGTTTCTGTAAAATGATAACTGTGTGCTGTGGGGTGGAATTAAGTTTCCTGTGGTATGTTTTCTTTCTATTTCTCTCCTTCCTGCTCCTAAATACTAACTATATTGATGTGAGTTTAGATTTAATGCTGAGAAAAAAGTGGATAGATCTGTTCATGATGAATGTTCCCCCATATATATACATATGTTGATACACAATCAATCATATAGGAAAGTAGTAATAGGAGTAGGAAAGCAGTTTTACCCATTCTTCTTTTCTGTCTTGTGATTTTGGATTAGTTTATTCATATAGCTATTTTTGTCTGAAGGGTGTTCAATCAGATTTGACAGATAATCTTTAGACAGATAATATTAAATCAGAAGTAGGCAGTTTACCATCTTCCAGATGTTCGTCAACCACAGCTGTCAGGGGATTTGGGAGATTACACTTCAGAGTTAGGGAGAGGACACTTTTGCATATCCATGGCCTAAAACAAAGCATTTTAAAGCATGATTGTGCCATATTTGAATGAGTGTACGATTCATAGTGCACTAAATAATAAAGTTAATATCTAATTGCTGTGAATATGGCCTGATGCCAACCCCCATACCAGTTTGGCTGTCCATACCCTCTCATCTGGAAGGCTGGGATTAAGGCTGGGAAAAGAATGGGACTGCTGTTTTCCCTGCAGCTTCTGATTATAGAAATGGCTTCACATTTTGTATTTTGACCTTTTGAATGTCAGAAGGACTGCACAGTTGCTATGTGAAAGGCTAGTCTCTTTGGGCCTCTGTGTGTCTGTGTGCTATGTGCACACTTTCATATAGTGAAGCTCCTATTTCTCTTTGAATCGGAACGGTGCATTATTTTTATTTGCTTTACTATAAATGCAAGCTATAAAGACTACATACTAAAGGCCTCCTTTTAAGTATGACTCTGCTCCTCTCAGCTCTCACTTATCATCATCTTGGATTGATGGAACTTTCTATTTTCTATTCTAAAAAGGAGTTGTTTTTCAGTGCCTATGATCTTTATTTGAGTTACATAAGGGCAGGATTGCTGAAAATGTAAATTACCAATTGCTCTCCAGCATAGTGAGAGAAGGCTAAAGGAGAGTTTCTGTTGAAAGATTTGGAGGTCTTCTAGCAGATTCTGAAGAAAAGTCCTACATTCCTGTCATTTTCTTAATTTGCATAACCCTTTGATGAATTTAAAGAATGCATTGCATTGCAGCCTGAAAAATGCTTCTACAAAAATCACATCAAAATCTCCTATTTTGTTATTGTAGATTTTTACATGACTAGAGTAGATAATAACTAATATGTTTATAGTTTGATCACCTGAAGATTATTAGCTCATTTGTCATCAGGGAACAAAGACTATGTTCCTATTTGCTTTCATATTTTAAACATTTAATTTAAATATATGAAATATTACATTTTTTAACATCCAGCAATATAAGACTGCCGATTATTAAGCCAAATAAAAACTAAAAATATCCTACCAATACAGGGGGGGAGGAGTAGTGGGTGGTGGTGTTTATAGTAGAGTATGTTTGAGGAAAAGGGTGTGTTTCCTGATAACAGGTTCAAACCTTCACACACAATCATGCTGCCACCAACCTTGAACTCTGATTTGAGCCGCCTCCATGGATCAGGGATGACATAGAAAGGCTTCTACAACTATGGGATGTGATGGGTGTATTAGCTTAGTTCCTGGAGTTCTTATCTGGAGTTCAAGTGACGTTGATCAAATATGAGGTTTTTGGTTTTTTTAACCCATTCCAAGAACAGTAAAAATCACTCTCAAAATGTTAAGAACACATTTCTAATTCCTCTATACTGTATCTCTTTAGTTTCTGTGTTTCCATAAAACCCATTTTCTTTGCAGTTGCTTTTCTGTCTTATACTTGTTCTTTGTTTACACAAGCAGTTGGAGACACAACAATATATTTTTGCCAAAATGTAATTTGACATACAGTCATCTGCTGTCTCTTTGGTGAAAATTGGAAGAGATTTATCCCTATTAGCTGCCAATTCTTTGTTTTTGTTCCTTTTACAGAATTACTGCAGAAAATGGTTGAATAGCCAGCATTATAAAAGTTATAATATAATGTCAACCACTTTCTTTGACAGTCTAAATCAGTGATGGCTAACCTTTTAGAGACCGAGTGCCCAAACTGCAAACCCAAACCCACTTATTTATCACAAAGTGCCATGGCTACATCAGTATTGTGCCGTCGGGGGGGCGTGGCCCTCTGGGTGGGTGTGGCTGCAGTGGTCACAGCAGATGGGGTGGGGGTGAGCAGGACCTCCTCAGTGTTGCTCATGGGGACACCTGTGAGGGCAGAGTTGGGAGAGATATAGGGGGTTCTCTAGTGGGTGGGTGGTGGGCAGGAGGCTTGACCTTCAGGGTGAGGCAAGGCAAGGCAGGGGGCAGGATGGGGGTGATTTGCCATGGGGCAAGGCATGGCAGGGGCCGGGGTGGCTACTGCCTGACACCATCGCCCCCCCCCCCACAAAGACCAGTGAGCACATGGGGACCGACAGTGTCTGTCAGGAGCCACAGCCTGCCGGCCCCTTGACCAGCACATTCTGGGGCTCCACAGCCCGCTGCCAATACCAGGCCAGCCTTCCAGCAGCAGGTGGAGTAGGGGAGGGGGGGAGGCACGTGATGCAGACTGCTGGATGCGCCTATGCTGTCCCATCTGATTTTGCATGCAGATGGAGAGCAGGTCTCTGCTGGTCATTTTGGCCCCTTCGCAGATCTTGCCTGTGGTCCTGTTCCCTTCACGCACCTGATGCACCTTGGCCCCGCCTCAGGCTGCCGCCGCCTGCAGCTCACCCAGATCCATTAGGCTGCTACACAAAGGAGACAAAGGAGATGAAACGGCTGGCTAGCAAGCTTGAGTAGAGGTGGTAGAGCACACCCACACTTAGCAAGCCAAAGGCTACTCTGAGCAGGGAAAGCTGGATCCCCATTGGCGCCATTGCCCCCCAGTCCCAGCTAGGATTGTGTTCCTCCCCCCTATCTCTGCTGGGCCTGGGCGGCCATGACACCGATGGAGATCTGGCTTTCCCCGCTCAGGGTGGCCTTTTTGCTTGCTGGCCCTGGACATGCTCTACCACCTCTATGCGGGACTTCATAGCCAACTGCTTCACCTCCTTTGTGCTAGGCAGGCCTGCAGCTCTGGGCAGTGGGCTAATGGACCTGCGCAAGTGGCTGGCAGCCGCAGTAAGTACCGAGGTAAAGGAGGGGAATGCACTCCACCCAAGGGCCAAGGGCAAGACCCTCAAGGGGGCTGAGGAGATGACCAGTGGCGACCAGCTCTCCAACCAAAAAGAGATGGCACGGAGTAGGCGTGTTCGGCGGTCCACATCATGTGCTCCCCCGATTCAATGTGCATCCAGTGCCGCCGCAGCGCTGCTGATGCAGCCCTTGCTGCTGGATGCTGTCGGCCCCCATGCGCTCACCGCCTCCTGTCTTGAGGGCTTCCGGGCTGGTCGGGGCCAGGGTGGTGGGGCCAGTTCCTCGCCATCTCTGGGGCATCCCTGTAGGGCCAATACCGCTTGCTCACTCACTTCCTGCCCCATTGCTTCCAAACACCACGTGCTCACTACTCTGGCGAACTCTGCTGGGGCAACGGTGCACGTGCCCACAGAGAGGGCTCTGAGTGCCACCTCTGGTGTGTGTGCCATAGGTTTGCCACCACTGGTCTAAATAAAACTTAGGTAAGATTGAGCAGTTTGGGCATGGTTTTAATACTACAATTACATATATTCCAGGGATATCCTTGATGTTAAAATTTTGAATAAAAGGAATAAATGGATTTCCTACCCAGAAGTGTTAATCTTTTGTTAACAGCTGTAATACTAAAGTGATCTTTCTTTTATGGTTTGGAATCTTTTCCTCAATGATGACGGAGCAAAAAAACTATGTATTTCTTCATTGCCTCTTGAGTACAATGTTAGCTTTTTAAAAATGTGATGTTTTCTACTTGTTCAGCAGCAGTTCTCCACAACCTTTCTTTTCTAATTCTAGTTTGTATACCTGCTGTATTTAGGTGAAAACTGAATTTTATATTTTTTCTTTCAAACTCTTGAAATAGTGAGACAAAAACTATTTTTGCCATTGCTTTCATTTTCATTTGGATAACAGAGGATTTCAATCCCTCCTTATGTTGTCAGTCTTCTGACCTTTCCGAATCTTATTAATGATTCTAAAACTTGCCTTCAGCTGAAGATCATTTATTTGAATTAAGATAAATTTCACGTTACGGCATCTTTGCAGAGATATGTTCTTGCTCAAGAAAAAGGGAAAGCCTTTGTGGTGAATTAAACAGAAGGGGGGTAACTCAACAGAGGAATTGATCTTCTTTGAGGCTTTCTCGGCTGCTAACACTGTTATCAGTCCCAACTTTGAAGATGCTAAAGAGAAATCTTCCCCCTCCTCTTCCCCCACTACACTTTATTTAAAAAAAAAAATTGGAGCAACCGAGCAGTAAAGATGATTTCTTTTGTTTTTTATTTTTCTTTTTTCAGTTATCTATTAGAGTGGGGTTTTTTAATAGCTTTTATGTTAATTAATTCTGCATTATTATTGCTGGTTTGACCTTGAGGAAGACAATTTTCTTTGCAGTTTTCTTTTTTTTTCTTAACTGAGCTTAATTGATAGGCTATTTCTATTACCCCAGTTTTTGCCATCTTTATTGCCTGTGTCCCTAGTGTGTTGTCCATTGCTTTCACCAACTCATTCCCTGTTGACTAACAAACTCCCTGTTCTACTTATTTTTGAAATACTATTTTAGTTTTAAAAACATGAATGGGAGCCTGGCATCTTGCAAAACAAATCCTCAAGCATGATTTCACGTTCTACAATGTTTTTGGTCTTCGTGTAGGTCTTCTTCCTCAGGTTAAGGTGACTTGCCCAAGTTCTCCTACCTAAGGCAGGACAAGATTCGTAGTCTCCTAGTTTCTAGTCTTCATGCCTTATTATCTAACTATCCAGGATAATACAGTGTTAATTACTTTGAAGATATTCAGTATGTGTAGTCCTGGGAAGTCTGAATTTTAGTTAAAAATGGTAGGTAGGTGGAGAGACAGGATCACAAAACAGAAATACTCTTAATTTATAATTGTTATAGTTTCTACATCTAAAACACACACAGAATATGACTCTGTCTTGTATTAGTCAAACTAGATGCTTTATAATGAAAGCATCGGTTAAATTCCCTAAATGTTTCTAGGAAAATATAATCGAAACCATTCTAGGCAAATTCATGCAACTGTAGTGTTTTATCTTCCAAATTCTGTTATGCTTTTAATGCTTATTCTGAGTTCTGAATAATAAGAGTTTTCTTTACTAGGAATAGAGATATACAGTCTTCAAGCAGCTTATATTTTAATTGTGACCCTGTTTCTAGATTGAGACAGTAAACTGAATGGCAGAAATTAATTCCTGTAAAAGCTGAAAACTTTTCTTCATGTCTTTTACTTCCATTGTTCATGAGTTAGCCTCCTTTTCCCTCACCAAATATGCTTTCTATAAATTTTCTATTAGATGAATAACTTACATAAGCAATTTTAAAATATTAATTTTGAATAAGTAATCTCAAGATCCTTTATACTCCAAGATTATTGAAAATTAAAACCTGAGATATTCTCTGACTTGGTTTGGAGAGGGTAAAAATCTGGCGTTCTCAGTAGCCTTATTGGTTCTTTGTTTATACCGTATACTCATAAGATCCAATTTGGTCTAGTGCACAGGTCTGCAACCCGCGGCTCCGGAGCCACATGCGGCTCTTTCAGCCGTCTCCTGCGGCTCCCAGTCCTCTGCCATGTGCAGTTCAAAAAAAAAAAGTGGGACTAAAAAAGTTCAACCAATCAATTCAAATATGCAGGGTAGGTGCATATCTCGCCTTGGCTCCACTCTTCAGTCAAACCCTGTTCTGCGCATGCGCGCATGTATGCGCATGTGCACACATTTTTTGCGGCTCCCAGTTTTTCCTTTTGTGAGGGAACCGGTTCCGAGTGGCTCTTTCACTGTTTCAGGTTGCTGACCCCTGGTCTAGTGGTTATGGCACTAGGTTAGAAAGCTGGAGACTCGGAGTTTAAGTCCAGCCTTGAACATGAAAGCCAGCTAGCTGGGTGACTTTGGTCCAGTCACTGTCTCTCAGCCTAGCCTACGTCACAGGTTTGTGGTTGTGGAGGAAGGCGTGTTGGATATGTTCAGTGCCTTGAGTTATTTGTAAAAGTAATAAAGGCAGGTTCAAATAAATGAATAATAACCTCAGATTTCCTCTATTTTCAACAGCTGTCACCAGATAATCAATTTTGTTCAAAAAAAGGGCACCGATGAGGAAATGTGTTTATAATTATGCTTCTGTGTCATCACTTTGTAGCACATAGTTTTAATTTATTCTCTGTTTTGGGATACTGAAAATTAAACATCACATGCACTGCTGCCCTTCAGAGAAGGGGAAAACTAAAAAATAACAGCTCTGATTTTATTCTCGGAAATACTAGAAGGCGATTAGAAAAAATATATAAGAATTTTATCTTTTAAATTTATTGAATTTTTAATCATATACTGATAAAAAAGCATGGATATTAAATCAGTGGGAAATCAAATAACTTATGTATCATAATTGCTTTTCTATTATCACAACTTCTACATTTTTCACACGGGCCCTCTACAATCATGCAAAATTACTTGCTATAAGCTGTTTTTTTGAATATACTCAGTCTTTATAAATATGAAAATGGAGAACCAGGACATAGTTCAATATATTTAGAAAAGGAGGGGAAAATGGCAAAACCTTTATAAATAAATCCCAAACTCACACGTCATCAAATCCCATATTTATGTGTGCTATTTTTTTTGTTCTGTGTGCATTTTTCTGATTTTCTTTCCAACAACTGTACGTCATATTTTGCTTGTCGCTAGACAAACAGTGCTGGAGAAAAAAAAAGCAGCTATTTTATCATCAGAATTCACTGAATTGTGTACCCATCATTAGGAAATAATCCTAACCATTAAAAATGTTACTCCAAGTTTCAAGAAAGAGCATGCAAAAATGCAAGGAAAAAAAAATCCAGCCCCAATTGATCGACAATAAGAAATAAAACAGAAAAGAAAAAGGGGGAGGGCATTGTCAACGTAAAACATTATGAAATCTGTAGCAAAGGGAAATATGATACATTTTTAACCAGATACAAAAGTTTGCATTATCTCTTGAATTCAGTTCTTAATATCTAGACTTTTTTTTACAGTTTCTTAAAATAATTACTTTGACAATTTCCCATGATAGATATAAAATACAATTTCTCAAAAACAATAAAATTCTACATTTTTGTAATGTAATTCAATATAACTTTTTAAACATTAAAATATTTCTCCATTAATCTACAAACATACACAGAGAGAGATTTCAAAAAAGAAGCAAATACAGAACTAATCTTAACTTTAAGCAAGATCTGATTTACAGTATCAGCAAATAGCAGTGCTTAGGTATGTAACTATAGCTTTACTAGAAGAATCACAATGAAGAAAATATTCACTAAATTAGGCTGCTCTTCTGTTCCCATTGTAAATACTACCCATCACTACTACTGTTTTTTTAAACACAAACTGAAACTTGTAGAAGATACTCTATAAAACTATAGTTGTGCATCCTGCGTCTTGTGATAAAAAGATACTATAAAGCTTTTAAGGAACAGAAAATTGTTTTAATAAAAAACGGCTTCAGAGTATTTCAGTAATCATTAAATTCCAGGACAGGTGTTGCATATATCCCTGCTAAGAATGATCTGGCTTTTTTTCTAAGAAATATTATTGCACAATTCAAGATTCATGGAAGTTGTCCCCAGTTGATTTTTTTGACCTTCTGCTATAAATTTATAAAACGTGCACACACAAAAAGACTGACAAACAAATATCTGTCTATCACTCTGTATTCTTCCAGGTGGAGATTTTTAAGGCTGTGAGATATACTTCAGAATTACATGGGATAGTGGTTTTGAGATCTTCATGCTAACTTCAACTACTCCAAATGGTAAATTTGAGATTAACAGCATTAATGATTTGGCATGGTTTATTTACAAGCTATTTCTAAGCATCTAAGTAAAGATAATGCCTTTATTTATGTACCTATTATAGCTGGATTTTAAATTAAAATCAAATGTACTCCCCCTCTACGTCCCATCTGAGTCAACACCCCAGTAAGTGCAGAGGACAAGATTAGCTTCCTCACTCTCCATGAGAGCATGAGGAAATATGGACACTTCCATTAAGGAGGAGCATGTGTTACACATACCCAATATAATTTCGCCTTATAATTGCAGAATCTGTCTAGTTAGTATATTGATTTTTTTCCCCACTGGTGCATAATTCTTGTATTGTGTAGGAGCAGAAAACAGCACAAAAATATGATTGAGGGAAACCAAATGTTTTCAAAAAGTATTTATGAATAGCAAAACTAAAGCCTGAAATTTTGTGCTGAATTAATTGCTCATGTTTCTGGGTTTCTCTTCCTTAATTCATCTCCATTTGTGTCTTGCATTGTTGAAGTTTTGGACTGGCAGATTAACAGTATGGTTTTTGATTTTGTTGTTTGTTTGGAGAACTTTGATTTGCTTTATTTTTGTTTTACTATGTAGTAAGTAAAGTGGGACTAACATATGCTTTTGAATTCAATCTTAATACATCATTCCTTTACTCTATTAAATATCGGAAGGAATGTAAATACAGATCTTTTCGATGCCCAGAACATTAGAATAGGTGCAAGACGATTAAAATATGTTTAAAACAAAAAAGAATGTGGCTTTCACTACAAAGTAATTTTTTTCCTTTTATGTAATTCAAACTGTTTTAACAATATGATTTTTCCAGGAAGACAGGAAACAGTAAAAGAGCATGGATTTTAAGTCTCCCCTGTTTTACTTTACAAAATCTCTGTGTTAATTTAATGATTCTATTGTAGAAAAAATATTTTCGTTCCCTCCTCTTTTTTCTTAGAATACAATCTCTAAGAAATCCAGAGGGCTGCGGAATGCTGAAATACTTGTGTTCAAAAAAAATATTCTGATACTCACTTTTGAGCTTTTAAAAAGATACTTTAATATATTTAAAAGCAGTTAAACAATTGAAATGCTATTTTTTTAAAAAAAAAATGCTTTTACTCAGTAATTGGATAATAATATTTTAATTAGGACATTAAAGTGAAAGACTGAAGAAACAATGGTAAAGATTTTAGGAAAAGTGTCTAAGCTATTGTCATGTGACATTCTTTATAAGAATTTAAAAAACTTTTAAAAGTTTATAGTCATAATTAAGATTTGACCTCCAAGTCATATTGGGAATTTGGAGTTCAAACAGATTGGATCCTGAAAAGATGCAAATCATATTTACTATTTATTTATATTCATACATTTCTCACAATGTTCAAGCCAATGTATGTGGCTCTCTTTAGTTGCTATTGATAAGGTAAAGGTAAAGGTTCCCCCACACATGCGTGCTAGTCGTTTCCAACTCTAGGGGCCGGTGCTCATCTCCGTTTCAAAGCCAAAGAGCCAGCGCTTGTCCGAGGACGTCTCCGTGGTCATGTGGCCGGCATGACTAGACACCAAAGGCGCACGGAATGCTGTTACCTTCCCACCGGAGTGGTCCCTATTTTTCTACTTGCATTTTTACGTGTTTTCGAACTGCTAGGTTGGCAGAAGCTGGGACGAGTAATAGGCGCTCAACTCTGTTACGTGGCACTCGGGATTCGACCCGCCAAACTGCCGACCTTCTGATCGACAAGCTCAGCGTCCTAACCCACTGAGCCACCACGTCCCTAGTTGCTATTGATACAACTCTGTAAATTGTATTAAGCCCTAGAGAGTATGATTGACTCCTTATAAATCAGGGGCGTCAAACTGCCGGCCCGCGGGCCAGATGCGTCATGCGGAAGTTGCGCCCACCTCATTGCCGGCAATGGCAAAATCGTCCTGATACGTTGCGTGATGTGACATCGCGAGTTTGACATGTCTGTTCTAAATGTTAATTTGAATCCTTGTCTTCTCAGTCTTAAAGCTATCACTATAGAGTATTGACATCCTCACGTTTTATTTGATAGGAGCTTGGTTATCTATTTATTTATGCAGTTATTTATTTCAACTATTGCTAACCAGTTTTACTATGCATTTTCAACCAGATTGCATTCATTAATTGTAGAATTAGCAATCAAGTTGTGGATTCACTAATGGGTCAGATCATAGGATTCTTCGTGAATGTATTAAATATCATTTCTTTCAATGTTGGATTACTGTATTGTAAGTCCACAAAAATGTAAATTATACTGTAGGGCGTTATTAAAAAGCAAATATTTATCGTCTTATAATTAGAATTTAGTTTAGGTTTCTTTGCCTGCTGATTTTTAATCCTTGATCAGGAAGTAATACTTAACCTTGCAATGGTGGCACTTTCACCAAATGCTTCTTCTGCTGATTGTTTTTATCATGTACTTATTTCAATCTTTTTGAACACATATCATTAGCAAGCAATGAGTGTGGCTTCCAGGAAATTTCACGAGGTTCATTATTCCCCAGTCATTCTGAGCAGGAAGAAAAGACAGTAAATGAAACAGCATAAATTAAACTTAAGAAGCAGATGAGAACTGAATGGTTTAGCCCGAAAAGCACCTGACAATTGTTGCAAAACAGTGATGGTCAGCTATGAGTGTTGTGCTATTGTCAGCTGGGTATCATCTTTGGCAGACATACCATATAGCCTAGCAGTGTCACTTTTAACTAAGCTTTAATTTTATGAAGACTGGGAGAATCATTTTAAAAAGTAAATGCAGTTATTAAAATGTGGGTGCAGCAGTTAGCTGCTGTTTATCCTGTTAAATCTGTGTATTTTTCCAGTTAGCAGAATATCATCTTGGCATTCCTTGTTTCCAGTTAATAAATGGATTCTTCCAAATTCTTCTGAATGGTAGCTTATGCACTGTCTAGCTTATGCACTAGACCCCTTAGACAGCATTTCACAACTTGGAGCATAGCCAACATACTGCTGCTATGATCTATTAACAGGATGCTGGAAATGCTGGTGTTGTATGACCAGTTAATTGCCCCTCTGAATGGGTCATGTTGCCCCCTGCTTGGGCCTCTTAATATTGACTATTAAGAGAAGAGAAAGAAAGGTAAAGACAGTTTGCTGTTCTTGCTTCTTCAATACTGCACCAGCAGAGAGCTTATTCAAAGACATAATGTGTCTCTGCTAGACTGAGGACTTTAAGTTCTCAGTGATATAAACTTTTTTTCTGCTCAGTCTTAATATACCAATATGAGTCACTGCTTTGCCAGGTGCAAATACAGGACACGCTATCTGCATAATCTTGGGAGATTAACAGCATTATATAACACTCCAATAAATGCCAATTATTTTTTTTACTAGAATGAACAGGTGTGAGAGAAAAATCAAAGCATGACCTCAGGTGTTTTAAAGCTGTTATCCCTGTGCCTGCTTGTTTAGAAATAGTCTTAATGAGAAATCCTTTTTCGTCTACTGTGCTTTTGCAAATATTCCATTCATACATTTGAAAGGCTATAAATAAAAGAAAAAAGAGTAGGATGAGGATTAAAATTCAAGACTTTCATAAAATATCTAGGATGAAATAATTCTAATAAGAATATATCCATATGGGTGGCATTAATGATAAATGCATTACATGCAAAAAAGTCCCTGGGTCAGTTGCCTACATTTTGAGGTAAGGATGGGAACTCTCCTGCCTAAAGGCTTAGAAAACGTTTAATCACTTTTACTAATTTTGGTTTGGGTAGACCAGGGGTTCCCACCCGGGGGTACGAGACAATATTCCAGGGGATGCGAAAACTTGGGTTTAGAAGTTTCAAAATTATAGTGTATATGCATAATTATTTCATTATTTCAAAATTTTGTAAGAGGTGCGAGAATATATCAGAAGCGTTATAGGGATGAGGGGTATAGAAAAGGTTAGGAGCTGCTGAGGCAGACCATTGGCTAAGAGCAATTCCTCCTAGAGAAAGTATATGTCAGTTCTAACAGTTGTCATCGGCTTGATGATACATTATTATCATAATTAGGCCAATAACTTCATGCAGGAAAGGGAATCTTCTAGATAAATACAACCAATTATTTTATCTTTTACACAGCTTTTGTCTTCTATTCATTCTGTGTTAGCCAAGAAAGCTAAAATTTTCATGGACCTGGTCTGGAAAATCTGAAAACCACACTTTAAAAGAGGTAGAAAATAGGTAAAGGTAAAGGTTCCCCTGCACATGGGTGCTAGTCGTTTCCAACTCTAGGGGCCGGTGCTCATGTCCGTTTCAAAGCCGAAGAGCCAGCGCTTGTCCGAGGACGTCTCCGTGGTCATGTGGCCGGCATGACTAGACGCCAAAGGCGCACGGAACGCTGTTACCTTCCCACCATAGTGGTCCCTATTTTTCTACTTGCATTTTTTACGTGCTTTCAAACTGCCTAGGTTGGCAGAAGCTGGGACGAGTAACAGGCGCTCAACTCTGTTACGTGGCACTTGGGATTCGACCCGACAAACTGCCGACCTTCTGATCGACAAGCTCAGCATCCTAACCCACTGAGCCACCGCGTCCCTGTGGTAGAAAATAAGGATGTCCAGTTAGCATGCCTAAAATGTTGGGGTCTCCCGATACTCCCATGTTACACCTCTGCTCCGCAAGCTGCATTAGCTGCCAGTTGCCCTCCGGGTGAGATTCAAGGTGCTGGTAATGACCTATAAAGCCCTACATGGCATGGGTCCAGATTACCTACGGCAGCACCTGCTGCCGGCATCAACTTCCCTCCGTCCAGTGCGCTCCCACAGAGTGGGCCTCCTCAGGGTGCCTCCAATCAGAGAATGTCGATTGGTGGCCCCCAGGGGGAGGGCGTTCTCTGTGGGCACGCCAGACTTATGGAACCGCTTGCCGGTTGAGCTCCGGACGGCCCCCGACCTTCGCTCCTTCCGTTGCGATTTAAAAACTTATCTATTTGAACAATCTGGCCTGGTCTGATGGGTTTAGGGTTGGATTTAATTTTAACATAGTTTTAATTATTGTATTATATTGGGCATAATTATTTAATTCTTTTAAACCTCTTTTTTAACTTTTGTATTTATATTCTGATATTTATTGCCCTGTACACCACCCTGAGTCCTTCGGGAGAAGGGCGGTATAAAAATTAAATAAATAAATAAATAAATAAATAAATAAATAAATAAATAAATAAATAAATGCCTAATTCCAATTAAATTTAAGTGGTGCTCGCCCTAAGAAAGTAGTCGTGACAGTGATGGCAGTATTAACTGTGGAATTATTCTTGAAACAAGTTTATCATTTCATAAATTGCCAGGAGCAGAAACAGAACAGAACAGAACAGGACTTTCCTGGAAATTAAGCAAGTGGTGAGCGGTTGCTATAGCTACAGTGTTTCAAGGAACTTACAGCCTTTTAAGAATCACTGGAGACATTCCCACTCTTAGCACCGATAGTGGCTATTATTACAAGCATAACCTCTTTTCAACCAGTCTGCTTTTTTATTCATGTGCCTGGCTAATGGTGGTGCTACTTTCGCAACCAAAATTAGAAATCAGTGCCCAGATAAAGGCATAGATAGAAGATGGAGCCAAGCCAACCATCTCAACACCTTCAGCATTATTGTTTTGTTCTCTGTTTATCAGTTCGGTTTCCATCATTTTCTTTCCTAGAATGTACAACCCTCTTAACTGCATTTTTTTCAACTCCCCCATAGCCCCCATGGAAAAAGCAGTTCTGAGCATAGAAAGGTCCGGATAAATTGAACCAGGCCCTGGAAAGTGTACAACTTACGGAAGGCTTAGCCTTAACAAAAGAAGACTCAGGAAGAGGTTTTCAGATGCCTGAAATAGAGCCATACAGAAAAAAAAATCAAGGCCTGGTTGAATGTTTAAGAAGTTCTTAACAATAAGAAGACTTTACTAGAGATGTGCAAAGAAGTGATAGGTTTCATTGGATGTGTTTATTTATTTATTTATTTTTATTGCTTTTATAAAAACATATAATAAAACAAAAATACATATAAAAAACATAACATAAACAATACAATCAACAAAAATACAAAAAGAATACTTAACTTCCATTATTTTTAATCTTTCTAATCATTTTCAGGTGACTTCCTCAAGTCCCCCCTATCTGCGTTTCATCGTAGATCATCATTAGCAATTTCTATTTCATAATTCTAAGTCATATTTAATATCTATCTATATTTAATTTCTTATTTAACAACCATCATTCATTGGATGTGTTTAAGAGGGTACTAGTGAACTCACTGTATGCTTTAATTTGGTTTCTTGTACTGAGAAGGGAATTGTACTTTAGTGTTGCTTTTCAGCTGTGTTTCTATGACTTCTAAAAGTAAGAGCTGTTTCCTTTAGAACAACATGTAATTTCATATCCTGTCTGTTCTCAGTGGTCTATCTGCTGCGCTTTATTTACATATGTCACAAAGTGCTCTTTAAAGAGTATTGTCTAAGGAGTCATAAGTTGATCATTGCTGCTGTGGGTAGGTTTTGTGTAGAAACATTTTGCTTCAGTTAACATTATGAGAATGATATGTATTGTGCTATTTGAAATACTTTACAGAGTAACAATGGTTACTCAGTTCCATAAAGAAAAAGATGACTGCAATACTTGGGGGATGCTTAATAACTTTCTTTTTAAGAATTTTGATTGTAATGGTAAAATTTAATACAAACTATACTTTAAAAATAAAAGAGAATAGGAAGAAGAAAAAAGAAGAAAGAGACAAGTATGAATATAGGTAAGAAGTAAATAAGCAAATAAAGAATATACTAAAGAATAAATTCTGACCTTCATCAAAAAAAAATATATAAGCAAATTTCATGACTCCTCACTCTCCCTCTAGGGTTACAAACATTTATTACTTCATCCCATATACCATTTATTATCTATAAACAAAACCATGAAACATTTTTTTCAGTTCTGGTGTCAGCAGAAAGTCTATAAAGGGTTGGCAGAAATAACAACGTTGATCAAATAAACCAGGGATCCCCAACCCTCAGGCTGCGGCCCTCTACCAGGCCTTGAGCCATTTGAACCAGGCCGCGGAAGTGGTGGCAAGATATCCTCTCCCTCTTCCTACTGGTCCGCAAAGCCAGAAGAGTTGGGAAACTCTAAAATAAATGATCTTTATATTCCTTTATATCACTTACAACAGTCTCAATCTTTAGCTCATTCAAATGTTATGGATTTTGATTTCTCTTCATTTCTTCTTTGTCCCATTGCAAAGAGTTCTTCAAGGTTTTCACAAGTCTCTTATAGATCCAATAGGACAAAATTATTGAGGTGACTGTTTTGGTTTGTCATTTGCATTTCCCTTTTTAATTTTAAAACCTCGGCTAGTTTCTTTTTCTAATTCATTCTCTTGGCCTGTGAATTGTAAATCCACTTTGATATCTCTATACAGTATTGTCAGATAAAAATTCTTCTACATATGTCATTTCTTCCATAACATCTTTATGAGCTGTCGTGGCACAGTGGTTAAAATGCAGTACTGCAGGCTACTTCTGCTGCCTGCTGGCTGCCTGGAGTTCGGCAATTTGATTCACACTGTGTTCTGTACCAGCCTGCTACCGGCCCTGCAGAAAAGGCAGGGACAACCCCTTTACAAACGGCAAGAGGCTGGAATTACGCCTGCCAAATTTATAGCTACAAAAACAAACAAGACACGAACCAAGAAACAGGAGCTTTAAGAAACACGAACTATCCAAGCGGTTGCCTTCAGCAAACCAGCCCTCCCCACACATTCCCCTTATATAGAGTTCAGGGCATGGCTTCTCTCTGCCTCCTTCCAAGAAGCCCCATTGCCTTCCTCTGTTTACTCCTAATTGACTGCCTCCTGCATCGGGCGTCCTTGAACAGGGCCAGCTGTGAGAAGAAATATTTGATGATGTGACGTGAGATTTGTACTAAAGATTTTGTTATTGAATTATTGATTAACCCCGCCACCATGTTGCTTTTCAAATACTCAAATATAAAATTGGAAAACCAATAAAATATTACCGGTATATAAAAAAAACCCCACACAACCACATGAAGCAATTCAGGCACTTGGCAACTGGCTTACAGTATATTTATGACAATTGCAGTGTCCAGGGTCATCTCCTCACCATTTATCCTGTACAAAGTTTTATTAGTTTTTAATATACGATGCAATCAAAATGCAAAGTAAATAGCGGAAAAGATGCGGAAGGGAAAAGGGAATAGAAAAGTGAGGTAAGGGAGAAAAAAAAGGGGGGGGAAAGGCATTGACTTCCGACTTCCTTTGGTGCAATAGACTATCAACTTCAAGCCTCAGCTTTTTACTTTTACAAAATAATATAAACTAGCCATTTCAATAACATCAAATCTGTCTAATTGGTAAAGGCCACAATCAAAATTTCATTTTTTTCCATCCCAAGCACAAAATCTAGAAGCAGTTTCCATGTGGCAATAAAAGTATTCGTATTCGTTTCTTTAATCAGTAAAGACAGTTAACCATCTCTGCTGTCTCCATCAGTTTTTGTAACCATTCCTCCATTGTAGGAATTGATGTAATCTTCCATTTCTGAGCATGGAGTAATCTTGCTGCTGTCAACATATATAACATCAAAGTTCCTTATTTTTTTCCAGGTCTTGTCCATTAGCCCCAAGAGAAAAGTCTCTGGTTTTCTTTCTATATTTAGTTTAAGAATTTTCTGTATTAACATATGAATCCTACTCCAATATCTTCTTGCTTTATCACATGTCCACCATAAATGGTAAAACGCCCCCTCTTTGCCTTTACATTTCCAACATTCATCTGAAATATCTGTATACATTTTTGATAACTTGTCTAGTGCTAAGTACTAACGGTACATCATCTTGTAAAAGTTTTCTTTTAGATTATAATTTAATGTAAATTTTAATCCTTTATTCCACATAATTTCCCATTGTTCAAGCATTATATTATACTCCAAATTCCTTGCCCACTAAAGCATGCAATGTTTTACTTGTTTGTTTTCCAGATTTAAATTCAATAATATTTTATAAACTTTAGCAATATGTCCATCACTGCCACACAGTAAACTTTCCAATTCATTTTTAACAAAATTAAACCCATGATTCTTTTTATCTAACTTGAATCTTTCTTTCAATTGCATATATGTAAATCAATAGCAGACATGACCTTCTGATTCTAGCTCCTCCTTGGATTTCAGGGGAGGCTCACCCAGGTTGAAAGATATTATTTTACCATAAGTCCTCACCATTTATGACCTTCCTAGGGGATTCTGACAATTGGGTGTGACTCACTTAATGATCATATCACTTAATGATGGAAGTTCTAGTCCTAACTGTAGTCATAAGTCGAGGACTATCTGTAGACTTTGTGACAGTTATCCATGCTTCGGTTTTCACCTGTCTTAATTACTGCATTGTACCTGTGGCTGCATTTGAAAAATGTTCAGAAATTTCAGGCATGTAAAATGTAGTTCAGGGTTCATATAATTTGTCACTGAAAGATCAGTACTGGCTACCAATCACCTTCTAATCACAATTTAAGGTTTGATTCCTAAAGCACTAAACTGTTCTGTACCAGCCTGCTACCGGCCCTGCAGAAAAGGCAGGGACAACCCCTTTTACAAGAAGGCAAGAGGCTGGAATTACGCCTGCCAAATTTATTGCTACAAAAATAAACGGAACAAGACAAACCAAGAAACAGGAGCTTTAAGAAACAGGAACTATCCAAGCGGTTGCCTTCAGCAAACCAGCCCTCCCACACATTCCCCTTATATAGAGTTCAGGGCGTGGCTTCTCTCTGCCTCCTTCCGAGGAGCCCCATTGCCTTCCTCTGTTTACTCCTAATTGACTGCCTCCTGCGTCGGACGTCCTTGAACAGGGCCAGCTGTGGGTCATCTTCATCCACGCTGTCAGGCTTACACAGCTGGGTCTCCGTGGTGACCAAGTGGGAGGGGCCTGGCTGAGGGCTCTCATCAGCAAGATCTTCAACCCCCTCAGCAAGGTCTTCAACACCCCCCTCCTCCTCCTCTGAGTCGTCCGACCCAACTGCCGAACCCACAGGCTGACCCTGAATCACAACACACTGGCTCAAGGTTGACTCAGCCTTCCATCCTTTCATGGTCAATAAAATGAGAACCCAGATTGTTGGGGGTAATATGCTGACTCTGTAAACCACTTAGAGAGGGCTGTAAAGCACTGTGAAGCGGTATATAAGTCTACGTGCTATTGCTGTCTTTTGGACTTAGTCTATTCATGGAAGCAGACATAATTATTGACGTTATTGATGTTGCAGCTACAATTTTCTTATTCCATTCTTTAAAAGTCTTCTTCGATATTTTCATTGTTACACTGTTTTGCAATATTTTACAGGGTTGAGTTTTTTCCTCTTCCTAAAAGTCTTTGTCCCCTCTAGTGTTCATGTCATGAAATTGCTTATCTTTGTTATATCTTGTAAAAACCAGAGCAGAATCTATTTTACATCAAAAGCTGTTCTTTATAATCACAGGTAGTCCTTGGCTTAATACAGTTCATTTTGTGACTGTTCAAAGTTACAATGGTACTGAAAAAAGGGATTATGACCATTTTTCACACTTACAACAATTGTAGCATCCCCATGGTCATGTATCAAAATTTGGATGCTTGGCAACTGATTCATATGTATTATGGTTGCAGTGTCCTGGGGCCATGTGGTCACCTTTTATGACAAGCAAAGTCAATGGTGAATCCAGATTCATTTAACAACCGTGTTACTAACTTAACAATTGTAGTGATTTACTTAACGTGGCAAGAAAGGTTGTAACATGGGGCAAAACTCATTGAACAAATGTCTCGCTTAAAATTCATTTAACAAGCATATTTTGGATTCAGTTGTGATTGTAAGTTGAGAACTATACAATATTTTATAATAAGTTTCAATATTCCATGTTTACTGGGACCCCTAGTCTGTTTATAACTTCTTTTTTTTATTAAAAAGTTTTACAATACATTTTATCTTTAACAAACCAAAAAAAAAGAAAAAAACCCTCCCAACCCCTTCCCCCCCACCCTCTTTCCCCTCCCCAACCCTCCCCAACCCCTCCCTCCCTTTCCCCTCCCCCCCCGGCTTCCCAGAGCAAAATACAGGGTATAAAAATACAAACAATCATAATCTAACTTACGCAAACAATCCTAAACTATTTAAACTACCAAACTTTAACTCATATAAGAAAAACTCCAAACATATATATATATATATCAATAATTATACAAATACAAAATAATACTTTCCAGTCTAATACCAAAACACAGAATATAAAAATACAAACAATCATGATCTAACTTACGCAAACAATCCTAAGCTATTCAAACTATCAAACTTTAACTCATATAGGTAAATTCCAAACATACATATATATATCATATCAATGATTATTCAAATACAAAATAATACCTTCCAATCTGATACCCAATAAAAACAATCTCAAATAAACCAATTTATATCAATTGTCTAAAACTATTCCTCATTCCAGCTAAGCTTTAAATTCACATTATCCTAATGTGTTATACAACTTAAAATACCATAGATTACTTTCCAAACTTAAGAAATTTTTATATAATCACATCATTCTTATATTCATATATTCTATTACCTATTCCAATATTACCCATAAAAATATTACAAATTAACTTCGATCACAAAGAAAACAATTTATATCAATTTTATAAAACTATTCTTCTATCCAACTAAAAGCTTAAAATTTTTCATCCAAATAACAAATCATAACCTACAGAATATCAATAAACACTACTACAAATCTTCCCAATTAACTTTTCATAATCATCTTAGAACTAAAGCAACACGAAATATTACATAATTATTTTATAAGGGTAGAAAATATATCCCCAAATATTTAGTCCTTCTAGCAATTCCAATTCCCATAATCCTTATTACATTATTGTCTCTTACAATTATGTGACTAAATCTTCAGGCTTGATTCATTCGTCCAGAAGTAGCACGCCTCTTCCAATTTCTGGCCTTCTCCAGTGATAATGAAATTTGACCCACTCCTGTATCTTTCACATCTGTCTGCATTAACCCTTCAGCAACTTGCGGGTTCTCTCTGGAACGTTGAGACTCTCTCTCACCTTTTTTCTTTGTAGATTCCAAAGATGGCATGGGGACTGCTTTTAAAACATTACTGTAGAAATCACGTGCCTGAATCTCCGTAGTAAAACAGTACCTCGTACCTTCATAGGTCACCACCATACCCACTGGTATTTGCCATCTAAACTTAATATCACGTCGTCTCAATTCTTGTGTCAAAAAAGCAAATTCCTTCCTTTTTCTTAAAATCTTTGCAGGGATCTCTTTTAAAATCAGAACTTTTTGCTCAGCAATTACAAAATCAATATTGTAGGAGGCCTGGATAACTTCATTTCTAATCATTCTCTTTGTAAAATAAACCACCACATCTCTGGGTAGTTTCCTTTGTCTTGCGATCCACGAATTAACACGGAAGATTTTATCTATATCTTGCATTATTTCATCTGCTGGTCGCTTCAACACCCCTTCCAAAGCCTCAGAAACCATTTTCTCCAAATTTTCCTTAGGATTTTCTATTAGGCCTCTGATTCTTAAAGCAAACTCCATCTGAGAATACTGTGTCGAAATCAAATCAAAATCCATTTTCTCTATTACATTTTCAGTTTCTGTCATTTTGGCTTCCAATCTAATATCATTTTGAGCAAGATCTTCCACTCTTTCATCCAAAATCTCAATACTTTTAACCATGCTTTGTACTGCAGATGTGATGTCTGCTCTCATTTCTTTTAATTTCTCTGTAAACTTCTCCAACTTTTTCTCCATTATCTCAACAAATTGCTGCATTTGCTTTTCCATAGTCTCTTGCAACAGATTCTGCAAATCTTTTGCTGTAAAAGCTGATTCAGATTCAGATGCAGAGGACAATGAAGTTTTCACCGAAGACTGCTGCCTAAGGGCAGGAACTTTAGAAGATATAGCCGCCATTTTCACCCTCTATTGTTAACTACGCACTTTCACATGCAGATTCAGCAAAGTCCATTGAGTTAAAGATCAAAACATCCTCTTCACCAAAATCTCCTGCATCGCTCTGCCTGCGTCCTCGTTCTCAAAAGCTCTTCCTTGCTAGCAGGGATGGTTGCGAACACCCTGTTCTGCTCCAAAAAACCCGGAGCAGAGGCGCCTCGCAGTCCGGAGCATGCCCAGGCTTCGGGGGGGCTCAATCCTTCCGCCGCCAAAACTCTAAGTTCTGGCGGCCCCGGAGAGCTCTACCCCTACCTGGACGCCCACCCCCTCCTCTTCTCCCGAGGTGGGGGCTTCCGAGCCGCCGAACAGCTGATCGACGCTGTTTTCGGCAGCTCTACGGAGCCGCGAGACTGACAGCCAAGAAATGGCTGCCTCCGGCATCGCCTTGCCATCCGGAAGTCTGTTTATAACTTCTAAGATCAGAATCTTACTTAGTTTTTTGCTGTTTATTCTGGATTCTTTAAATTCTTAAGCTTGTGATTAAAAGTTTGTTTGCTTTAGGATTAAAGCCAAGTTTACTTGGTGTTTTCAAATTTTTGAAAGAATAGGTTAGAGGTACTTAATGAGCAATTTCTGCAAGTGATAAGAAAGTAAGGTTTGCAAACTTACTGGCTTTTAATAGTCTCCAGGTTTGCAAGCAAAATGGCAAATGTTTCCCAGCACCAAAACATGGAAAATCACTGTCCTGCAAGGACACCTGTCCAGGATACGTGGGCATGTGGACAATCTCCCATCCTCTCCTTATCCAGAGAGGTTCCAAGGAACCATTCTGCTTACTGGTTTCTTGGTCTTTGCTGTGTTTGTTAGCTCTGCTTTCAAAGAACCATCTTCAGTTCACTGTACTTCCCTTGGAAGTTTTCTGGATGCTTAATAACTTTGTAAAATAGAGGCAGGCTGCTTTTGGCTCTCCAGTTATTTTCAATAGCTCTATGCTAATTAGAGTTAATCCAATTTATCTACATTAGCACCCCACTGCTTATCCTGCCTTGAAGTAATTCTTTAATCACTCAAACCACAAAGCAGAAAATGAGTGTCAAGTTTAATAAGTAAAAGATTCCCTGAGCCATCCTATACAGTAGAGGTCCCCAATTTTTTGGGTTCTGTGGACTGGTGACAGCTGCTTCAGTGGTTTCAGCAGTGGGGACGAATGGTTTTGCACATGCAATCTAAATCCTGCACCTTAGCAAATGAAGCTTTGCACGCTCATCTGCCGGTAACTGGTCATTGCAATCGCCTGAATAACTAAATTGGACATCCAGTTATGAGGCCACAGCCATACTCCCATAGAAGTTTTGTATATAATTATGTGGATTGTATGTATATGCTTGGTTCTCTTCTGCCAGGTTCTTATCATATGCTAAATAATAAATATGATTATATTGAATACTTTATTTGGCCAAGGATGATTAGACCCACAAGAAATTTGTCTATATTGGTATAAAGGTCTGATCTACATTTTGTTTCTTAAAGTAATGTTTTAGGTAAGCATTAAAATATGCTGCATTTTTCAGAAGAATGTATCTGAGCTTTTCCCTTTCTTTGTTTTAGACGATCAGCTACTCAGATTTCCACAGCACATTCTGAAGAAACTGCCATCCGATCAACAGATTAGTAAACTTGCTCAGAGACTTGGACCTGAATGGGAATGCATTGTATTATATCTTGGCTTGAGCCAAAATGACATTTATTGTTGTAAAGTCAACCACCCATACAATATCCAATCACAGATTGTAAGTGCCTTCATTTTATGGAGGCAGCGTTTGGGGAATAAAGCTACTATGGAGAGTCTGTGCACTGGTTTGAAATTTGGAGAAGTAGATTCTTCAGTAATCCAGCAACTGCTTCAGTGAGCTTCTAAACTGGATTGAATCGAACCAAAGTCCCATCCCATATTCTGTCTCCACAGTGCTCACTCAGAAATTATGGAAAGTACATCTTGGCATAACTTTAGCAACCACCCAGTATTCTCACTCACATTGCCTACCAATTGGCTTTAACATGCAGATGTTGATTGTTGCAGAAGGTATATTGCCATCATGATCAGTGTTGGTAACCTTTTCCTCTATGGAGTCCAAATGCCATGCCTTCATATGGCAAAGCCACTTTTAAGATCAGATACTGTGGAGGAGATTTTGGTATTACATGAGATCCTGTCGTGTAGATGAGAAATTAGTGTTGACAACTGTACCAAAGCTGTGCAAGCCTTCAGCAATACCAAAGCACTCTTCTCTTGGCCTTAATTACCTTTATTAATAGCAATAAGTTGATCCAGTAGCAAATCATAAGGAAAGGGCTGTCATCACTGAATAGCTACCAAGGATAATGGTCTCACTATTAGAGATGCAAGGAAACAGAGCAAATACTTGGAATTACCACTTGGTGTTATACAGCAGCAAGTTGGTGACTGTGCTTTTTTAAATGTTAATGTCTAGGAATGTTATAGTGTCCTGTTTATTTTTAAAGCTTGCATATTGTGTATTATTACAACCATAAAAAAGAAGAGTCCAAAAAAGCTGCATTTGTTATATAAATTCTGATTACTTATTGTGTAAGTTAACTTAAGTTATGGATTGGATCTGATCTTAATTCTTGATGTTGTGCACTGGAGTGGCCATACTCTATATTCTATACTTAGTATAAAAAGATTAATAATACTGATATATGCTTTTGCCTGCAGCTTCATTTTAGACAAGAGTTCTCTGCATTTCCTGAAGTTAATGGATCTAAGTTTGCCTATCTTTGCATGTGTCAACCCCCCCCCCCAAATTTCTAATTTAAAAGCAAGTATTGGCGAAAAGCATACATTTTCTAACCTGACTATTTGTGTCATGTTCCTCTGGATATGTTCATTTGTGATTCAATAATATTGCCAAGTGTTTTCTACTTACTGGATTGAATTTTGTAGATATTTCTAAAAGCCAGTGTTCTTATTTGATTGCTTTCAGCTTTCATTCCTCTTTAAATCACTTACCACCCAAGGATCATCTGATCAAGTAGCTTTTTTTTCTCTAGGATAGTTGATCCCTTGTCCTCTGCCTTTTTGAAGATTCTTATCAGAATTTGTATACATTTTAATTGTCCATTACTACCCTGACTTTCTATCATCATCCCACTCTCCTACCTGTTTCTAAGATTTATTATATTTTGGTAGATTGTAAAATTTCTCATTTCACTCTCCCTTTGATTTTATGGCCTAATAATTTAGAAAAGATGTTTTAGAATACAGTGGGATGTGAAACCCAGTTCCCTTCCAATGCCTCAAAACTCTGTTTTGAATCTGTTTCCCCAGAAAGTTAGCATTATCACCAAGGAAAGAGTTGTAATAGTCGGGCCAGAAAAGACAAGCAAACTGTCTTTAAAATGCTCTGGTGCCATACTCCTCTTGCATAGTAAGAAAAGGAAATTAGAATTAAGGGTTCAGTAAGTTTGCCTTCAAATTAGGGTAACCTTTATGCTAATCTTATTTGCCTTAATGTTATTTTTGAAGTTTGAGAAACTTCATTTGAACAGTGGTGTGATATTTTCTGATTTTGATTACCTAACCTGGCCTTGTAGTGATTTCTGTGGGAGGAAAAAAAAACCCAGTTATTTAAATTAGTAAATGAAATTCTTAACAATCAGTTCTGCCTCATTCAAGGATAAGTTTGAATCATTCATTTTAAGTACTTTTTTCCTTTGTACAAAACTACTTTAATCTGTGATTAAAATTTTGCTTGTATATTTTCCATTATGGATCTCCCCCAGACAAACTTTCTCCTATTGCTTCCTGTCCTTCCCTCAGATGCCATGGAGAATAAATTGATGTCCTCTTCCCCGCAGCAGCCCTTCAAGTATTGGAATATTGCTGTCATGCATATCATCCACCTACCTGATGCAGGTGGCAGTTTGCTTTATTAAGCACTGGAGTTTATCTTCATGCCTTGAGTGACCATTTTAGAATTATATATCCTTGGCATCATCTCTAACATTTGTGGCTCATCCCTTCCAAAAAAAACCCACCTACTCACCATGATGAGGCAGCAGAGCAGAACTTGTGGAGGCCTTGCAGATGAGAGTTACAAAAATAAGAATTGCAGCTTTTCTTTCTCTGCCCGTTCTCTGGGGTGAATATGCAATATTTCATCATTCTTTTTACATCATTTTATTGCAAAACAATATGAGTCCTTCGCCCATATATGGCTCACTAATAGGTTAATACAAAGTAGTTCCTACAATAAATTATTAAATTCAAAAACCTATAGTTAATTACAGATCTCTACCTTACACTACTATTTTTCCTTCCTGCCTTCTTCCATCTCCCTCTGAAGAAGTGATTCAGGTGCAGATTCCTGTAATTGACAGGCCTTTTCAGGCCCTTCTCATGGTTAACAAATCCATATGTGCTCCATACACTCTGAAACTTGTGATTTGCTTTTTACGCTGAACTACTATTCCAGAAGAAACACAGTATAGTCCTCAAATTACAACAGTTCATTTAGTGACTGTTCAAAGTTATAACGGCACTAAAAAAGTGACATCACCATTTTTCGCACTTAAAACCCTTGTAGCATCCCTATGATCATGTGATCAAAATTTAGATGGTTGGCAACTGGTTCATGCTTATGACTGTTGCTGTTTCTCAAGGTCATGTGATCACCTTTTGCAATCTTTTGACAAGCAAAATCAATGAGGAAGCCAGATTCATTTAACAACCATGTTACCAACTTATCAACTGCAGTGATTCCCGTATCAACTGTGACAAAGAAGGTCATAAAATGGGGCTAAATTTACTTAACAAATGTCTCACTTAACAGAATTTTTAGGCTCAGTTGTGGTCACAAGTTGAGGACTACCTGTAATGGTAGCTTTTCTCTGCCCTTTCTCTGTAGCTGTAGAGTAGGCAGCTCTTCAGTCTATGAACTCCTTTTCATTCTGAGTCCAGAGTTCCCATTTTTAACTGCCAGGCATGTGATTTTGCCCCAGTCCCAAAAGAGGGGCCTATTCCTCTTTAGTTGCTTCATTGATTCTTAATTTTATTTTCTTCACTGCAGGAAGCAGACTGGATAAAACTGGGAGAGGATGTTAAGACGGCTGCCATTTTTAGTTCTCCCCTTTGTTCCCCTGGAAGGAGTGCTGGACAGCTAAAGGAAGGTGAAGATACTCATCGAGCACATTACAAAAAAATATACATGGCACCAAGTAAAACTGTTATTATGGATATTAAACGGGACTCAGGCACACAACTGAGTCTTCACAGCCTTGTGAAAGGGCAAAAGGGTTGGAGTCCACCTGATATTTGGAAGGTGAATATTTCAGAGGGCAGGGACTAGGGCAGAGAAGGCACATCTGGTTCCTGCCAACTGACATTCCTTGGCTGACAGGATCTGCAGCATGCCCAACCGGCCTGATTAAATTGAACAGGTAGAAAAAATGGGAGAAGATGATCACTTAGGTAACCCAGCCTCAAGATATGAAGGGCTTTAAAGATGATAACCAGCACCTTGAATCGCATGTGTTGAATACCCAATATCCTTTACTACTCATGCACCAGTTGAAACTTCTGAATGCTTTTCAGGGACAGACCCCATGCAGAACACTTTGTAATAGTCCAGATAAGAGGTCACAAAGACATGAGTGACTATGAGCAAAGAGGTCTTTAAAGGACTGAGCTCCTTCAAAACATTCAGGTATAACAACACAGGTAGAGGGCTATTTATTCAAAAAAAATTTGAACTGTGGACTGTGGGCAGCATACAAAATTAGGGAAAACATTTTAGAATCTGCACGATAATTATCTGTAAAATAATATATACTTGCAGATTAAATTATGGGACATTAAACTTTCTATAAAAGTATTGGATTGTAATAAACACTATTATGTACTATGCAGGCTCAAAATACATTGAATTGATAGGCTGGAATGATTCCATTGTATAAATGTGTCAATTTATGATGTTTTTTCTTTGAAGTGGATTTTAATGCAATTCATTCAAAGAAATAATTTCAGTTGGCAAGTTACTGAGCAAATATTGACTACATCATTTGTATCTATAATAGCGATGACTAGATTCCATTAAACATGGCATGTTTATCATAATGACATTTGCCAAAGTATTTGCAGTTTATAAAGCATGCTATGGCATGTTCAATTTCAATGTTAACTTTCTGATTATTTATAAGAACACATTTTATTTGGACTGATTGCTTAGCTAATGCATGTAGATCTTTCCGTTGTTTGTTTTACATTCTCCCTAATGTAGAATTCTTAGCAACCATTCATAATCAAAAGAACAATTGCCAAAACCAACATTTTATTGAGGATTCTATACAACTCAGATCATGAGCTTCTTGTTGCAAAATTTAGGCTTAAACTGAAGAAAGTAGGGAAAAGCACTAGGCCACTCAGGTATGAACTAAATCATATCCCTGATGAATATACAGTAGAGGTGACAAATAGATTTAAGGAATTAGATCTGATAGACAGTGCCTGAAGAGCTATGGACAGAGGTTTGCAACATTGTACAAGAAGTAGCAACTAAAACCATCCCAAAGAAAAAGAAATGCAAGAAAGCAAAATGGCTGTCTGAGGAAGCTTTGCAAATAGCTGAGGGCAGGAGGGAAGCAAAAGGCAAGGAAGAAAAAGAAAGATACACCTAATTGAATGCAGAATTCCAGAGAATAGCTAGAAGAGATAAGAATGCCTTCTTAAATGAACAGTGCAAAGAAATATAAGAAAGCAATAGAATAGGGAGGACTAGAGTTCTCTTCAAGAAAATTGGAGAGATGAAGGGAATGTTTCATGCAAAAATGGGCATGATAAAGGACCAAAATGGCAGGGACCTAACAGAGGCAGAAGAGATTAAGAAGAGGTGGCAAAACTACACAGAAGAACTATACAAGAATGAGCTTAATGTCCCTGATAACCATGATGAGTTGGTCACTGACCTCGAGCCAGACATCCTAGAATGTGAAGTGAAATGGGGCTTACGAAATCTGAGCAACAACAAAGCTGGTGGAGGTGACAGTATTCCAGCTGAGCTATTTAAAATCTTAAAAGATGATGCAGTGAAAGTGCTACACTCAATTTGCCAGCAAATTTGGAAAACTCAACAGTGGCCACAGGATTGGAAAAGATCAGTTTACATTCCAATTCCAAAGAAAGTCAGTGCCAAAGAATGTTCAAACTCACACCATTGCACTCATTTCACATGCTAGTAAAGTTATGTTTAAAATCCTACAAGCTAGACTCCAGCAGTATGTGGATCGAGAACTACCAGAAGTACAGGCAGGATTTCGAAGAGGCAGAGGAATAAGAGATCAAATTGCCAACATACGCTGGATCATGGAGAAAGCTAGGAAGTTCCAGAAAAACATCTTCTGCTTCACTGACTATGCTAAAGGCTTTGATTGTGTGGATCACCACAAACTGGCAAGTTCTTAAAGAGATGGGAGTACCAGACCATCTTATTTGTCTCTTGAGAAACCTATATGTGGGTCAAGAAGCAACAGTGAGAACGACATGGAGCCACTGATTGGTTCAAAATTGGGAAAGGAGTCCGGCAAGGCTCTATACTGTCACCCTGCCTGTTTAACTTATATGCAGAGCACATCATGAGGAAGGCAGGGCTAGATGAATCAAAAGTTGGAATTAAGATTGCCGGGAGAAATATCAACAACCTAAAATATACAGATGATACCACTCTAATGGCAGAAAGTGAAGAGGAACTAAAGAGCCTCTTGTTGCGAGTGAAGAAGGAAAGTGCAAAAGTTGGGTTGAAACAAAACATTAAGAAAACCAAGATCATGGCATCCGGCCCTCTCAATTCCTGGCAAATAGATGGGGAAGAAATGGAGGTAGTGACAGATTTTATTTTCCTGAGCTCCAAGATCACCGCAGATGGGGACTGCAGCCAAGAAATTAAAAGACGCTCCTGCGGAGGAAAGCCATGGCAAATCTAGACAGCACACTAAAAAGCAGAGACATCACCCTGCCAACAAAAGTTCGTATAGTCAAGGCTATGGTCTTCCGAGTTGCAATGTATGGCTGTGAAAGTTGGACCATAAGAAAGGCTGAGCGCCAAAGAATTGAAGCCTTTGAACTATGGTGCTGGAGAAGACTCCTGTGAGTCCCTTGGATTGTAAAGCGATCAAACCGGTCAGTCCTAGAGGAGATCAACCCTGACTGCTCTTTAGAAGGCCAGATCCTGAAGTTGAAACTCAAATACTTTGGTCACCTAATGAAAAGGAAAGACTCACTGGAGAAGAGCCTAATTCTGGGAAAGGTTGAGGGCAAGAGAAGAAGGGGACGACAGAGAATGAGGTGGCTGGATAGAGTTACTGAAGCAGTAGGCGTGAGCCTAAATGGACTCCAGAAGATGGTAGAGGACAGGAAGTCCTGGAGGAAAATTGTCCATGGGGTCGCGATGGGCCAGACACGACTTTGCAACTAACAACAACAACACAACTCTATCACTATGCGGATCCTTATGGTGTGCAAGAAAACACAAAGTATCCATGCCAGTGTACTTTTTCTAGGATCCATGTGAAACCTCTTCAAAATTTTGCACTGAATGATAAGAATTAAATGTAACTTTTCCATATAGTGTTCCAGAATTATTCAAAATATAATGGTATGTGACCTTACATTATTGGGGAAATGGAAGAAGTTCAGGTTAGACAGTGGACCACTTCCTTTGGGTGCTACCAAAGCTTGTGGTTTTTGTGTAGTGCACATGGGAAGGTCATGCAAATCGTATTGCTGCCATGAAAAGTGTAGATCATGCATACTGGAGCCAGAAAAATAAAATAAAACTTCTCTAAAATTAGCATTAGTTTTTAATTTCCTCATTGCTGTTTTGATGAAATGTCACTGCACATAATGGGGAAGCAACTGAGCTGGTAAAGTCAAGCATCTGTTCTCCCTTGTTTATATTCTTAGAACAGCAGGGCATGGTGTGAATATTTTGGTGTACTATGTGCGTCAGTGTTTTTTGGGGTGCTGCATGCACTGAAGATTGAAATCTGAGGAAGCAGCTGCAAAAACCAAAGGAAGATGCTGATAAACCCTTCATAGGGCGATTTCTGAACTAATGTGTTATTTTAATATTGGCAGTTAAATATCAACTGATGCTGAGATATAAGATATGGCAATACAGAAGAAATTCCAGTATATTTAGAAGGCACCAGGTTGGAGAAAAAGATTGCTTTATGGAATTATTTTTAGCTCAGCATGGTTTAAAATTCAGTGAATGTTAATAAAGAGGCAATTAAATGAACGAATAAATTAGTATTCTGTGTGGCTGCTTAGAATAAGACATTGCTGCTATTTTTAACATTAACTGTTAGATGGCATATTGATACCATTCTGAATAACATTTTTGATTTTTGTTTTGTTCACTGGTCAAAAGCATTTTTTGTAATGTCTATTTCTGAGACTGGTAGTGTCAACAGCACTCATTTATGCTGGAAATGTGTGTTTAATAATAATAATAATAATAATAATAATAATAATAATAATAATAATAATAATAATAATAATAATAATAATAATAATTTTATTTGTATACCGCCCTTCTCCCGAAGGACTCAGGGCGGTGAACAGGGCAATACATGTTAAAAGACAAGAATACAAAAATTAAAAGAGATTAAACAAGATGCCCAAGAACTATAACAATAAGTTAAAATACATAAAAAGCAATAAAACCCAAACCCATCACCCATCAGGCCAGGCCGGCTTGTTCGAACAGGTAGGTCTTTAGGTCGCGCCGGAAGGAGCGAAGGTCGGGCACCATCCGGAGCTCAACCGGAAGATGGTTCCATAAATCCGGGGCGCCCACAGAGAATGCCCTCCCCCTGGGGGCCACCAGTCGACATTTCTTTGACTGGTGGCACCCTGAGGAGGCCCTCTCTGTGGGAGCGCACTGGGCGGAGGGAAGTTGTTGCCGGCCGCAGGTGCTCCCTGAGATATTCCGGACCCATGCCATGGAGGGCTTTGTAGGTCATTACCAGCACATTGAATCTCACACGGAAGACAACTGGGAGCCAATGCAGCTCGCGGAGCAGGGGTGTAACATGGGAGTATCGGTAAACTCCCAACACAACTCTCTGTTTCAAGTGTAGATTTTTGATGTAAAAGATGCTATTGATGCCTGTCCCAAGAAATGCACAAGTATAATTTTATCAGTAAGAAAAAAGAGTGAATGGGACAACAGTATGATATGGTTATTTTTTCTGTGAGTATGGGGATTAATTCCTGCTTCATCTAAATCTGTGACCAAAAGCAACTGCTATTCAGACTGATCCAATGGGATACGGTTAAAATATAAACTAAACATATTCAGATTAAACCAGAAGGGCTGTGTGTTGTTTAAAATATAAATTATCACAGCCTTTTACTTATTTTCTTCTTGTGATAACACAGGAGCATAAACATCTGACAGTAGTTTGTTAAAAGAACTGTGGTTTAATATATAATATGAAACAACAATAATCAGGGAGCATAGAGCAGGGCTTTTCATCCTTTTCACCGATTGTACCACTTTTAGGATATGGCAACATCTGAATACCACCAGTCGCCTAGCAAGGTGTCAAAAACTTGGATGACCAAAAAAAAAAGGAAAAAAGTGATGAAGTACAGGTAGCCCTTGACTTAAAACAGTTTGCTTAGTGACTGTTCAAAGTTACGATGGCACTGAAAAAAGTGTTCCCCCCCAGGCCATAGCTGAGCAAGACACCTGCCTGCCCGCCCGGCAGCGCTCTTCCTCCTGTCCGAGGTTTTCATTGTTGTGAGCATTTCTGTTGAGGATTGGCAGCAGGTGGGGGGTGTTTGGTTTTTATTCCCCCCATCTGCTGGATGGTTGCAGCAGGTTTTGGCCACTTCGCATGACCCTGGGTCACTGACCATCATAAATGTGAATCAGTTGCCAAGCATCTGAATGTAAATCACAAGACCCTGGAGATGCTGCAACATTCCAGCTGATCGGCGCTTCTGGGCTAAGCAGAAGAACCAGGAACAGCACCGAGCTCCAGCTGGAGCCTAGCACTGATCCTGGTGCTTCTGCCGAGCCCTGACAGCCCCAAAGAAGCGCTGATCCTGGTGCTTCCGTTGAGCCCTGACAGCCCTGCAGCTCCAGCCGTCTCTCGCTCTGGCTTGTGCGGTGCTGCCCCCGGTTCAGATCATTCCCCTCCCCTGCTACCACTTTTCTAGGATGGTCGTGTACCACCTGCCAGGTGCCAATGTACCACAGGTGGTACCCGTACCACTGGTTGAAAAGCCCTGGCATAGAGAATACAAGAATACAATGTTCAAACAGTTGAAGTGAGCAAGCAGGTTCCAACTGCTATTTTCCTCAGAAAACAGGCTCTTTTAAAGGGATACTACCCCAAAATACTCTGCTGACTCATTATATATATCACTTCTACTGTTCAGCTACTAAATCGTAATTACCTTGACAGTCTTCCCATTTAGAGCTGAACGGCTGCCAGTCCTAACACCTTTACCCAATTTTGATGCTTATCTGAACTCAAAGGCTTTGTTAACATATTAGCCAAATTATTTTCAGAGGGGAAATGCTTTAATTTTATTAGTTTATTCTTTACTGCCTCTCTTACATTGCAATATTTGATATCCATAGGTTTATTTATTTATTATTTATTTATTATTTGGATTTATATACCGCCCCTCTCCCAAGGGACTCGGGGCGGTGTACAGGGCAATTAAACACTATAAACAACACATAATATACAAAAATTAAAATAAAATTAAACCAATAGCCCTAAACAGTAAAACACATTCTAAAATTTAAAATTTTTAAAATTTAAGATCTAAAATCCCAGTCCCTCAGTCTAGGCCGGCAAGTTCAAATAGCCAGGTCTTCAGGTCGCGGCGGAAGGAGCGAAGGTCGGGAGCCATCCGGAGCTCAACAGGGAGCTGATTCCAGAGGGCAGGCGCGCCCACAGAGAATGCTCTCCCCCTGGGGGCCGCCAGCCGACATTCCCTGACCGACGGCACCCTTAGGAGGCCCTCTCTGTGGGAGCGCACAGGACGATGGGAAGTTAATGCTGGCAAAAGGTACTCCTGTAAATAACCCGGACCCATGCCATTTAGGGCTTTATAGGTCATCACCAGCACCTTGAATCTCCTGCTTCTGACACGTCCTCCTGTTGCCATTGTTATACATGCAACATTATCTTCCCATACTGATATAGCCCCTTTTTGTCAATATTTACATCTTTTAGTAGTTGTACATATCAAGTTAACTCTGAACACACCTCTGACAATGCTATAAATTCAGCTTCTGCAGTTGAAAGTGCCACTGAGGATTGTTTTGTAGATTTCCATCCAATTACATTGCCGGCAAGTAATATTACAAAACCTGTGTTTGATTTTCTATCATTCATATTGTTTGCCCAGTCACTGTCTACATAGCATTGCATCGATAGGTGTTTTTTTTAATCCCATTTATATCCCGTCCTTCTCTGAAGACTCAGGGTGGCTTACAATCTAAGAAGTACAAATCAATGTGCTTAGCAATAGCCTTCATTCTATGTATATGCCTGCTTATTAGGGCTTTTGCGCCCCCCCCAGCGGCATTTTTACAAAGTCAGCTTATTGCCCCCAACAATCTGGGTCCTTGGTATTTGATGCTCTTATCCATAAACCTAGGTCCATTGTTCCTTTTAAGTATCGTAATACCCTTTTTATCCCTATCCAGTGTTGTTTTGGTGCTGACGTGTGCCTACTCAAAATGCTAACTGCATTGATTATATCAGGCCGTGACCGCTAGGATAAAAATAATAAACTACCAATCACTGATTGATATTTCTCTTTATCATATTCTGTGTCATTTTTTATCTCATTATTCTGGAAGCCTAAAACCATAGGAGTAGATGCATTATTACATTCAAGAATGTCATGCTTCTTCAATAGCTGTTTTATTTTTTTGTTTGGCTTTATCTCCTAGGCTTTTTAATTTAAACATCTTTTCCAATTGTCTGGCAAAAGAGTGGGCCTGTGAATGATGTTTTGTAACTACACATATATCATCTACATAGGCCAACAGCAAGCGTTCTGCACCCTCATATAGCGCAGTGTATAAACAGGGATCTGCTTTACTGCTTTTAAATCCTAATTTCTTTAGAGCAGTGTCTAGGCACTGATTCCAGTTCCTAGCTGAATGTTTTAATCCATAGATGGCTTTCTTCAATTTGTATGCATATCCAGGTTGCTTTGTTTCATATCCTGGAGCTTGTGTCATATATATCTCCTCTTCCAATCCAGCATTTAAATATGCAGTGGAGATATTATAATGGTATATATGACATAATCACATGCAGCAGCTAAAGCTAATGCTAACCTTATTGTTTCACTCTTAACTGTTGGTGCAAACACCTTATCGTAATAAACATTTTTTCTTTGTGTGAATCCCTGTGCTGCCAGTCTTGCCTTGTATTGCAGTTCATTATTTTATAACACCTTTTTATATACCCACTTACATCCCATGGTCTGTTTTCCTTCTGGTAGATTCCATTTCCTTGTCCATGTCCTCTTTCCAGTAGCCACTTGTGTGTGTTTTTCTTCATTGCTGCCAGGGTAAATAACGACCCATCTTTAGTTCGTTGCGTAGTTCTATATCCTTGTCTTGCTGTACCTCTGTTTTTCCTCACTGGACAATGTCTTTGGAGATGTTCTGTAGAACCACACATGTGGCAACGTTTTACAGTGCAAATGGTCTCAGCTCCTCTTTTTTCTTTCTCTGATGTTGCTGTCATAGGTCTGGTTTGAGCATTTTCTCCTCCCACTCCTTGATGCCTATCCAACTGTTTCTGTTCTTTCTCCAGTAACCCACCAGTTAAATATCTCATGGTTAAATCCTGTTCATTCATGGATTCTAAACTTGTTACTAGAACGTCCCATGAATATGAACTGAGCACCATACATACTTTGTGTGCCTCAGTAAAGGCCATTCCTCTTTCTTCTAATTCTAGGAATGTTTTTCTCATGTCCTGCAAATGCTTAGACATGCTGTCTCCCTGTTTAAGTTATGCTTTATACAGTCCTTGTCAACATTACTTTGCTGCCTGCAGTCTTTCTTATACTATATACACACTATGCAAAGCCTCCCAGCACTCTTTTGCAGATTGGAGATATATCAGTTGGTTATCCTCCAAACTCAGGATAATGTTAGCTAATGCTTTCTCATTTTTCCTTTGGTTCCCTTCATCCAGTTCTGTTGGAAGATTAGTAACTATTATCTACAGCTCCTCTCTTCATAGATACATTTCCATTTTTAAACTCCAGGAGAGGTAGTTCATTTCATTCAGCCGGGATACCACAAGGCCTCCTCCCATAATATCGACAGAGGCCATTTTTTGAGTTCTACCTTGTATAACTACAAACCGCACTCAAAACTACAATGCCCAGTTCCTCTGACTCTGGTCAGGTTCTCACTTGTTTTCTCTTGGCTTTCCTTCACTCTGTGTTTTTACTTCACACTGGGCTTTTCTTCATTCTGGGCCCATAACCTGTTTAAAATATAAATTATCACAGCCTTTTTCTTATTTTCTTCTTGTGATAACACAGAAGCATAAACATCTGACAGTGGTTTGTTAAAAGAACTGTGGTTTAATATACAATATGAAACAACAATAATGAGGGAGCATATAGAATACAAGGTAGTTATATTCAAATGGTTGAAGTGAGCAAGCAGGTTCCAACTGTTATTCTTCTCAGACACAGTCTCTTAAAGGGATGCTACCCCCAAATACTCTGCTGACTCATTCTCTATATATCACTTCTGCCGGTCAGCTACTAAATCATAATTACCTTGACACTGTGCACCAAAGATGCAAACACTTAATTCTTCAGTACCTCAAGGGACCCCAAGGAAGTACTATTCGTAGATAGAACATTAAGGGGAGGGCCTTGGTAGTCTCTGAGCTTGGTTGTTTTCTTGTAGATGTTTCATTACCCAAACTAGGTAACATCATCAGCGCTAGACTATTAGAAGAAAATTAAGGGTTTACTCATTTGATCCCAGCCATTGAAGTAAACATGCAAGGAGGTTCCATGAAGAGTGAATACCTAACTAACCAAAGAAAAAAATAGGAAAGAAAATAAACTACTATGAGAAATGAAGTCAAGAAAGTTTCAGCTTATAGATCAATCAATCTGTTTATTACAGCCTTAAGGCCAGACACAATCAAAATATATAACAGCAGGAACAATCTTACATCCATATTTACAGGATATAAAACCACCAAACAATCAGTATGATACAATCCAAAATTCTCAAAATAAAACATCATATTAAAATTTTTCAGACCTTAATAATGGTGCGACGTATTGTGCAGATGGTAGCACAAAACTGGGCAACCTGAACTGATATTTTTGGATCCTTATCCAAAAGTAGTAGCATTAAATAAAATTCATATCAATGAAGCAGCATATGGCTTAGAGTTTCTATAGAGCCATCACCACATGGACACAATCGAAGGTGCATAGGCGTGCCCTTAAGCCGCCCAAAGAGGACTGCCGAGGGCAATACATCCAGCCTGGCTAAGGTGAAAGCTTTACGAAATTTCAAAATTGTGATGGAAAATAGATAAGAAGCTGGGAAGAATCCTTCTGGGAGCAAGTGACAAATGTTGGAGTGTGCCACCTTACTTAGATTTGTTTGGAGATCAATATCCCAGATTCGTTGTTTCAAGGCAGTTCTAGCATTATCAAATCCTAATGAACACAGACTTTCCATAGAAAAGCCCAGCGACTTAATTTTATCTAGGGAAGAAGCAGATGTTTATTCACAATGAAAATATTCCCAAAGTTGCAAGGAATTGTCTTTGTGCAATACAATAGAAGTACGGTAGAAACAGCCCAAGGAGCTGTAATGATATAGACGCAGGGATAACTTTGTGCATTAAGATTTAGATCAAGGCAAAAACATTTGAAAACATTCACACTAATATGAAAAAAAATCACAATCTCCAGACTTCATCTATTCAAAAAGCAATATAATAAGCATCTGAAGAAAGAAGAGAACCTAAATCTGCATAGGAATCAAAATATTGCCAATAGGAATCAAAATATTGCCAAGCATCTGAAAAAGCAAACATGATATGAAGAAAAGGAGAGGGAAGGGGTGTTAAAAAGTATAAAATTGGCCTAAAATGGGTCTTGATTTAATCCACGTGGACTATATTTAGCTGGGACAAGCATATGATTCACTAGAAAAAAAGGAAGTAGAAATATGTAGACAAAATGGCTGAATGGAATCAAAGAGATCACCACATGTCTTGAATGAACTAGAAGTTATTCCTAAACATGTTAAAATGATGAGCATTTGCCAGTAGTAATAGAGCTCAACTTGATATCACATAACTACAGATTTATTATCTGGAGACTTTTTTATGAAATGAATGCTTGGCAGTACAGTTCACACACTCTTATTATAGCAATACCATGTACATTTACACATTTGAAGGGAGTTACTTCTAAACAAACATATATAAGGCTGCAGTCTCAATGAAGCAGAGTCACTGAAAGAAGATGGGATAGATATTATTCTACATGGAAAAAGTTAAGGAGGAAATTGTATAAGAAATTTATTTTTTCTGTGAAGCAACAGGGAACTCTTTAGCAAAAGTCTTCCCCCCCCTGCCCCCAACCATAGTATCAGGACATGCCCCTATCTTTTCATACTATTGTTTTTGAAATGATTAACTTACATTGTGAACAGATTATTAAAATGCAGCTGGAAATTCAGAGAGGACAATTTCCCTTTAGTAGAGTTCCCATCTTGTCCTGCCTCATAGTTTCTGATCTTTACTCTGAGGTTCAGCATTTTTTGGTCATGAACAGAAGGACTATTTTTAAAATGCCCCACCCAGCAGGTGGCCAGATTTTAAATTTTATTCTCTGAAAAAACAACAGTGAATTCCTAAGAGCAAGGAGATGGTGATGGCATTGATTTGATGCTATTTTATATGCCATCTGATTGGTCAGTGGAGAAAAGGCTGAGAAGTTCTCACTATTGATGTGACAGTGGCATTGAGGACATTTGTGGGACTACTTGAAAAATGGATTTCTCTTGCAGTTTACTGTGGAACAATCCTACTCTGACAATAATACTAATTTTTCCTCTTAGCTCCACCACTTTGTTCTTATTTCTTCCTTGGCAAGCTTTAAGTAGCATCATTAGCTATAAAAGTGGCATTTTTCTCTTATTCCAGCAGCATTCATAGTACCGCCAAAAGGTTTCCCACAACACATTTTTCCACAGCACAATGTGCAGAAAAGTATGTTGAACCTTTGTTCTTGTTTGCCGGTTTCTGTACATTTCTCAGTTCCTATATTTCTCAGTTTCAATCCCTTCCCCTAGAGCAGACATGTCAAACACAAGGCCCGGGGGCCAGATCTGGCCCGTGAAGTGGTTTCATGTGGCCCGTGAAGCCATCCTGGAAACTGAGGGAACGGCCCCCACTGCCTTGGCCCTGGCCCTGGCCCAGAGACCCTCCTGCCAGAGACCCTCAGATCTGTCCCACTCCTGCCCAGGCCCCCCATAGGCACCCTTGATGCGAACGATGTAGAGCTGGCCATGCCCACCCAGTAGGCCACACCCACCCTGGCCATACCCACCTGGCCCCCTGAGGGCAGCCGCAATGCTGATGCGGCCCTCAATAAAATTGAGTTTGACACCCCTGGCCTAGAGAAAAAATATCTGATTACTCAGCAGCTATTCAGTTTCAGTTACCCATTTCTGCATAAAGTAGTCAGTTTTATAGACCTTATAGTGTTTGTCTGCAACCTCTCTAGACTATTCCAGTCCTGGCATTTTCCCATATATATTTCACTTCCTTTTTAAAAAAGATGGGAGATGCCCAAAATAGCTATGTGTCAACTATCCCACTAGGTGAGATAGCAAAAGAAACTCCTGGGACATTTTTTTTACCAAAAGTATAATTTTACTGAAGATTCCATGTGGTTGCAAAAGTAGAAAAGCAAGTTCTAATGATTTCATGTGTTAATAGCATAGGAAAACTTTATCTTTTCTCCCTGGACATCCCATTGTCCACCAATCATTTGCACTCTCTTTGTTTTGGGAAAGATCTGTCTACCTCGGAATACCCTAGCTGGCGACCTTGAGGTGTTGGGTCTGTCTCAGGCTGCCAGTCAGCACACTTGCACTCCAAATTTCCCTCCCAAACCTTCCTTACATTCCAATGCCTTCCCTCCCCCCTCCCGTTACAGTTGTCTGATTGCAAGTGGGGCTGTGTAGCGAGTCAATCATGACACCTTGAGAGGAAGGCTGACAAACCAGGCTAGAAAAGCAATCCTGTAATCAAACCCATCCAGTCTTACTGTGATGCACAGCAGTAAATGGATGGTTTCCCCATTGATCTATTGATGCTTATGAAAGATGGCAGCTAAGCCAATGGAGAAAACCAATATCATGCCTCAAAATGAGTGGAACACTGCCAAATCAGTACAACAACATTCAGCCACAACGCACAAGCAACAAAGGCAATCAAAATAAGAAAGCAATTTGCAATGTGGGCAGCAAGTTTTACACTGGGACTATTTTGTGATGAACTCAAGGATCAGTAGATAAGACTTCGAGCCAATAGTGGGAAAAAGCTATTATAAATAAGTAATAGCTATGCGGAAGTACTCATAAGATATTGGCTGTACGTGCTTTTAGTCTGACCATCCTTCCTTCCTTCCTTGCTAAATACAGTCATTTACATTACTGTATTCTGAACTTAAACATCAATTATTTACTAGATGTGTTTATGATCTTAGCTTTAGGCAATTTAGTGTATGTTGGCAACAACAAAGCAAGTTGTTGCTGCTGCTATGCTGCCAAAACAGAAAGAGAACTTGAGGCATATTCTTCTGCACAGGCCAAATGCTACAGATTATCTGTTGTTTAAGATTATTATGTCTCTAAATCAGAAAGATTTAGACAGAGGTTGTAAGTATTGGGTGGAATGAGGAACAAGATCTGTTCTGATCTGTCAGTCAACACTCTTTTTCCAGAAGATGACCTATTGAACATTTCCAGGAATAGCTGTGCCAAGCTTGTCAATCGCTTTCTTGGAAATACACTCAAGAAAAATGGCTTTAGGCCAACAGTGATGGAAAGAAATCCTGGACTGGATTGAAATGTGACAATAAAAAAGCTGATATGTTGATGTTTGGAACGATGAGAGGATTAATAATTTTCTTAAGAATAGGATGTGTTTTTCAAATTCTTTTCATAGAAAGATCATAATTAGTACCTATGATAAGAAGAAATGCCATACCTCTTATCTCACACTGTTGCTTTTTATATTCCATGAAGGAATATAAAATATAATATAATATACAGTGGGTGGAGGAGGAAAGAAACATTTTATTCCCAGCATTATTATTGCCATCACAAATTTAGGAAAACAGTATCTTTGGCTATTTAATTCAGTATGGAAAATATTGGACATGGTTTCATCATCAATGACTAAGATTTATTATGCTGCTTTAATCAGGTTGCAATTTTTAAAAATTTTAAAATGTTTTTCCTATTGAATCAGCTTAATAGCCTTACATTTTTTGTTTTTATTCTTAATTATTCTGAAAGCAATATTTTTAATTGCTAAATTTATTATTTCTGTTATTAGTATCAGTTGCCTTAACCTACCAGATGAAAAGACAATATGTGTGTATGTGTATGTTTGTGTGAATATAACTTAAGGTAAAGGTAAAGGTTCCCCCGCACATGCGTGCTAGTCGTTTCTGACTCTAGGAGCCGGTGCTCATCTCCGTTTCAAAGCCGAAGAGCCAGCGCTTGTCCGAGGACGTCTCCGTGGTCATGTGGCTGGCATGACTGGACGCCAAAGGCGCACGTAACGCTGTTACCTTCCCACCGTAGTGGTCCCTATTTTTCTACTTGCATTTTTACATGCTTTCGAACTGCTAGGTTGGCAGAAGCTGGGACGAGTAACAGGCGCTCACTCTGTTACGCGGCACTCGGGATTCGACCCGCCAAACTGCCGACCTTCTGATTGACAAGCTCAGCGTCCTAACCCACTGAGCCACCACGTCCTTCTGAATATAACTTACTTTGAGGCAATTATTGAGTCAAGTTAGAGCAGAGGTCCCTAAATCCCAGACCCTGGCCCACTACCGGGCCTTCAGCCATTTGGAACTGGGCTGCGGAAGTGGCAGGCGAGTGCACTCGTGCAAATGGAGCTAGGTGCATGTGCACGCTGGCTCACCGCTTTTGCGGAACCATCCCCTCTACCCACCCACCCCCCACTGTTCTGCAAAGCCGGAAAGGTTGGGGAACACTGAGTTAGAGGAAAACAGTAAAAATACGAAAAACATTCTGATAGTTGACACAAAGTGCAATGATGAAATATATTCAGTATTAATTAGTAATGTAGAGAAAAGCAACACATACCCAATTTATATTATATCCTTTTCAAAAATCTTGGATATATTCAAATGACTGATAAGCAATTGTTTTATGCTAATTATCTTTTTTTGCATACTTTTGTTTTTACCTTGCATTAAAGCAGGGGTCTTCAAACTTGGCCTTTTTATGACTCGTGGACTTCAACTCCCAGAATTCCTCAGCCAGTTTGCCTGGCTGAGGAATTCTGGGAGTTGAAGTCCACGAGTCATAAAAGGGCCAAGTTTGAAGACCCCCGCATTAAAGGTTCATATTAGTTTTTATGGAAGCAAAAATAAAGGAGAAAGGAGGAAAACAAAACCAGGCAAATTACTACATACTTCCAAATAAAAACACAGAGTAATACAGTCACCTTAATCAGGAGAACTTCAAATATACTGAACTACAAGTCACATCATTCACTGCTAATGAAGTTAACACTTAACACATCTAGAAAGCACTTTGCTGGGAACAGTTGCCCAATCAGACATCGAATTATACACCAAAGCAAGATAATTGTTACAATTACCAATAATAATTCATATTTATATGAATTATTTATATAAATCCTTCACTTCCTAAAATGGGGTAAAAGTTAAAAAGTGACAAGAAAAAAAATAACTTCTGGATTTCTTCAGTACAGATAAAAATATATAGTAGAATAACCTATTACTTGAAATTAAAACAAAACCACAAAAACATCATATAAAAATATACAATCAAAATAACATTAGAATTATATAACAAAATAGTCTCTTTTTTAGCTTCTAACTTTTCCCATTTTGTTCCTCCCCCCTTTTGGTTATTTTGTACTTTATCTCTCTTTGAAACATAATAATGTTGATTTAAAAAAAACTGAATCCATTATTACCTGTAGCCTTTGGTGTATGCATATGTGTGCCATCTTTTATTTGTTTTTGAAATAATACACTGGTCCAGTGTATGCCATATTTTTTATTTCACCCTGTGCAACTGTGTACCTATGCTGTAAACTAACACTTGTCCTCAATTCCCCTGTATACTTCACTGTGAGCAGGGCAGCCCCCAAGATTTGGAGCTTCATCTAAAGTTATCTGCTTTTGCAACATGAATAGCGTAAGGTTATGTCCTTTGGAGAACCCAACCATGCAAATGAACTTTTAAAAGAATTTCTGCAACACAACACAAGTCCCCCCCCCAAAAGAAAATAACGTTGCTCTTTCTTCAGTCCTGCTCTGGAAGGATGAATCCAGGAGAGCTTTTTCTGATGGCTTCCACTCATAAGCAGTGGATTGCAAACATAATAATAATAATAATAATAATAATAATAATTAATAATAATAATAATAATAATAATAATAATAATAATAATAAAGTTGGAAGGGACCTTGGAGGTCATCTAGTCCAACCCCCTGCTCAGGCAGGAAACCTTATACCATTTCAGGTAAAACCTCCAGTGTTGGAGCATTCACCACCTCTGGAGGCAGGTTGTTCCACTGGTTAATTGTTCTAACTGTCAGGAAGTTTCTCCTTAGTTCTAGGTTGCTTCTCTCCTTGACTAGTTTCCATCCGTTGCTTCTTGTCCTGCTTTCAGGTGCTTTGTGAAATTCAGTGGAGAACAGTGTCAGAAAAGCCATAATTGAGAAGCCAGTGTGTCAGTGTGTCATTTTCCTTATTATATTTCTTAATAGTAATCAACTCTGTAACAGGATGAGATGATCAGAGACAGAGAAAATGAAAAGTTTGGCTATTCTTGGGAAAGGAGAATTAAAGGCAAGATTAAAGTTTACCAAATGTTTAGCTGAAAGAGCTTTGCAATTCCTCCTCGAATGCACTAAAACCAATTAAATGATTTCAAACTAACAATGGTGAAGAGCCTGAATAATTGGTTCTTTTGAAAAACTAGCATAGCCTGTTATAACTGAAGAGCTGGAAGGCAGAGAAGTTAAAAGTTCTCTCACCCTGCAGGTTATGGAAAAGGTAAGCAAGATATGATTGACATATTTTGCATCCTAATGAAATCTGGAAAGTTGCAGTGGCATTTTTAATATATCATAGTTTCTAAACCGATGTTCCCTTACCTGGTGTAGGTAAAGAATTTCCACTATTTCATTTATTATTAATTTATTGTAGATTTTATTCTCTATTTTCACTATTTCCACTATTTCATTTATTATTAATTTATTGTAGATTTTATTCTCTATTTTCAGACACTTGTATCTCCCAAAGCAACTTACTTCAATTACAAAAGCGAGACAGACTCTGACTCCATCTTCACATTCATGTTGCTAAAAAGAGAAGGCATTCAAGAGATGGAGAATGGAGGAAAGGGGAGTGCCAATTAACTTGGTTTCCAGATTGATGGGGAGAGTCAAGGGTGCTGTCCTTCAGTCTTTCACTTACTGCCCAGTTCACCTGGGATTTCTGGAAATGTAATCTGGTCTACATTGGAATTCTGAATGTCACTTCGGTTGTAACCATGCTGAGAGTATCATGCATCAATGTAAACTTACAAACAAACTAAACCTGAAAAACATCTACTTTCAAATAGCTGGTTATTTCTGAAAATATCTCAGATTCAACCAACTGGGCTTTTGATAAGAGCTCCCAGAAATATGTAAAAAGGTAATTCTTGGCAGGTCATATAGAAACGGTTGCCGTTACCTTTTTTCACTTTTTTTTAAAAAAAAATCTTCCAAGCCTGGCTTGCAGCCCAGAGTTTTGTTACTTCACAGTTGTCACTTCAAGTTACTAGTTTGCTTCAACTTTGATTAACTTTTAAAGGTATAGGTACTGCAGTATAAATATTCATCTGAAGAGGAATGCCATGTAATATTGTGTTTATCAAAAAGAAAAATCTCTTTTAAGATAAGCTGCTACTCTAGGGAAGATTAGTCAGAAAACATTTTCCAAGAATTACTATATTGTAAGCACAAGCTTACAAGTGTAAGCTGTCCCTATTATCTGAAGGTAAATAATCAAGAAAAAAAGTCTTTCTTTTACGCAAATGGTTCATCTTTTTTTTCCCCTGAGCCTTGTGATCCTACAACATTTGGAAGGTATCATGGAACTGAATTTGACAACTGCTTGGCTAACATAGAGTTATGCTATACTTTACTTTGTGATGATTTTCTGTTTTTTCCTGTGTTATTTATGTTTATCCAGCCTTCTCTCAGTAAGCCACAAGACACACATCTTGCACAAGAAGGCAAGGGCAGTGCTATGAGAGCTTACAAACTAAAATTTCACACAAGGGAAAGCATCTGTTTTATCATTACAGTGTTGTACTTGGACTTTGGAAGACCAGTGTAATAATAAATATTATCAATAATGTTAAATGATTGTTATTAAATTGTTAGATCAAAATTTTATCTATTAGTTGCATTTTTATTCCATCTTTCATTAGTTATATTTCTATTTTCTGCAAGGAACTCAAGGAAATATACAAAGCCAGTTTTCTATCTCTACAACTTTGCCTCTTGATTAGGAATTCTGAATTATTATTACTATCATTTGTTGGACAGTCAGCCAAATGTTTAAACTAGATTTGGCATTTTTATCCAACTATCGGCTCCTTTCCAAGGACCTGGGATAGGCAGATGTTGTTTAATGGTGTTAAAGATATTAGCCACAAAATGTAAGTTATTCCAAGCAAAACTGCGTTTTACAATTAACTAATGAGGATTTTATCAATGCTTATAGTGTTCAAGTGGGCTCTAGCTGTTTTGGGCCTCCACCCAAGGCACCTAGAACTATTGGTACTATCTTTGTTCCACCTTTATTTGCATGTCTTTGTATTTTGTGATTTTCCCCAGTTCTTTCTGTTCTCTTTTGCTGTCTCCCAGGTTCTATCCAGATTTTTTTTTGTCTTTCTTATTGACAATTGTTAAGTTTAGGGTGTTATGTGACAGGTGTTTTGAATTGCCAGAGCACTTTACCTTCTTCATTTTCTATTACTTTATCTATGTTGTGGTCCCTCCAGTTTTTGCTTCCAGACAAATATTATTACTATTATTATGATTCGTCTCACAATACGTTTAGGCTGGATTTGGCATTTTTATCCCCCTATTAAATTCTTTCCAAGGACCTGGATATTATTATTATTATTAGATAACAGGTTTTGTGGGTGAAAAAGTTTGAAAATCCTTGAACTGGAATATCATTTTTCTCTCACTTGCAGCTCTTTTTTAAATAAGCTTATGGCACTAAATAAGCATTTCTGAGACTGTGTAAGTATGATTAGGATTTGAAGAAATAATAGGGTACAAAGGTGCTGGAAACATGAAGCCTTGCTGTGTCTGTAAACACAGCAGAGGTTTGCTTCCTCCAACTTACTCCTGCAAAGCTATTCAAAAGTGCAGCTCCTGGAAGTTCACTTTGTGCCCATGTCTAAGTGAATTCTTAATCTGCCAGCAGACTTCAACTAGATTAAAGTGAAGAGGAAATACTTTTCTGATTTAAAGAGCTAGGAACTTGGAACTTGTCTAGTGATTTCAATTTTTTTCTATAAAAAATAGTGATAATAAGAAAATGTTTGATTTGGGAACATTCTGAAATAAATAAGTAAATAGTCAATGGATGACTGAAGAATAGAATAGAATAGAATAGAATAGAATAGAATAGAATAGAATAGAATAGAATAGAATAGAATAGAATAGAATAGAATAGAATAGAATAGAATAGAATAGAATAGAATAGAATAGAATAGAATAGAATAGAATTCCTTATTGGTCAAGTGTGATTTGACACACAAGGAATTTTTCTCCTGTGCTTTAGCTCTCAGGGTACATATACGCAATAAGTAATAAATCATGATCATAATCATAAAATACAATTATCTTAAATCATAAGATATAACCCTCAGTGATAGTCATAGGATACTAAATAAATCAATTAACATAAATCATAATATACAAACAACAAAGTGATAGTCATACGATGCTAAAGGAGTAGGTAATAGGAAAAATGAGAAGGATACTAGTAATACAGCCCTACTATGTGGTTTGACATCCTAGGGCATAAGATAGTGCCAAAGCTAGCCTAATCACTGAAGTCTTCAATTTTAGAGCATTTGGTGCTTACAGCCTAATGTGGACGAGTACTGAAATATTTGGAACCAATAAGAATTATATGAGAGGATAGTATTTAAGACTTTTCATATCTATCTATCTATCTATACATACATACACATACATACATACATACATACATACATACATACATACATACATACATATATATATATATATATATATATATATATATATATATATATCTCCATCCATCCATCCATCCATCCATCCATCCATCCATCCATCTCAGTCCATCTCAGTCCCTCTGGAGCCCGTTCTATCTGTAATCCTTTTCTGAAGCTGGAAGAGGAGGAGAGAGATGGGAAGCAACGTTTTCTATCTAAGACCATCTCCATCAGGTTCTTGCTCCTGATAAATAACAGATTGGATTGTGTATGAATAACAGAATAACAGAGTTGGAAGGGACCTTGGAGATCTTCTAGTCCAACCCTAGTCCAGGCAGGAAAGCCTATATACCATTTCAGACAAATGGTTGTCCAATCTCTTCTTAAAAACTTCCAATATTGGAGCATTCACAACTTCTAGAGGCAGGTTGTTCCACTGATGAAGCTGTGAAGCTCTCCCACAAACCATCATGCAATGCATTCCTCTAAATATATCCTCAGTAGGATGTGTGGGAGGGAGCTGTGACATTGATCTTTCAGAATGAACTTGCCTTTAAAATAATCAGCTGGTGGTACGAGTGACAGCCTTGCTGCCTTTGTTAGGGTTTGGATATGCCAGGAAGAAGCCTCCAGAATATGTTTCTTTTAGGACATCCTAAAATGATCTCTTTTTTGAGGCATAGGAACATTATATTACAGTAGTTTCTAAACCTGCAGGAAGAACATGCACCAAAAGTACTATATTTATACCTTTTACATAACTCAGGAAGTCTACAAGAGGATTAAACATTAAAGCACTCTGCTTTGAACAAGCTACAAAGGAGATAATTGCCAGTCTTAATAAATCATCATGCCTGCATCACAGCGAACAAAAGCCTGTAATAGTGAATAAACTGCCAGCAATTTGACAACTTGCAACTCAGTCCTAACAAAAGTTCGCCTTTTCCCACTTGGCAAAGATGCTTATGACTGTTAAAGCATAAAGAGTGAATTTGTTTTAGTTTACTGCAGATTTACTGAATTTAAATTTCTTCTTAGATTCTTACCTAATCTACCCATGGAATTATTCAATAAGCTAAACAATTAACTTTATCAAAAAAATAGCAAAATGCAATAAACTATAATAAAGTATATTGCTTTGTCCCTGAAACAGTACAAAGTTTGTACCAACAAACCTTGCTTTTCACAATTGGAGACTGCAGATGGTAATGCAGCAAACAAGGTAGCCACAGGGAGGGGGGTTCACACAGGATCAAGGAGAGACAAAACTGTTTTATTTCTATGCAGAAGCAGAAAAGAATGCCTCTGCGTTTTACTTCCAAGGAGTACACCAAAAAACAGGCTCAGTTATTTTTATACAATTTAACCCAGGGAAACCAAAGTACGTAAGAGAATTGCTGATTGGTTACAAAATTCATGATAGTCACACATGCACACAAACTAAAACCATCCCATAATACCTGATTATTTATTTATTTATTTATTTATTTATTTATTTATTTATTTATTTATTTATTTATTTAATCCTGCTTCATTATCACTGACCACCTCTTGATATGTATTTTTTTACTATGCTAATGATGAACTTTGTTCATCCCTGGATCCTTGTCTGGCTGCCTCTAACCATTAAGTTTAACCATGGCTTAAACTAAATTTCACGTCACTTTCCTTGATTCCTTTAACAGGTTCACTTGCAAAGGGTCTTAGCTGAGTTTCAAAACCACAGCTTGTTAGTCTATATCAGCGGCCCCCAACCTTTTGGGCACCAGGGACTGGTTCCATAGAGAAATGTTTTTCTGCAGACCGAAGGGGGCATGGTTCTGCTTGCTGCCTGCATCCCACAAATGGGGCTTCACTTCTTTGTGTGGCCTGGTTGCTGGCATGTCGCAGCCCAGTGCCGGTCCATGGACCAGGGGTTGGGGAGAAAATGACTGATATGACAGAATAAAGGAATCATATCCTCCAGCTTTCCATTCAGACCAGACTTTGGAAGAACCTGTAAGGATTCTGTTTAGGAGAAAACTAATTTTAAACCTATTATTTTTTCAGATTTCATTTCTTTCCATCAAAAACATATTAAACACATGTTTCCAATGGGACCAGCAAAAACCATCTTCTATGGCAAAGAAATTTGTCCTTACTGTCATTCAGGGAATACATTAGTTACCTGAATAAATCTTATCCTTCGATGAGAACATCTAGTCTAGGTTGGGTAGATATCATACATTGTGTTATTCTTGATCCATTGCTCCACTTGGCTGCTACCTTCTCCAGATCCACTCCAGCATTCACTACAGGAGTAGCTGTTTCCTTCTAACTAATGATGGGAGTAATCTTATGATTTAAAAAAAACATCAGTCCCTTTAAACCTAGGCCCAATGGATCGTGTGATCCTCAACACAAGATAGCTTTTTATACCACATCATGATATACTGTACATTGGTGTGCAAGAATTACACATATGCCCTTTTAAACAAGTGGCAATGGCTTATGTCCGATCAGTACTTGAATGGGTACTGATTTGGCCATCAAAAGAAGGATATATGTATCTTAGCAGTTCCAGGTAGTTACAGTATAATGTACTGTATCTTTCAAAATTCCTGGAGCACCAGGAAAGTACCTGAGGATTAGAAAAGGGCTGATGTGGTTCCCATCTTCAAGAAAGGGGAAAAAACAGACCCAGGAAACTATAGACCAGGGGTGTTAAATTGCCGGCCCACGGGCCGGATGCGCCATGAGGAAACCGCACCTAGCCCATTGCCAGCAATGGGGAAAAAGCTCCGATACATAGTGCAACATCATGTGACATCGCGAGTTTGACATGCCTGCTATCAACCAATCAGTCTAATATCAATACCTGGAAAAGATAATAAAAAATCAGATCTGTGAACCACTAGACGCAAACAAAGTTATAACTACCGTGTTTCCCCAAAAATAAGATCCGGTCTTATTTTTTCTTTGTCTCCAAAAGAGACACCAGGTCTTATTTTTGGGTTGTGTGGGTCTTTTCCACTCATCTTGCGGCAGCAACAGCAACAGCACCCAGCTGACCCACTTCTTCTGTGGCCGAAGGAGCAGCTTCATTCTGCAGCTGAGAATGGAGCTCCAGCCTGCATCTCTACATGGGGCTGCCCTTGAGGACCACTCGGAGGCTCCAACTGGTACAGAATGCAGCCGCGAGAGTTGTGTTGGGAGTCTCCCGATACTCCCATGTCACACCTCTGCTCCGTGAGCTGCATTGGTTACCAGTTATCTTCCGGGTGAGATTCAAGGTACTGGTAATGGTGTTTAAGGCCCTACATGGCATGGGTCTGGAGTACCTTAGGGAGCACCTGCTGCCGGCATCAACTTCCCTCCGCCCTGTGCGCTCCCACAGAGAGGGCCTCCTCAGGGTGCCACCGATCAGAGAATGTTGATTGGTGGCCCCCAGGGGGAGGTCCTTCTCTGTGGGCGCCCCGGAGCTATGGAATCGGCTGCTGGTTGAGCTCCGGATGACGCCCGACCTTCGCTCCTTCCGTCGCGATCTGAAGACACTCTTATTTGAACAAGCCGGCCTGGCCTGATGGGGGATGGGTTGTGTTTTATGGTCATTTTTAATATTAGTATTTACTGTTTTTAGTCGGGCATATGTTTAATTTTCTTTTAACTTTTGTATTTTTGTATTTTTATATATTTGCCCTGTTCACCGCCCTGAGTCCTTCGGGAGAAGGGCGGTATATAAATAAAATTATTATTATTATTATTGTTATTTCACAGTCAGAGGCCTTTCCAAAGGCCTCTGCAGCCGAGAACCAAGTTTCCATAGCTCAGTTCTCGGCTGCAGAGGCCTTCAGGAAAGGCTTCTGATTGCAAAATGCAGGCCGGGGATGCCGCAGAAGTGTACCAGCGAGGAGAGGCAGGTGTCAATTCATGGGAGGCCTAGTAAGTGGGTGTGGGGCACATGGGGCAGCTCCATACCCCACCCCAGCTTAATTTTTAGGGGTGTGCCTTGCCCCAAAACTAGGGCTTATTTTCAGGGTAGGGGTTATATTTGGTCTAAAGAAAAGAAGAAACAGGAGTGACATGATAGCAGTATTCTAGTATTTGAGGGTCTGCCACAAAGAAGAGGACATCAAATTATTTGTTCTGTACCAGCCTGCTACCGGCCCTGCAGATAAGGCAGGGACAACCCCTTTTACAAGAAGGCAAGAGGCTGGAACTAAGCCTGCCAAATTTATGGACACAAAAGCAAACAGAGCAAAAACAAGATACGAACCATGAAACAGGAGCTATTCAAACGGTTGCCTTCAGCAAACCAGCCCTCCCACGCATTCCCCTTTTAAACAGTTCAGAGTGTGGCTTCTCTCTGCCTCCTTCCGAGGTGCCCCATTGCCTTCCTCTGTTTACTCCTGATTGACTGCCTCCTGCGTCGGGCGTCCTTGAACAGGGCCAGCTGTGGGTCATCTTCACGCTGTCAGGCTCACACAGCTGGGTCTGCGTCATAACCAGGTGGGAGGGGCCTGGCTGAGGGCTCTGTGGAGCCTCAATATTATTCTCAGCAAACTCTTCAACACCCCCCTCCTCCTCCTCTGAATCGTCCGACCCAACTGCCGAACCCACAGGCTGACCCTGAATCACAACATTATTCTCAAAAGCACAGAGGCAGGACAAGAAACAAAGACTGGAAACTAATCAAAGAGAGAAGAAACCTGGAATTAAGGAGAAACTTCCTAACAGTAAGGACAATTAACCAGTGGAACTGCCTGTCTTCAGAAACTGTGGGTGCTCCATCACTGGAGGTTTTTAAGTGAACACTAAACAGTCACTTGTCTGAAATGGTATAGGTTCTTCTTCTTGAGCAGGGGGCTGGACTAGAAGATCTCCAAGGTCCCTTCCAGCTTTCTATTCTATTCTATTCTATTCTATTCTATTCTATTCTATTCTATTCTGTTCTGTTCTGTTCTGTTCTGTTCTGTTCTGTTCTGTTCTGTTCTGTTCTATTCTATTCTATTCTATTCTATTCTATTCTATTCTATTCTATTCTATTCTATTCTACTCTACTCTACTCTACCCTACCCCACCCCACCCCACCCCACCCCACCCCACCCCACTCCACTCCATTCCATTCCATTCCATTCCATTCCATTCCATTCCATTCCATTCCATTCCATTCTATTCTATTCTATTCTATTCTATTCTATTCTATTCTATTCTATTCTATTCTATTCTATTCTATTCTATTCTATTCTATTCCCCAGGCCCAGGGCAATATTAACTGTGATATTAAAAATCTTCAGTGGAGCACAAAGCCAGTCTGCAGTAGAGTGAGCTATATTTTTGTAGCAGTGATTTCCTAGCATCTTCTATTATTAGAAAAGTCCTAAGGATAAACAGGTGTAGTTTTATTTTTTCCTTTATTGTTATTTGACTAGATGCCTTCTGTTATGATTTCATAAGCAAGAAATTAATAAAGCACTTCACTTTTATACTCTGAATTAATTAACATATAAATTCAGATGCTCTGGGATGGTACAGATTATGAAATGATACTTCCACTACCTTAGAAAGAGACCTTGTGTGCTTACAGGGGGGACTTGTAATGTCACACGCATGTTCATGCTGTGAAACGTCATTGTACAATTGTCTATCAATGTCATAAAATCTTGTATCCCAAAACTACATTTTCTAGATGTTAGAAGACACAGTAACATAACATCATGACATAATTGTGCAAGTGATACCTAGGCACAAATTTCATGTTCTTCATCATTTGCAAATAATTTCAGGTTGTTTTATCATAATAATGTTTCTCACTGTTTGACTGTTAAGCAAAAGAAAAACAAACAGGAGTCATTTTTAAATAATGCATACTTCAAGATTATTAAGAAGATAAGTCAAAATTAAGCCTTATTTGGTCTAGTTTATTTGAAATCAGGTTAAGTACAGACCACCCAGAACAAGAATTAAGTAACCACACATAGAAAGCCTAAGAAAATAACCATGCACTTCTTCAGACCAAAAAAAGTGCTGGGAACTTGTGAATTAATTGTGTAGTTCAGAAGTGCTCCTTCTCAGTGGCGTAGCGTGGGGGGTGCAGGGGGGGCCAGCCGCACCGGGTGCAACATCTGGGGGGGCGCGGTCGCACTCGCAGCTCTCTGCCCCTGCCTGGCTCACTCACTCTCTCTCACTGCAGTGCTGGCTGTGCGAATCCGATCCGAGCCGCCGGGTCGCCGCCCACTGTGGAGGGGGGGTGCCAGGTGTGCGGTGCGGTGCGGAGAGAGAGTGAGGGACTATCTGGGGGAGGGACAGTGCAGCGGTGGAAGAGACTCGAGTGCTAAAATCCACGGGTTAGGGGGCGCAAATTACTTGCCTTGCCCCGGGTGCTGACAACCCACGCTACGCCACTGCTCCTTCTCTTGCTCAGAAACATTTTTTAACTAATAATTGTAACACAATCCATTTCTTGCAATCTTATTGGTGAAATCTCTGCAGACCATTTATAACCAGATTATAATAATTGTTTTAGCTTAAATCTAAGAGATGAAATGTAGGCAGGTCTTCAAGTTGTCTGAATTTTGCTGGCAGGGTTTAATATTTCTGCATATACATTTTCTTGTATCCAATACAAGTCATTATTGGAACAGATCCATTAATTTTAACAATGGCATATTTCATTATTTGTAACAAGTTCTCACTGGAAGGAATTCTTATCTAGCCCTGCATCCGGTAATTCTAGTTTCTGTGGAATGCTATTTTATTTACTTTGCATCTGCCTCTCAGTAGTCCAAACTAATCAAAAAAATAGGTTGATCAATAACGCCTTCAGGCTACTAGTTTCTCTTTCATTCCATCTTGCATATGCAGAAACTCCTTGTTCAATATGTATATGTTGGCAGAAATAAAAAAAAATCTTCACATTAATTCTGAAGATCTGAGAATAGTGGCAATATGGAAGTAATTTGTGGGCTCATCCCCATATATTTCTAATTATAAAAAGAAGATGTCTACCTGTTTCTACAAAATAGGTCATGTCCTCATGATGTCACCTTCATCCCATCCTTAGTTTACCACAGAGACAGTGCATTTCAATTTAGGATGAGTGTTTTCCCCCTTCTCCTGGCTCCACATTTTGCATATGAACCAACTCCAAGATCTCTAAAATTGTCTTTATGATGCCCCTGTTGTCCCTCTGAAGATGCTGTGGACATACTCCCTCAATTCAGATTTGCATTCAATTTCAATTATTAATTGATTTGAGTTGAATTTGTAATTCAGTTGAAATTAATGTTTGTTTGATTTAGTTTTGTGGCTTGAGTGGTTGATTTAGACAGACAATTTAATTTGATAAAACTTTCTGAGACTGTACAAAAGATCATTAAATGAATCACTGAATGAATTTGAAGGTAGCTGACTGAATTTAGTACATCAGTTCTGAAATCTGATTTTAAGATCCAATCAAAGTAATAATTGGAACGAATCCTATGTGAATTTCTAAACTGAGCCTTCATAGCTGTTCTATTTATAGAGAAGCAGTGCTTTTTTTGTAAAAGAAAAAGGTGCCGGAACTCACACTTGTCATACAACCCGCCTTGCCTACCCTACAAGGTTCCATCCAAAAAAGGTGCCGGAACTCCGTTCTGAGCGTTCTATGAGAAAAAAAGCCCTGTAGAGAAGTATTGTGTTCTGACCCAAGTCACACAGGCAAATGCAAGCACCAATAAAGTCTTTTATTGCATTACTAAACCATGACAGATGGGCCTCCAGGGATGATGGTAAACCTTCACTCCATTTTTCTCCACAAAACAGCTACCAACAATCAATGTAACTCAGTCCCACCAGCTGAGTCCACTAGTTACCAGCCCCAAGCTTTCAAACAGAAAGTCCAAGACCACAAACCAGGTGCAGAGTTTGCAAAACAAGGTCTGAAAACCACAATTCAGAATCAGAGTCTGCAAAGCAAGGTATGCAAATCAAAAGGCTGAAACATGAGTCAAAGTCCACAAGTCATGGTTTCCAAAAGTCAGGGGAATGTGTGTTGACACAAATGGTTGTTCCTGACAAATGCACCTTCTCCCGGCCTCTGGTTAAATCACTCTGAGCCAGGTGTTCCTTGTAAGGAGGAGAGGGGCACCTTCTTTGCAAACAGCCTCATTGACCTCCTCTGAGCTTCCCTCCACTCCACTCTCTGTGCCTGTGGATCAGGTGTGGGAGGCAGCTGTTCCTCATCAGAGAGGATCTGTTGCCTGTCATCGCTGCTGCCTCTTTGTAACTGATCCTCCTGTACATTCTTGAAGGCAGATGGCTCTTCATCCAGTCAACCACTTTCCCCAATGCTGGAGGTGCCTGGGACAGCATCGTCCTCAGTCCCCAGATTCTCCAGATGTTCCAGGGAAGACGTCCCATCCCCATCAAATGGTTCTGGTTCCAACTCCTCCTCCTCTGAACCAGAATCTGACAGGGCCGTGACATATTGTTTGCAAACGTGGTCAATAACTTATAAAGGAATTAAATCCTGCAGTTATTTACTCTCTTGATATAGTGATGTACTTAAATTGTCTTGGCTTTGCAAGATTTTTAGTCACATAAATTTAGGTTTCCTTTAGTATTCACTTATTTATGAAATGATAACTTGGGCCAAGATTTCAGCTCTTGGCTGCTTGCATTCTTCCCAAACTGTATAGTATGACATGGGAAAAGAGGCAACCCACTTATCAAATAGGTTTGATAAGGGACTCTTGTATTCTTTGTCCTAAATCTAATAAGTATGTCTGAGTCATAAGGATCAAATCATGTGAGTCACCACAAAGTGGCTGTTTTTACATATGCACCACTTCCATATGGTTTGGGTGTGGTGTACAGAACTGGCACTTTCTGTTTGTGGTGAATGAGTCACTTTATTTGCTTACCACAATCTGGGAAAATGTAAAACAACAAAACAAAGCAAGTATAGAGATTGGCTTGAAGTTAATACCTAAATAGTTTTGTAAGATGTAAGAAGTTCAGAGAGGATCTTTTTCAGTTGTATCAGAAGGCGTATATAAGGGGGTCTTTTCAGGAAAGCCACAGCCTTGTACTCTTGGCAAGACAAGCTCCCCCTCCTGGTCATATAGCATCATTATCAGGGGCTTGCTGCTGAAAGCAATTAGAGTACATATTTTTGATTTATGTAGGGACTACAGCAGACAGGTCAAACAAAAGGCCCACAGGCTGCATCCAGGCCACGATTGGCCAATATTTGCCTCCTGGAGATGGCGAGGGACTGGCCCCTGCTGCCCTGGCACCAGCCCCACCCAGCTCGGCGGCCCCCAAGGCAAATACAAAGGAAGCAGTGAGCGCAAGGGGTCGATGGCGTCCAACAGCAGGGGCTGCATAGCCTGCTGTGAATACCGGGCTGGTCCTCCAGTAGCAGTGCTGGAGCAGCAATGGGAGCACACAGAGTCAGGGAGCACATGATGCAGACTGCCGGACAGCAGAGATGGGGGGGAGACACACAATCCTGACTGGGACTGGATGGTCATGGCACCGATGAGGATCTGCCTTTCCCCGCTCGGGGTGGCCTTTTGCTTGCTGGGCATGAGCATGCTCTACCACCTCTACTGGAGCTTGCTTGCCGGCTGCTTCGCCTCCTTTGTGCTGGGTGGAGCTGCCGCTCCAGGCAGTGGTGGTGGCCTAATGGACCTGTGTGTGCTGCTGGCACCGGCGGCCCAAGGCGGGCCCAAGTGCATCAGGTGCGCGAAGGCCAAACAAAAAGAGACAGAGTAGGTGCATTGGGCAGTCTGCATCATGTGACTCCCCTGCCCTACTGCTGCTGGAGGACTGGCCCAGTATTTGCAGTGGGCTGCAGAGCCCCAGAGTGCACTGGTCGAGGGCCAGCAGGTTGTGGCTGCTGACAGACACCATTGGGCCCCATGCGCTTACTGGCCTCTGTGTATGGGGGTCGATGGTGTCAGGCAGCAGCCAGCCCGGGCCTTGCCTCACCTTTCCTTGCCCTGTGGCAATGGAACCCCCGCCCTGCCCCCTGCCTCGTCTCGCTTCACCCCATAGGATGAGCCTCCTGCCCACTGCCCCACCCACCACAGACCCCCCCCCGGATCTCCCCCAACTTTGCCTGACCCACATAGGCATCCCCCCATGAACATCGTCGAGGTGGCCACGCTCCTGGCCATGCCCACCCAGTCAGCCATGACCACCACAGCCATGCCCACCCAGTGGTCCACACCCACCCGGCCCCCCTGAAGACACCACAATGTTGATGCGGCCCTCAATGAAATTGAGTTTGACACCTCTGGACTACTGGGTCATAAAAAGGGAGTTTATTATTGATTTACTTATGAATTTATAAACCACTTCAGCCAACAACTCTAAAAGCATAAAGCAGCAATTGCAGGAACCAGTACAACAATACATAATCAAGTAACCTATAAAGTAACAACTTTTTCCCATTTATATATCACCTCTTGCACAGAATCTTTAGAGAGAGTATACTAGTTAGTTTCGTTAGTTAGTTATATCCTGTCTTTATTATTTTTATAAGCAACTCTAAGCAGAAAATATTTTTCCTGCTCTTAGTTTCCCCACAACTACCCTGTGAGATTCCCCCCGACAGCTTCTGTGGCTGAGAATAGACTAGATTAGAAACTGGGTCTCTGTGCTGCTAATCCAACCACTTCCTCACAATTGTTCTCCATTCTCATCCTGGAGCCAAGAGGTATCAAATTACAAAGATTTCTCACTGGTATGAAAAAGACAAGGGGACTAACTGGCAATATATTCACCTTTATTTTTGTCAAAGGAGGAAGAGGCACAGAGTTACAGGCCTTTTAAGCCAAGGTTGCTTGGTTTACAGTTCCTTGTGATCAGCTGGTGTTCAGATGCACAAGAACTGACTGGGTTGTTCTTGACAACTTTTATAGGCTGGCAAGCATGCAGACATGCATTATTTGTAGATGTCCAAATACATCTGAAAACAGTCAAAACAACCTGATTTCCACCCACACACTGTCTAAACTAGGGACAACCTGTATGTGAATTGATAACTGCTTCCATAAGAAAGAAGAAAGAATTATGATATGGCTACAGATATAGGCATTTCATAATTCTTTCTTCTTTCTTATGGAAGCAATTATCGATTCACATACAGATTGTCCCTGGTTTAGACAGTGTGTGGGTGGAAATCAGGTTGTTTTGACTGTTTTCAGAATCCAGATTTCTAAGTAATTTAGGCATAGGTCTACTCACAAAAGCAACAGTGATAAGATTACACTGTTGATAAGAATGAATTCCCTCCCACAAGAACACCTAAGAATTTTCTTCTGCTTGAAAAAAAAATTGTTTTTGTAGTGATGCATGCTGAAAGATCTACACTACGGCTTCTTTCTAAAGCAGCAAAAACACAACTTGCAGTAATCACTATAGAAGTCTTTCAATATCTAACGGGCTGCCACAAAGAGGGGGTCAACCTATTCCTGACATCAGGTCAAAAGTAACAGATGAAAACTTATCAAGGAGAGATACAACCTAAAACTAAGGAGAAATTTCCTATCAGTAAGAACTATTAATCAGTGGGATGATTTGCCTCCAGAAGTTCCTGACTAGAAGTTTTTAAGAAGAGATTGGACAGCCATTTGTCTGAAAAGGTATAAAGTTTCCAGCTTGAGCAGGGATTGGACTGGAAGACCTCCAAGGTCACTTCCAACTCTGTTATCCTGTTACTTCAAAAGTTCAAACTGGGTTATTCTGTTACTTCAAAAGCTTAAGAACTAGTTTTTCTTCTAATATGTATTATTGGCGCCATCCTGTGGTTAAATCACCTCTGTAAAGCTTGAAAAAGGATTTTAGCTCATGGTGCTTTCTCAAAGGAACCAGCAAGACATACAAACTTGAGGGAGACTTTCCTATTTAATATACCCAAACTTGAAGGCACTATGTTTCAGCCATAATTTTTACCCATGATTTATTCTAAATTAATTTGTTAAGATCACAGTATTTGGATCATTCAGTTAACTGGCTTCTGAATATAGAACTGAAAGCATCATTGTAGCTTCCGGTGCTATTTTGACTATTTTGATTCCAGTGTAGTATTTTTTGTTGTAGACATGAGATTTTGACTCTGATAAGTTATAACAACTGCATTTCCTATCAATCTGCAAATATTTCTCAGCCTCGCCTTGAGTTGTGGCATTATCTAGGCCCGCATCAAACTGCTCAGAACGCCTGAAGTATGTGCAAAAGTGGACATTTTATGGAGGTGCTTTTGTAAAATATTCATATTATTTGAAATGATTTTGTCATTTACTTTGACACAGAAGAGATTATTGGAATATGTACATTCTCTTATTTATAAAATAAAGCTACACTGCCATCTTGTAATATCTTGAGTTCCTAACACCTACTGTTTTCTTTAAATTCATGAAGCAGAAAAATGAGAGGATATGTGCTTGATAATATATTTGTGTAATGAGTTTTGAATCTGTTTATGATGTCTTGTGGTGGAATATCACTGAAGCAATACCTAAGTAGTTTCATGATTTTGTTTGTCCTCTAGCATTTCCAAGTATCAACTGCAAGATATACTGCATTGATGTTGCAGCTTCCAGATTTCTAAAATAAGTTGCCATGCTGAAAATTTTAATGCATGAAGATAGAGTGTTGTGCTTCATGTAAAAGTATATTTGTTTATATGTTTGTTTATATTTGTTTTCTCTTTGTTACAGCCATAGAAATATGAATGAAGTTAACTTGGGAGATGTTCACCTGATTGATCTGGAAATCTGATCCCTTCCCTACTATATCTGTTTTTTCACATATTATTTTTAATTATACAAGAATTCCTCACAACGTATCACAACAGAACCTTCCAATTAATTACGGGCTTAAGTCATGACTGTTGTAAAATGTGACCAACTCAGTTTCATGATGTATTTTTTTGTGGCTGTTGTTAGGTAAACACAGTGATTTTTAAACAAATACCAAAGTCATTAAGGGTTATTAATTGTTTGCTGTAGGGCATTTTTGCCCAAAACCAGAACTGACACCAGTTTTCAACAAAAATTTAAATTACAATCATGTGACCATGGAATGATGCATACAGACATAAATGTGGACCAGTTGTTATGTGCCCAAAATGCAAACATGTGACTCTCTCTGTATATGGAGTGCTGTTGGAACTTCAGAACCAGGTTGTAAGTACCTTTTGGGGATTCCATTGTAACTTCGAACAATCGCTAAGTGACCGGTCATAAGTTGAGGACTACCTGTAAAATCTCTGTATTTAATTTGCACTAATAAGCCATTTTTCTTATTAACACTGTATTCTCTATTCCTTACTTTGAGCAAAAAGTAAGCTTGCTTGCTTTATTGTATCCAAGTCTAAGCTTCATAATCTTGGGCCACCATTTATTCAAAGTATGCTTAAATCAGAAAGTGAATTGCCTACATAAAGAGCATAATTACAAGTATTATGGAAGGCTTTTAGGCATAATATTATTACTAATATTTTTCAATGTATTGTGAATTGATTTATAAAAAGATACATACAGTACTTCATCTGACTATATAGTCAGTCAAGGAAAATAAATTAGAATCAATATAACATCATTACTGTGGTTTATAAAAGTATGTTGTTGGCTGGAAAGTACCCACATTTTTTTTACAGAAAAGTAAAGTTCAAGTTGCTATTCTGGGAAGTGCACATATACAGAAAATCAGTTAACAGCTGACATATTGATGATCAGAGAAAAATATAGAAAAATTAAATTATGATGCTTCTTTCTGTCCTAATTTGTTGTTGTTGCTAGCCTAAATGCTAAAATTTAGCGAGGATATTACATCATATGAAGGTCTTTCAAAAGATAATCCAAAATGAGGAGACCCAGGATATTTTTTTAGTGATGAGACACTGTCCATTATACAAAGTGCACACTATTATGTTTCTGTAGAATTGCATTAGTCCAATGAAAGCTCAGAGAAGAAGCTCAGAAGGTCAAATGTGGTAGTCTAAGCACAATCTCTAGTTTTTATCCCCTCTTAGAGAAGTTAATTATCCATTCTAATTTGATTAGAATCTAGGTATACATGCATATTACACAAACACACACACACACACACACACACACTTTAATTTTAGATTTAGGACAGGGACAAAAATCAAAATAGACTTTCCATTACTTTTTCCTTAAATTGATATTCGCCATAAGCTGGAATTATTTTTAAAGCTTTTCCACTACACATGAGAAAAATTGCTACAATCTTCAAAATAGGGAGTGTTATAGATTGCTCAGATGTGCATATTTTAAAAAATTATCATTCTAAAAATATGAATTTCCCAGTCTTTTGAGTTACTGTAGTAGAAATGCAATTCTTAAAATAGAGGTGTCCTCAGGGAGATTTTAAAAAAGCAAGGTGGTGGGCATAATCAATTTTATGATAGGACAGGGGTGTCAAAGTCAATTTCACTGAGGGCCTCATCAGCATTGTGGTGCCCTCAGGGTGGCCAGGTAAGCGTGGACCACTGGGTGGTCATGGCTGTGGTGGTCATGGCTGACTGGATGGTCGTGGCCAGGGGGTGTGGCCACCTCAATGTTGCTCAGGGATGCCTGTGGGGGCCAGGCAGGGTTCGGGGAGATCCAGGGGATCTCTGGTGGGAGGGGTGATGGGCAGGTGGCTCGTCCTGGGGTGAGGTGACACCATTGCTCTCCCACACAGGCCAGCAAGCGAAAGGGGACTGACAGTGTCCATCAGCAGCCACAGCCTGTCAGCCCTCCAACCAGCACACTTTGGGACTCCACATCCCACTGCAAATACCGGGCGAGCCCTCCAGCAGCAGGCAGAGTAGGGGAGGGGAAGCACATGATGCAGACTGCCAGATGCGCCTACTCCATCCCATCTGTTTTTGTTTGCAATTGGAGAGCATGTCACTGCTGGTCATCTCCTCGGCCCCCTTGCAGATCTTGTCCTTGGCCCGCTCATGGAGCCTGTTCCCTTCATACACCCGATGCACCTTGTCCCTGCCTTGGGCCACTGGCGCCAGCAGCTTACGCAGGTCCATTAGGCCACCACACGGAGCAGCAGCCCAGCACAGCACAAGTAGAGGTGTTAGAGCACACCCATGCCCAGCAAGCAAAAAGCCACCCTGAGCGGGGAAAGCCAGATCCCCATCGGCACCCTGGCAGCCCAGTCCCAGCCAGGATTGCGTGCCTCCTCTCCATCTCTGCTGGGCCTGGGCAGCCATTGCACCAATGGGGATCCGGCTTTCCCCGCTTGGAGTGGCCTTTTGCCTGCAGGCCCTGGACATGCTCTACCACGTCTACTCAGAGATTCCTAGCTGATTGTTTTGCCTCCTTTGTGCTGGGCAGGCCTGCAGCTCCGGGCAGTGGCCTAATGGATGTGTGCGAGCATCTGGCAGCCACCACTGCAGTAGGTACCATGGTGCATGAGGGGAATGCGCTCCACCCACAGGCCAAGGGCAAGACCCATGCAGGGACTGGGGAGATGACCAGTGGTGACCTGCTTTCCAAGAGATGGGATGGAGTAGGTGTGTCCGACAGTCTGCATCACGTACCCCCCTGACTCCGCATGCTGCTGCTGCAACACTGCTGCTGGAGGGCTGGCCCGGTATTCACAGTGGGCTACGCAGCCCCTGCTGCTGGACGCCGTTGGCTCCTGCGTGCTCACCACCTCCTGTGCATGTTCCTTGGCAGCTGTCCGGCTGGGTGGGGCCAGTCCCTTGTCATCTCCAGGGGCCAAATATCGGCCAATCATGGGCTGAATGCAGCCTGCGGGCCTTGTGTTTGACATATCTAGTATAGGGCTTTGATCACATAGTTGTGGCTGCCATCTTGAACTTTTGAGCCACGCTACCCCAGACACACCTGGAATCCATTCTCTTGTGTCACACAGATGCTTGGACTTTCAACAACAGGCATTTATACCATACAATGTGTTAAAATTCAGAAGGAAATAAAACTCTATCAGTATTAGCAACTATTGATAGCCTGATTGTCCATAAAAGTGTCCAGTATCTTTTCAAAAATATCAAAATTTACTGCCATTACTTCAAGCTGGCAGGAAATTCCACCATTTAACTGTGTGCTTTGAATAAATATTTACACCTCTTAGCCCTGAATTTTTCCATGTTCACTGGATAACATCAAGTTCTAATAGTGTGAAAGAGGAAGAAAAATTCTCTCTTTGCATTATGTATGGCACGCATGAACTTTTACATCTATTTCATAACGTCCCTTATTTCCGTTTAGGCTAAGAAGTTCCCATTGTGGTAATATTTCTTCAGAAGACAGCTGCCCTAGCCTCTAAGTAATTGGCTGCCCTGATTTGCACCTTTTCTAATTGTTGAACTAGAAAACTTTTATTAAAGTAATTTGAACTTACTAAACCAGAACATCTATGCAGTTTATCACCTTTGACATTTATTTATTTAGCACATTTCTATTCCCATCTCAGTACATGATTCTGACAGCTTACAGTTAAAACCAATGTGAAACTGCAAAACAATTTAAAATAATAAAACCCATATAAAACTATATAAAAAACCATATCACAAAATTCAGAATTCATGGCTGAAACGAGTCTGAGCCAATAGCTGAGAATGGACACCCACTCTCTAGCTTCCACTTTCAAGAAGTCTGTCTTTAATCACAGCGTGGCATTAGAGACACAATTAGGGACTTGAAGATCTGATTTTAAAAAATTGATTTCTCCTTCTCTCATATTTATATGACTGCCCATCTCACAAAAGTGTGACTCTATGAGTTCTAATAGTGCAGACTGGAGGAGAAGTTCAACTGGGCACCATATAGAAGCTGTCCTGTTGGCTTGGCTTCAAATAATTTGAGAACTGCAGGTATGCATTGGCCAACTGTTGTCCTAAGGAATTTAAGGATGGCAGATGAACTCTCCTATGCATTTTCAGCAATGTAATCCCTTGGGGTTGGAGATGAAATTTTACTCCAAAATATATGAAATGGTAGACCTGCTCTGTCTTGTGGCTGTCTAAGCTCAGGAATGGCTCCTGAGTCCTTTGGCAAATGCCATGATTTTAGTTTTCTGATAATTGAGTTCCAGCTGATCTCTGAAATATTGTGTGATTACTCTCAGTGGTCTTTTAAGGCCAATAGGTCTTGAAAGTATTGATGCATTATCTGCACAGATTAGAACAAAGATGTATGTCTTCCAGCAAGTTTTGGGAAGTAAAACTCTGTGTGGGGAAGATGGGCCACTATGGAGTTAACATAGAAATGGCATAAAGCTAGGACCAATATGTAGCCTTATTTCTCACTTTCAATGACATTGGTGAAATGGCCTTTGTTCTACAGCATAGACCGAGGTTGTGCTGCAGGAAAAAGTACAAATAAGAATATCATTTGTGGAATACCTCTTTTGTAATAAAAGGATAGAACACAGCATCATTATTAAACAAATATTAACATAGGGTCTTATATGCCTAAAGAAATGATACATTGGCAAATAGTAAGCAAGATTTACAAAATTGAAAATTTAATCATATATATCCACTGAATAAATATTTTGGCTAAATATAAATGCAGAAGAAAAGGTAATAGTTATCATTAAAAACAAAATCCCTGAACCAAGTATTATTCTACCAGGAAAACTAGTAGTATGAGTACAGGGTAAGGCCTTGACTATATTTTGAACTTAAATAGACAGTAGGGAAATAAGGAGCTGGATAAAGTAGTTAGTTTTTTTTAAAGGAAACTTGTTTGCTATTGAGATTTAAAATTAGAACTTTGTGAGTTGTAGGCTGCTATGTCTTCCCATTTCTGTCATGTAAATTAGAAGTATGGGTAATGAGTCAAGCAACAAGATAATAGAACCCTTTGAAATGTGGATGTAGAGAAGATTAATATTATGGGTTGAAGGATATGAGATAGTTCCCCCAAAGGATGGATAAAGATATGGATATTGTGACAAAATATAGGAAATAGGAATACTTGCAATGAGAAATAACAACCATATATACAAGAAAATGTTAAGAGAACTAAAGCACTGGTGTACAGTATATTCTGGCTGAAAAATCTACATGCACTGTTTGATATACATTAATATCCTTGTTCAGTGACATCAAAAAAACAAATGACATTGATGATTATTAACCTCTGGTAAGAGACAGCACTTAAGACAGTATATACTCAAAAGATTAAAAAATGCTCACAAGTTCACATAGCTTCATGTTGGCATTGGCTGTAAATAGTATATTTATGTTTCTTTTATTTTTCTTTGCCTAAGAAAAATGTAAAAAAATACAACTTACTCTATATAGGTACTGTAGGGCAAAATCATTTCAAGAAACCACCCACACACACATAGTGCTAGAACTTATTGTTAATATTGTCTGGATTGCATCAAATTAGTTTGTCTTAACTTAAACACACTTAAAATGATGTACTAGCATGGTCCTTGAATTGGCCCATTCTCTTTGCCCTTATAAATCAACATGGATGGAAAGCTCAGATTTTGCATAAGGGCAACTGCTCATTACTTTTATTAATTTGTAGCTAAGTGGCATGAGACGAAGTTTAGTAAAGTATAGTTTTAAAGTATAGTGGTTAAAAGTAGTGGGCTAGAAAACAGGAGACTGAGTTCTAGTCCCAACTTTAGGCACAAACCCAAAGAAAGTCCAAGAAGAGTCTTCAGTCTAAAGGTCTTATTTGCACTGTATAACAAAACAATTAATTTGGGGGAAAATAAAGGTCTTTTTAATGTCAAGTTATTTGTTGACAAAACTTCTGTTATTTGGGATTTGATTCTGCACTGACCTAGCCTAGATAACAAAGCCCTGGCTGAAGATGGGGAATGATCTCTCCCAAATCTGTCTGCCAGAGTAGAGGAATACAAGGAGAAAGCCTCCAGATTGCCCCACTTTACTCTCAAGCTGGACAAGTTGAAATTAAATCCAGACAGGATGGTGGTACTATAAGTAAGAAGTAAAACTAATATTTGGCATTTTGGTGAAGTTTGCTCTGAATGTTGTTATATTTCTTCAAAAGAAGTAGGTTTGGGAGCCTTCTTTGATTCAGTTGTAGATTTTGTATCAGGACGACTATGGTATCCAAATATCGAGAAGACTCTAGTAGCTCCTTTTCAGGCCAAAAACTTCATTAAAAATGCATAAAGTTTTGTGGGCTGCAGCTTTCATGTAGTTTTCAAAGGGGTTGTCCTTCCTGTTGATCTGAAAAGGCGCTGCCTGGTTTTTTTAATCCTTAACAATTCCTGGTGGCAGTTGTTATGAGGAGCACATCTACACAACTACAACTAGTGCACCCACTGCAGTCCTTCTGAAGCTAACTACAGGTGGTCCTCAACCTACAACCATTCATTTAACCACTGTTCAAAGTTACAGCAGCACTGAAAAAGGTGACTTATAACCAGTCCTCACACTTAAAACCCCACACAAGGGAAACTTTGGTTACCCAAAACTTGAAAATTATGGATATTAAAGGTTAACTGGAATATTAGGTTAAAATTAATAACAGGATATGGATTGTTTTATGAAGACTAATTAAGATATGTATAAGCTAAAAATGTATCAATAAATGTAATAATGATGTTTTCATTGAGTTGATATAATTAGAAATGTACTAGCTTGAATTTCAGATAGTAAACGTTAAGGGAAAAAGAGAAGAAATATTTTATGATGTGACATGAGATTTGTACTAAAGATTTTGTTATTGAATTATTGATTAACCCCACAATGTTGCTTTTCAAATACTCAAATATAAAATTGGAAAACCAATAAAATATTATATAAAAAACCCACACACAACCACATGAAGCAATTCAGGCACTTGGCAACTGGCTTACAGTATATTTATGACAATTGCAGTGTCCAGGGTCATCTCCTCACCATTTATCCTGTACAAAGTTTTATTAGTTTTTAATATACGATGCAATCAAAATACAAAGTAAATAGCGGAAAAGATGGGGAAGGGAAAAGGGAATAGAAAAGTGAGGTAAGGGAGAAAAAAAAGGGGGGGGGGAAAGGCATTGACTTCCGACTTCCTTTGGTGCAATAGACTATCAACTTCAAGCCTCAACTTTTTACTTTTACAAAATAATATAAACTAGCCATTTCAATAACATCAAATCTGTCTAATTGGTAAAGGCCACAATCAAAATTTCATTTTTTTCCATCCCAAGCACAAAATCTAGAAGCAGTTTCCATGTGGCAATAAAAGTATTCGTATTCGTTTCTTTAATCAGTAAAGACAGTTAACCATCTCTGCTGTCTCCATCAGTTTTTGTAACCATTCCTCCATTGTAGGAATTGATGTAATCTTCCATTTCTGAGCATGGAGTAATCTTGCTGCTGTCAACATATATAACATCAAAGTTCCTTATTTTTTTCCAGGTCTTGTCCATTAGCCCCAAGAGAAAAGTCTCTGGTTTTCTTTCTATATTTAGTTTAAGAATTTTCTGTATTAACATATGAATCCTACTCCAATATCTTCTTGCTTTATCACATGTCCACCATAAATGGTAAAACGCCCCCTCTTTGCCTTTACATTTCCAACATTCATCTGAAATATCTGTATACATTTTTGATAACTTGTCTAGTGCTAAGTACTAACGGTACATCATCTTGTAAAAGTTTTCTTTTAGATTATAATTTAATGTAAATTTTAATCCTTTATTCCACATAATTTCCCATTGTTCAAGCATTATATTATACTCCAAATTCCTTGCCCACTAAAGCATGCAATGTTTTACTTGTTTGTTTTCCAGATTTAAATTCAATAATATTTTATAAACTTTAGCAATATGTCCATCACTGCCACACAGTAAACTTTCCAATTCATTTTTAACAAAATTAAACCCATGATTCTTTTTATCTAACTTGAATCTTTCTTTCAATTGCATATATGTAAATCAATAGCAGACATGACCTGCTGATTCTAGCTCCTCCTTGGATTTCAGGGGAGGCTCACCCAGGTTGAAAGATATTATTTTACCATAAGTCCTCACCATTTATGACCTTCCTAGGGGATTCTGACAATTGGGTGTGACTCACTTAATGATCATATCACTTAATGATGGAAGTTCTAGTCCCAACTGTAGTCATAAGTCGAGGACTATCTGTAGACTTTGTGACAGTTATCCATGCTTCGGTTTTCACCTGTCTTAATTACTGCATTGTACCTGTGGCTGCATTTGAAAAATGTTCAGAAATTTCAGGCATGTAAAATGTAGTTCAGGGTTCATATAATTTGTTACTGAAAGATCAGTACCGGCTACCAATCACCTTCTAATCACAATTTAAGGTTTGATTCCTAAAGCACTAAACAGCCTATCTGAAGTTCAGCTTCTCCTGATATAAATCTGCCTAACTATTCAAATCAACAGGGAGAGGTGGCTTAAAATGCTCCTGTTATTGGAGGCTCTTCTATCCAATACACAAGGAATTACATTTTCCTGTGTGGTTGTGGGATGATGCAGTAGGACACAGCATTTGGGAATTTGGTAAAAAGAGATCTCTTTTGCCAAGGTGTTATTTATTTTTTTAATATTTGTTTTTAATCAAGATTTTAATCCATGTACACCTCAGAAGTAGCTTATAAGAGATACATGAATTACAACATGGGGCAAATGTCAAGTCTAGTAACATACAACAAGAAAGGAACATTTAATTTAAAAATGTATGAACCTAAATTTATGATTTATAGGAGTTCATTGCACACTTTGCTTCTGGTGTGAACATATTATGCTATTTATATTTTGCAAATTGCAATTCCTGCCACACATTATTTTCCCTGCTTTGTAAATGAGTTGTGTTACTATGATACAAAAGTGAATCAGCGATTTGAGTGAAATTAAATTGTTGAAATCCAAACTGGTAGTTCTATGAATTGTATCTACAGAAGCTGCAGGAAAAGGAAAAGGCTGTTCACTTAGAACCTGGAAGAAAAAGGAGGAAACAGTAGGTGGTTTATAAAAAAATATTTCCAGTTTGAATATGCAAAATGAAAAAAGTTCTGAAGTTCTACAGAACTTGATACCTTCTGATGAAAGATAAATCAAAATCTCTCTCTCTCTCTCTCTCTCTCTCTCTCTCTCTCTCTCTCTCTCTCTCTCTCTCTCTCTCTCTCTCTCTCTCTCTCTCTCTCTCTTACACACACACACAAACATGCATCAAAAGAAATATATCACTATATTAACCATGTATGCGTGACAATGAATCCCATCAGCTTCAGTGAGACTTATTATATATTTCAGAACAAATATGTTTGCTAAGAATGAGATTGAATTTGAGACAATCTGAACCCCATTACATTGTTTTGGCTTTTCCAAATAAAGGGAAATAGTTTACCTTCTTTGTTACAATGAGAATTTGATTTTTATTATAAAAGAGACACAGTTTCAGGCATAAATTGTAAGACTTGTGGTCTAAATTTCTGATCTCCTTGTCCCGCTCCACTGGTTCTACATATGGCAGATCATTGCAGTCACAATTTTCAGCTGGCAGAATCGTTGACTATGTTATTGACCAGTTAGGAATTCAAATTGTGACTGAATATGTTAGAGGGCATCAACTCACAGAAAGCTTGCCTAGATTCTGATTTGGATTTCTTCCGCTGAATAGATGATTGAAAACTACTTCTCTTGACAGTTTTAATCACACTCCCACAGGCTTTGGTGCCAAGACAGCAGATGGTGATAACTGTTGGGTTGTGGTTTGCACATTTTGACAGTATATTCTTAAGATTCATAAGAAGTATGAAAAGGCAAAACAACTGTTAATAGACTTATGTCAACAAAATATATGCTTGGAATTAATTAGTCTCATAATATTTTAATTTTTGTATTTTTAGCATTTGTTAACAGAGAAAGGAGAAGGAATATAACAGCTGCTGAGGCCCTATTGCACTGACAAACACATTGCACTAATTGGGTGGTTTTACACCCCTGCTTTATACAAGGCTATATGTGCTGATAATAGCACTTCCTTTTAATAAAATGGCATCTGTACAGATTTTTTAAAAATGCAGACTAAATCAAATGTAATGGGGGAACTGATTTGACGAAACCTGAAGCAGGACCTCCTCCCAGCCCCCGTTTGCTGTGCTTCGGAAAAGATATTCAGACACTGTGTGGGAGTCCTCCGAGAGGCATGGTGAACTGAAAATGACTCTGTGAAAGCATAACCAAAAAGTGACGCAAAGACCAAAGAACAGTGAGTAGACTTTTTGGAACCTCTCTAGAGGAGAGGATGGAAGGTCACCCATGTGGACTCCACATGGCTGCTCCTTGTCAGGAGATGCAGGATAGCAGTCTTCCACAGATTTGAGTACCTGGGAGATGAAGGGATTAGCCATCTTGCTCACAATCAGAGCAAAGGACACTAAGTTTGCAAGCCTCAATTTCTAATCATTTTCAGAAATTCCTTATCTAACCATCACAAAGCTATTAGAAACCATCAGAATAACAAGTTTAAAAAGTTGCTAAGTGAGCTGAGTTTCAGCTCTGAACAAAAGAAAAAAAAATAATTATAAGCTTAAGAACTTAAAGAGTTTGAAATAAACAGCAGAAACCTAAACAAAATTTTGATCTAAGACGTTATAAACAGACTAAGAGTCCAGGTAAATTTGGAATATTGACTTTCACTATAAGATTTCGGAATTAACTCTAAAACATAACTTCTTGTGGGAATCTGATCTTAGGCTAATAACATAGCCTAAGCTAATAACGTAGGCTTTATAATTTTAGAAACTGGACACTAGTGAGGACTAAAGGTTTCAAACAGAAAAAAAATCCAAACCTGTTCAAAATGACAAAAATAACCATAACACTGGAAATATTAAAGGAGATATTTGAAGAGTAGAGCTAGAAATTAGTAGGTACAATAAAAATGGTTTCACTTAATGAAGTTGGACTAAATCAGGGGTGTCAAACTCAATTTCATTGAGTTGACCTCAAGGGGCTGGGTGGGCGTGGCCTGGGTGGGTGTGGCCTACTGGTTGGGCGTGGCTAGAGTGCATGTGGCCTACTGGGTGGGCATGGCCAGCTCTACATCGTTTGCATCAAGGGTGCCTATGGGGGCCTGGGCAGGAGTGGGACAGATCTGAGGGTCTCTGGCAGGAGGAGGGTCTCTGGGCCAGGGCCAAGGCAGTGGGGTCCGTTCCCTCACTGTTTCCAGGATGGCTTCACAGGCCACATAAAACCACTTTGCGGGCCAGATCCGGCCCCCGGGCCTTGTGTTTGACATGTCTGGACTAAATGGAGAGATTATGTTGAAAATATGTTAATGAGAGAATGACAGTTGTGGAGAAAATTTTGTCTGATAAGACAGAAAGGACAGAAAGTGGAACCAGAAATGACAGGCCAAGATAATGATTTGGAAAAGAACACTTTATTGGACTTGTATACAAACAAACCTGTCTGAAGTTTTAAAAATAAAAAGGGAAATACAAATGACAAACAAGAGAATGATCCAGAAAATGAATCAGCAAACACCTAGAGGCAAACAAAGTCATTACTAAAAGCCAACATGGGTTTGTCAAAAACAGATCATGACAGACAAATCTTATTGCATTCTTTGACCAAGTGAAAAAATTAGTGGACCAGAGGAATGCTGTGGATATAATTTACTTGGACTTCAGTAAGGCATTTGATAAAGTAGATCGCAAACTACTACTCGATAGGATAGAAAAATGTGGGTTAGACAGCATCACCACCAGATGGATTCATAGCTGGCTGACAGGCTGTACTCAGCGTGTGGTCCTCAGTGGAACCGGATCTATATGGAGGGAAGTGTATAGTGGGGTGCCCCAGGGCTCTTTTCTGGGCCCAGTGCTCTTCAACATCTTCAACATCTTCAACATCTTCATCAATGATTTGGATGAGGGGATAGATGCCTGGCCTGATGGGATGGGGTTGGGTTTTATTAATGTGTTTTAACCTATTTTTAATGTGTTTTAACTTATTGTAAGAGTTGTGGGCATTTTGTTTTAATCTCTTTTAATTTTTGTATTTTGTCTTTCAACATGTACTGCCCTGTTCACCGCCCTGAGTCCTTCGGGAGAAGGGCGGTATACAAATAAAATTAATAAAAAAATAATAAAAATAATAACTCATCAAATTTGCAGATGACACCAAGCTGGCAGAAATAGCCAACACTCCTGAAGATAGGCTTAAGATACAGAACCATCTTGACAGACTCGAACACTGGGCGCTATCTAACAAAATGAAATTCAATGGTGAAAAAAGTAAGATTCTACATTTAGGCAAGAAAAACCAAATGCACAGGTATAGTATAGGGCAGTGATGGCAAACCTTTTAGAGACGGAGTGCCCAAACTGCAACCCAAAACCCACTTATGTATCATCGGGTGCCGGGTGGGCGTGGCCCATTGGATGGGTGTGGCCAATCAGATGGGTATGGCCCATTGGGTGGGTGTGGTTGTGGTGGTAACGGCAGACTGGGTAGGACTAAAAAGTTCAATCAATCAATTCCAACTTTGCGAGATCTTTTTTTTCATGCAAGAAGTTTAAATTGATTGATTGATTGACACTTTTTTCTTTTTTTTTTGCACAAGGCGGCAGATTCCTAAAGCGAAAAGGTTTTCTAAAACTCAGCTGAAGGCCTAGGTCTGGGGCGATGGTGCGCGTGCCCACAGAGAGGGCTCTGTGTGCCACCTGTGGCACACGTGCCATAGGTTCGCCACCACGGGTATAGGGGGTACCTTGCTCAATAGTAGTAACTGTGAGAGGGATCTTGGAGTCCTAGTGGACTATCACTTAAATAGGAGCCAGCAGTATGCTGCAGCTGCCAAAAAAGCCAACACAGTGCTGGACTGCATTAACAGAGGGATAGAATCAAGATCACGTGAAGTATTAATACCACTTTACAATGCCTTGGTAAGGCCATACTTGGAATACTGCATCCAGTTTTGGTCACCATGATGTAAAAAAGATGCTGAGAGTCTAGAAAGAGTACAGAGAAGAGCAACAAAGATGATTAGGGGATTGGAGGCTAAAACATATAAGGAACGGTTGCTGGAATTGGGTATGTCTAGTTTAATGAAGAGAAGGGTGAGGGGTGACATGATAGTAGTGTTCCAATATCTCAGGGGCTGCCACAAAGAGGAGAGAGTCAAGCTATTTTCCAAAGTGCCTGAAGGCAGGACAAGATGCAACGGATGGAAACTAATCAAGGAGAGAAGCAACCTAGAACTAAGGAGAAACTTCCTGATGGAACAATTAACCAGTGGAACAACCTGCCTCCAGAAGTGGTGAATGCTCCAACACTGGAAGTTTTTAAGAAGAGACTGGACAGCCATTTATCCAAAATGGTATAGGGTTTCCTGCCTGAGCAGGGGGTTGGACTAGATCAGGGCTTTTCAACCAGTGGTACGGGTACCAACTGTGGTACATTGGCACCTGGCAGGTGGTACGTGACCATCCTAGAAAAGTGGTAGTGGGGGAGGGGAATGAGCTGAACCGGTGGCAGAACCGCACAAGCCTAAGCGAGAGATGGCTGGAGCTGCAGGGCTGTCAGGGCTCAGTGGAAGTGCCAGGATCAGTGCTTCTTCAGGGCTGTCAGGGCTCAGTGGAACCGCCAGGATCAGTGCCAGGCTCCAGCTGGAACTTGGCGCTGATCCTGGTGCTTCTGAGACCAGAAGAAGCACCAATCAGCTGGAATGTTGCAGCATCCCTAGGGTCTTGTGATTTACATTCAGATGCTTGGCAACTGATTCATATTTATGTGTCGCAGGGTCATGTGAAGTGACCAAAACCTGCTGCAACCACCCAGCAGATGGGGGGAATAAAAAACAAACACCCCCACCCCACCCCTACTGCCAATCCTCAACAGAATTGCTCACAACAATGAAAACCTTGGACAGGAGGAAGAGTGCCGCCGGGCGGGCAGGCAGGCAGGTGTTGTTGTGACTCAGGGCCAGCCTGTGGGTCCGACAGCCGGCTCCGATGTATCGGATGACTCAGATGAGGGGGAGGAGGGAGACGAACCGGCTGATGATGGTTTGGAGGCTTTGCAGAGCCCTCAGCCGGGGACCTCTTCTCAGCTGCGTGAGCCCGATAGTGCGGAGGATGATGACCCACAGCTGGCCCTGTTCAAGGACGCCCGACGCAGGAGGCAGTCGAGCAGGAACAAACAAAGAAAGGCTGTGGGACTCCTCGGGAGGAGGCTCAGGGAGACCACGCCCTGAGCTCTCAATAAAAGGAGTGTTTGGGGAGGGGCTGGTGGCTGAAAGCAACTCTTCCGCTTGAGGAGTCAAGCTCTAGTGTTTTTGTTAATTGAGTAATAAATCTTGGCGGATGCCTTTTAGCCTTGGACGCTCTCCAGTCTCTTCTTTCTGAATAGGGGTTTGCCTTACTACAAGGCCAGAAGAGGGCTGGTTCAGAACAGGTGTTTTTCTCGGCTGTGGCTTAGGGGGCACTTTTTTCAGTGCCATTATAACTTCGAACAGTCACTAAGTGAGCTGTTGTAAGTCTAGGACTACCTGTACTTCATCACTTTTTTACTTTTTTTTTTTTGGTCATCAAGTTTTTGACACCTTGCTAGGCGACTGGTGGTATTCAGATGTTGCCATATCCTAAAAGTGGTACAATGGGTGAAAAGGTTGAAAAGCCCTGGATTAGATGACCTCCAAGGTCCCTTCCAACTTTTATTATTTTATATTATTATTATTATTATTATTATTATTATTATTATTATTATTATTATTATTATTATTATTATTATTATTATTATTATTATTATTATTATTATTATTATTATTATTATTATTATTATTATTATTATTATCTCTACAAACAGACTCCCAGATAGTGCACTAGGTAGTGTAATCCCATCAAGCACCAAAAATGGTAAAGTCCCAAATCCAAAAGGCTCCAAAACCCGGAGCCATTCAGTCTTCCCAAGATTCAGACAAAGCTTGTTGTTTCCTATCCAGACCCCCACAGCTTCCAGGCACTGGGACAAGACATCCATAGCATCACTTAGTTTGCCAGGGGCAGAGGGATATAATTAAGTATCATCAGCATACTGATGATACCTTACTCCATGGTAACAGATGATTTCACCCAGCGGTTTCATGTAGATGTTAAATAAAAATGGAGAGTACTGAACTGTGCAAAGCCCCACATTGTAGGAGAAAGAACCTTTCACTCCTAATTTTTTATACATGTAAATAAATTAATATGTCAGTAACTCCCCACAAAAAGAGAATCAATATGAATGAATCAATCATTGTTTCCTCACTGTAGCCAAGTGTGGGTTATATCTGCCTCAGCAAATTGTTATTTCATTGCTTTTGTAGGGCATTTCTTATCTTTATCTGATTCCCCATATTTGAGGCAGCCTTGAGTTCTTTTTTAGCAATAAAAATTAAAGTGTTAAAAGCTGTGCTTTGCTATTTGAGTGCAGGTTTATAGATGTATATTTTTATATAGGAATGTTAAATCCTCTAGTGCTGGTGAAGCACTTAGTGCTGTAACTTTGAATGGTCACTAAACAAACTGTTGTAAATCAAGGATTACCTGTACTAATAATATATCTTCTTAGACTGGTTGCCTGCAGTTTGGCAGTTCAATTCTCATCAGCTCATGATTGATTCAGCCTTCCATCCTTCCAATGTAGATAAAATGAGGAACCAGATTGTTGGGGGCAATATGCTGACTCTGCAAAACCACTTGGAGAGGGTTGTAAAGCACTGTGAAGAGGTATATAAGTCTAAGTTCTATTGTTATCTACTGTAGTACACACTACACACTTTGCCAAGGTTCTCCAACAGAAAGATTATCTTGCTATTTTCAGTTTAACCCCCCCCCCAATGTTAATTACACAAGACCATAAAGATTTTGCTGTGTCCCATGGACCTGACGCAAGTAATTTCAGGACCGACTCATGAGGGAGGCCACATCCTTGACCTAGTTTTCTTATCTGGTCGGTGGTTAGATGATCTTGGTGGGGGCTCTCCAATTATTATGCCCCTGTCATGGACCGATCATCATCTCCTGCGGCTGGTCTTCCGTTTTGCTACCCCCCGCCGTGGGTGTGTGGAACCAGTTAGATCGTACCGCCCCAGACGCTTAATGGATCCCGAGAGGTTCCAGGCAGCGCTGGGGTCCCCACCTGCCTCCCCCACTCACAGCTCGGCAGATGCCTTAGTGGAAGCCTGGGAAAGGGCAGCCACTGAGGCTCTTGACCGAGTTGTACCCTTGCGGCCCCTGACCCGATGCAGATCCCGTCGAGCTCCATGGTTCTCCACGGAGCTCCGGGAGATGAAGCGTCGGAGACGGGGCCTAGAGAGCGGCTGGAGGTCCAGCCGATCCGAATCTGACCGATTGCAACTAAGAACCTACATTAGGTCTTCTCTCGCTGCGATAAGGGTGGCGAGGTCTAATCACTTCGCTACCCTTGTCGCGTCCGCAGATAATCGCCCGGCCGCTCTGTTTAGGGTGACTCGCTCCCTCCTTAATCAGGAGGTGAGGGAGGAACCCTTGCAGGGTCGTGCCAAGGAGTTTAACAATTATCTGTCGGACAAAATCGCTCGGATTCGGACCGGTCTGGACTCTGACTGGGCAGAGTCTGGCGATCAGGACACGGGCGGTCTTGTCGATATCACCTGGGAGGAGTTTGATTCTGTGACTCCGGAGGAAGTGGACAGGATTATGGGGAGACTGAGCTCCACCACATGTTTATTGGACCCGTGCCCTTCCTGGCTGGTTTATGCAGCCCGGGAGAGGACACGCAGCTGGTTCCAAGCAGTTATATCAGCTTCTTTGAGTGAGGGTAGCTTCCCTGCCGTCTTGAAAGAGGCGGTGGTGAGGCCTCTCCTCAAGAAGCCTGCCTTGGACCCAGCTGTATTGAACAACTTTCGTCCGGTCTCCAACCTTCGCTTTCTTGCGAAGGTTGTTGAGAGTGTGGTGGCGCATCAGCTCCCTTTGGTCCTGGATGAAGCGGATTATCTAGACCCGTACCAATCGGGTTTCAGGCCCGGGCACAGCACGGAGACGGCATTGGTCGCGCTGGTGAATGATCTCTGGAGGGCTCGGGACAGGGGTCATTCCTCTGTTCTAGTCCTATTAGACCTCTCAGTGGCTTTCGATACCATCGACCATGGTATCCTGCTGCGGCGTCTCAGGGGATTGGGAGTGGGAGGCACGGTCTTACAGTGGTTCTCCTCCTATCTCCAGGGACGCTCGCAGTCGGTGTTGACAGGAGGGCAGAGGTCGACCGTGAGGTCTCTCGTTTGTGGAGTTCCTCAGGGGTCGGTCCTCTCGCCTCTCCTGTTCAACATCTACATGAAACCGCTGGGTGAGATCATTCGTGGCTTTGGAGTTGGGTATCATCAGTATGCTGATGATACCCAGCTTTTTCTTTCGACCCCAAACCACCCCAGTGATGCCCTCAACGTGATGTCCCGTTGCCTGGAGGCGGTTCGGGTCTGGATGGGGAGGAACAGACTTCAACTCAACCCCGACAAGACCGAGTGGCTTTGCATACCTTCATCCCGGGTCTATTCGGGTATTCCATCTCTTTCTATGGGGGGTGAATTATTACCCCCCGTAGATAGGGCTCACAACTTGGGAGTCCTCCTAGATTCACGGCTCACCTTGGAAGATCACATGGTGGCTGTGACTAGGGGGGCTTTCGCCCAGGTTCGCCTGGTGCGCCAGTTGCGGCCCTATCTAAGCCGGGATGATTTATGCACGGTCACTCACGCGCTCGTGACCTCTCGTCTAGACTACTGCAACGCTCTCTACATGGGGCTTCCCTTGAGGACCACCCGGAGGCTCCAACTGGTACAGAATGCAGCCGCGAGAGTTGTGTTGGGAGTCTCCCGATACTCCCATGTCACACCTCTGCTCCGTGAGCTGCATTGGTTACCAGTTGTCTTCCGGGTGAGATTCAAGGTGCTAGTAATGGTGTTTAAAGCCCTACATGGCAGGGGTCCGGAGTACCTTAGGGAACACCTGCTGCCGGCGTCTACTTCCCTCCGCCCTGTGCGTTCCCACAGAGAGGGTCTCCTCAGGGTGCCACCGGTCAGAGAATGTCGACTGGTGGCCCCCAGGGGGAGATCCTTCTCTGTGGGCGCCCCGGAGTTATGGAACCAGTTACCGGTTGAGCTCCGGACGGCGCCCGATCTTCGCTCCTTTCGCCGCGATCTGAAAACATACTTGTTCGAGCAAGCCGGCCTGGCCTGAGGGGGGATTGGTGGGGTCTTTTTACTATTTTTATTGGGGTTTTTACCATGTACGAACTGTATTTTTAATCGGGCATGTATTTAATTATCTTTTATTTTTTGTAAATCTCTGTGTTTTATTCTTGCCCTGTACACCGCCCTGAGTCCTCCGGGAGAAGGGCGGTATAGAAATATTAATAAATTAAATTAAATTAAATTAATAGCTAATATAAATGTCAGAATCCAAGGGAGTTGAACCCAAATGTCTTTCAATTTATAGGTGTATCATATAAGCCTGTATCGCTGTAATGATTGAATATTGATTTTATCTTAATGATTGCAAGATTACGTTCCAAACAGCTAAACTATGTTCAAATGGACCTAAGCAGAACAATTAACTTAAGGAGAGAATGGTAACTATAAGGAAGTAAAGATTACTAGGGAGCACTAGTAATCATTTCAAATTTCTATGTCCATAACAATTATTTCTGAGAGTCTTGAAGGAGCTTATTAATGTCATCTCAGCAGCCATTTTATGCTCTTTAAGACATCATGGAGTTCATTGTCAAAGGACAAAAGAAGAACAATGCATTTCTATATTCCAAGGTGGGAGGAAAAGAAGATCTGGGTAACAGCAGAGTCGTTGGCTTGATACTGATGCTGGACAACACTCTGGAACAGATTATCAAATAATCAGTTTGTGAGCATTTAGAAAACAAGTAGATTGTTTGGCAGGAACAAGCATAGATATATCAAGAACAAGTCATGTCAAACTAGCTTTATCTCCCTGTTTCACAGAATCATCAGTTTAGTTAACCATAGGAATGTAGTGAACATAATGTATCTTGACTTTAGCAAAGCATTCAACAGTCTCCCATAAGATGTTAATAGACCAGATGGAAAATTTTGGGCTAAACTATGCTATCATTAAATGGATTCAGAACTGGTGGAATGAACATACCCAATAAGTGCACATTAATGGAACTGTGTAAAGCTGAAACAAGGAATAAGTAGCGTACAATAAGTTTCTGTTATAAGGCCTGCATTGTTCAACATACTTGTACGTTACTTGGATTTGGAACTGGAAATCATATTTAACAATTTGTCATGAATTAATATGAAAGTAAGGGAACACAGCATCATCTTGGACAGTGTGAAGAATCAGGAAGAACTTGATACACTGGAAAAATGGGTAGAAAAGTGGCAAGATAAGTTTCAATTTGCCCTTGAATATGCAAAGTTCTATATTTGGGTATGGAAATCAAAGTCTTTGGAATAGAATGGGGTGACATACTGAGCAAACATCATGCAGAAACAGTTGAGGTATCTTGAAGGATCAAAATCTGAACATGAGCCCAACATGTGAAATATTTACAAGAAAAGCAAATGTAATTCTGGCCTGTATCAACAGATGTCTAGTGTCAAGATCTAAAGAAATAATCTTTCCTCTATACCAGGGCTTTTCAACCAGTGGTCACATACCACCTGTGGTACTTTGTCACATAGCAGGTGGCACACGACTGCTAGCCAAGTGTAGCAGGGGAGGGGAATGAGCCTAAGCGAGCCAAGCCTGAGGGAGAGGGAGAGGCAGCTGCAGGACTGTCTGGGCTCAGCAGAAGCCCCTGGAGCTGGAGGTGAACTGAAGAAAAAAAGTAGGGGGGAAGAGAGGAGACGATATAAAAGAACGTGGTTTTGGTGCGGGAAGGGAAAAAAGACAACAGGAAAGGTTTAATCCCTTTAAACAAATGTAATTAGTTTTACCCCCTTTAACTGAGTCTGTCTATGGCTTTTAGAAAGTTTTCTTTGAAGGTAAACAGGCTTAATTTAAAGCTAAAGCTTTTCGCAATTGCTGGAGCCTTTCAGTCTAGGTTACAACATTGTGACATGTGACACACCTGAGGCAGCTTAAAGAGAGGGGGGGGGAAATGGAGTTTGTGTTTATTTTATTTTCTTGATTTGCACTTGATTCCTGTGTCTTTAAGGGTACAGGGAAGTGATTGGTGTGTGTGTGGGGGGGGTGCATTCTTACTACACTGTGAAGAGCTCAGAAGGAAGAAGAGCCAACCAGCTAGCTCAGGGGTCTACAAACTTAGCAACTTTAAGACCTGTGGACTTCAACTCCCAGAATTCCTCATCCAGCCATGATGGCCGAGGAATTCTGGGAGTTGAAGTCCACAAGTCTTAAAAGTGCCAAGTTTGAAGACCACTGAACTAGCTGGTAGTAGTGCATATTAATAAACATGGATAAATTCATCATACATTTGTCAGTGCAAAAGGAAAGTGATTCAGCAAAGGAACAGCCACCGAAGAAATTAAAACTGGCACTTTTTTACTTTTTTTCTACAGTTTGTAATATTTTATTAGATTTTAGAATAAAATGCAAAAATAAAAAAGCAAATAGTAGGACACAGTGGGGAGGAAAAAGGGGGGGAAAGTGAGGTAGAGAAGGGAAAAAGAACAGAGTTCCTCTGTTGCAGTAGAAGGAAGCATTAACATTAACAACTTTTTATTTTTCCATAATATTATAAACATTTCTATAACAACAAATGAATCTAATCAGTAAAACCAAAAATCCCCCCCCCTTTTTTTAGTCATTAAGTTTTTGACACCTTGCTAAGCACTGGTGGTACTCAAATATTGTCATGTCCTAAAAGTGGCACAATCTGTGAAAAGGTTGAAAAGCCCTGCTCTCTATACAGTATTCTGCATTGGTCAACTGAATGCCCCTAGAATATTGCATTTAGTGCAGGGCACATTTTAGAAAGACACTGACAGAATGAAGGATGTCCACAGAACAGAAACCAAGATGACAAGAAATTTGGAAGGAAACTTACAAGAACAGTTGGAGCCATTTGGTATTTTTAGCCCGTGCAGTATTATAGAAGAGAAGACTGCAGTGAGATATAATAGTTGTTTCCACATATCTGATGGCCTGTCTTGTGGAAGATAGACTGGAATTGTTCAGAGTTTTTCCAGAAGTCAGGAGAAAAATTGTTTCAATGAAAAGAGGGTAGATTTCAGCTGGGCATGGGGGGGGAATGTAATGAAAAAAGCTGCTCAACAGTGGGGGAGAGTGCTTGGGTAGGTGCAGTGCTTTTTTTATAAAAGAAAAAGGTGCCAGAACTCACACATGTCATACAACCCACCTTGCCTACCCTACAAGGTTCCATCCAAAAAAGGTGCCGGAACTCCGTTCTGAGTGTTCTATGAGAAAAAAAGCCCTGGGTAGGTGTACTCCGTCTCACTGGAGGTGCCTGAACCAAGGCTGGAAGGGCCGTCTGCTGTAGTAGTATAGTCCTGCTCTGAGCAGAGAATTGAACTAAAGGATCTCCAAGCTCCAAGAAGCCTTATTTCTAGGATTCTCTACCATATAAGTCTAGAAACAGCTTTCATCCACACGGGCCATTTTGTCTCTGGTTATTTAAAGACATAGGTCTATCAAGTCATTGAGGGTCTGTCAAGCCTGCTTGTTACAACACACCTGGGGTGGTTGTTTGGTGCTGTAAATTGCTAGAGAAAAAAATGGCTACAGCAAGGGTGTCAAACTCAATTTCATTGAGGGCCGCATCAGCATTGCGGTTGCCCTCAGGGGGCCGGGTGGGTATGGCCAGGGTGGGCGTGGCCTACTGGGTGGGCATGGCTAGAGTGCGTATGGCCTACTGGGTGGGCGTGGCCAGCTCTACATCATTTGCATCAAGGGTGCCTATGGGGGCCTGGGCAGGAGTGGGACAGATCTGAGGATCTTTAGCAGGAGGAGGGTCTCTGGGCCAGGGCCGTGGGGGGCCGTTCCCTCACTGTTTCTAGGATGGTTTGGCGGGCCACATGAAACCACTTTGTGGGCCGGATCCGGCCCCCGGGCCTTGTGTTTTGCATGTCTGGGTTACAGGGGGAAAGTCAGCTGCAGAATGCCTTTAGAAGGGGACCTATGGCCTGGGCGGAGGACAAGGGTTGAACCTTCTGGCACCAGCGAGGACACACACACTCTCTCTCAAATAACCAACTAGCCTCAGCTCCGAATGGCACACATCTGCAGTAGCCTGTTTCCCGCCTGGTTGACAGCGAGCTGGAGGGTTGGGGAAGAAAGCCAGAAGCACGTGGAGCGCCCAGCGGGCACGCCCTCAGTAGGAGGGAGGGAGCACCTATGGCGCGGGAGGGCCGGGGTGCCTGCGCAAGGGCAGGAGGCGAGGCGGGCTTCCCAGCTCCCACGGAGAAAAGGGGAACTGATGAGGCGCGAGGCAGCTGAGGCACAGAGGAAGCCACAGAGCGGGGGAAGGGCGGCCGCGGGAGCGGTTCCCTCCTCGATCGAGGGGCGGGGTGGGGCTGCAGCCGCTGGCATGCCGGAGCTACCAGAGCCTCTCCCGCCAGCCGAGGAGCCCTAGGTAGCTGGAGAAGAAGAGCGGGGACCATGGCCCGAGGACCGGGGGGCACGAGAAGGCAGCTGGCTCGCCGTGACCCTGGGAGCTCGGCGTTGCCGGCGCCGCCGCTGCTGCTACCGTCGCTGCTGCTGCTGGCCTGGGCTGCTGCGGGGGGGCGAGGGCAGGAGCCCCTCGAGTTCCCGCACGCCGTTGCCAACCTGGCCGTGAGCGGGGAGCGCTTCCTGGTGGCCAGCGGCAACTGCTGGTACGAAGTGGCGCCTTCGCTGGCGTGGAAGGAGGAGGGCTACTGCGAGCCGGTGGAGGGCAGCTCCTGCGGGAAGCCGGTGGCTTCGGTCAACAAGCTGCTGCTGCCCTTCGGTCGCCACCGCCTGCTGACCTGTTGGACTCAGCAGCGAGGCGTCTGCTACGTCCACAGCCTCAACAATAGGAGCTCCCTGAATAAGGTGGGCGACGAATTGGTGACCTACGCCTCTGAAGGCTCTGCGGCCGGACTGTTGTTTTGCGACAATTGCTCAGACTGGTCCTTGGTCGTGGCCACGACCCACAAGCTGAACAACTGCTCCGATGATCCGCCGGCCAGCATCGCCAACAAGGCGGTCTTCCTCATAACGGTAGACGAGAAAAGAGTGGGCGAAGACAGCCAGGTGGCCATGAAGAATGCGTACACCCTGCACTTCGAGGATGCCTTTCGCTGGAAGAAGCACTTCTTCTTCCCTTACTGGTATACCGATAGAAACACGGAGGCCAAGATGCTCGTCGCTCGGTATAAGGAAAACGCCTTCGAACACAATAGCCAGCTCCTGCGATGTGGCGCCGGCAGCCAGACCAAAGTTCTTTCCTCGGCTTACCTGGAGCAACGCGAGCTCTGGGCCGGGATTTTCAGCTCAGCCTCGGGTCCCGCCACGCCGACTTCCACCAGCCTTTGCATCTTTGCTCTTCAAGAGCTGCTGAAGAATGCGAAAAGCTGCAGCTTCAGCGAGCCCTCCACTTCCCCGTTTCATTCGGTACCCCAATCTCCAGACACATGTGTGAGTACCTTGGGTTATTTGTTGGCTGGATCCCTCGCTAATCAGCTATATTTAGGGTCGACTTGTTTAGTTGTTGCAAGCTATGTAATTATGAGAAGCAGGACCCCTCCCCCCAAAGATACAGAATATTTTGGCAAACTGCTCCGCACCCCAAAAAGGCATAGCTTTGCAGCCTTAGCAAGCAGATCACAGTGGAAGCCAAAACTAAAAGGACAGTTTAGCGTTTTCTGCAGGGGTAAGGTGTTGTTTCTGAAGGAGTGATTCGCTACTGTATTTGATGAGACACAGCAGTCAAAAAGTTATTTCAGATTTTTAATTGTTTCTCCACATGGTTATTGTTTACTTTCCATTGGCTTCAGTGGAAAAAAAACCCTTAGCAGATAAAGAATGCTTGTGCAACGAGAAGAAAGCTGATGGTATGAGACTCTGGGATTTGGAGATGCTTTAAAAGGAGAATATTTGTAGCTCAGGATTGACAAGAGGGGTCCTTGGTGCTCTCTGAATTTGGTTGTTTTCTTGCAGATGTTTCTTTACCCAAACTAGGTACCGTCACCATGACAAGCACTAGTACCAAGGTATCATTACTTCTTTTATGGCTGTGTGAAGGGGGAACAAATAAAGACTAACCAGCAGGGAATGAAATTCCATGGATGAGGTTAGGCAGTTCGGGTTATAAAATTCATTTGGAGAAAAATCTTGGCATTTGTGCTTGAAGCACTAGGTGGTTCAAGCCAAAATTGAAAGACTTCAATTATTTTATATATCTAATCTTTCCACCAATGAATAGTGCTCATCTACATCCAGATTCAATTCGACTGAAAACAGTGGTAGAAAGCTGGGAGTTTTCTCTGGTAGTGGAAAGCTAGGAGTTCTAATGTATTGATCAATTTCACTGGGCCTTAGGATTGCTGGGGTCTTGACTGATATAGCTGACATTGCTGTAAGAATCTTCAGTTGCAGAATGAAATAATAGACTGGAAACTTTTGAGTGACCTTTTATATTGCTTCTATTCTTTGGTATGCTTGTGAACTCAAAGTAATGACATCATTTAGAATGGCAGTGGTAGAAAATATTTAGTAAGAGTTCATTGCCTAGTTTAATCTGTGTGATGATAATTATGAATCTGAAGTTCACACGTTTTTCAAAGGATGGGTGATCTTTTTTGAGCAGCCTGTGACAATTGGCCTAGTTTTAAATACTCCCTGCAAAAGGTGCTGTAAATCCAGATATTTAGTGTCTTGTTAATTTCCTGCAGCCTTCTGCTTGGGAGAAAGAAACAAAGATGTGGAAAAAAAATGGGAGACAGACGCGGGGAAGCAATAAAAGAGCACATTTGTAGTTCAGGGTTGAAATAAGGGGTCTCTGGTGCTCTCTGAGCTTGGATGTCTTCTTGCAGGTGTTTCTTTACCCAAACTAAGTAACATAATTAATGCTAGCAGTGAAGATGTTACCTAGTTTGAGTAGTGAAATGTCTGCAAGAAAACAAGCAAGCTCATCACCTAAGACCCTTTAAAAAGGGAAGCGTTGGAAAGAGAGAAATATTATGTGTCCTTATCCACTTTTGATAGAAAGCTGGATTCAAGAGGTTGCCACATCTCACAAAAAGAAGAAATCCTCCCATTCCTTCCATCCTTAAAAGTAATGCAATCATTCCTGTAGAACATGAACCCCCGTAGGGCTCTAAAAATATATATAATACTGCAGTAGGCTAATGATAAAGACTCTTTTTAGGCTGAGCATTTGTTGTGGACTAACGGCAAAGGCTAGGGTCTTTGGGGTGACTTTTTCTTCCTGGATATATTTCAGTCTGGGTGCTAAAACATTTTTCCTGTCAAAACCAAATAAACCGAATGGGGAAAAGAAATGCAATCCCATTATTTTTCTGGGTCTCTTGCTGCTTTTTGATGTCATCAAGGATTATACCCATCTTGAACTGTGATGTGGAATCTTTATCTGTTCACCAATTACTAGAAAGCAGTATTGGAATATTCAGTCATACCGAAAATGCAACACAGTTTAGCTGGCTGTTATCTTATGGCTGCTTAACATTGACCTTAAACTGCTGGCTGAGACCAATTGTAGTGCATTGTGGTTTGTATGCAAATAATTCACATATTTGTAACCATACTTTGTTTTAATCATAGTTTGGATAAACTTGAATAACCACATATAATACTGAATCATAATTTGTTTTAACATATTTGAATTAAAACTGTAGCTGGCTGGATTACTTATCTAATAAACTTATCTAATAAACAAGAAAATCACATCATGGATTAGTGTAGTGTGTAAATTCATCTTATTTTTCATTCTCTTATTTTATTTTTAAAAAAGTTACAATCCTTCGCCCAGTGCGCTCCCACAGGGAGGGTCTGCTCAGGGTGCCGCCGGTGAGAGATTGCCGGCGGGTGACACCCAGGGATAGGGCCTTCTCAGTGGGAGCGCCTGCCCTCTGGAACCAGCTGCCGGTGGAGCTGAGGACTGCCCCCGACCTCCGATCATTCCGCCGGGGCCTGAAGACCTGGCTCTTTGAGCTCTCGGGCCCAGGCTGAGGAGAAATTTTTAATTGGGGTTTTAAGTATACAGGGTCAATTTAATATTTTTTAATTTGGTTTTTTTTTAACTTTTGTATGGTGGATTTTTAATTTCCTGTAAACCGCCCTGAGTCCTCAGGGAATAGGGCGGTATATAAATGTAACTAAATAAATAAATAAATAAATTCAAAAAAGTCAAACTAAAAGAGAGAAGAAAATAATATCAAAATAAAAATAAATTGGATAAAAGCCTGTTCAAAGCGGAAGCTAACATGTCCCATACAATAATATGTTTAGACCCAACAGTTTCTGCTACGATTGCTATGGCCAGAATTTCCTAGAAATTATGTAATCCTAACTGTTTACCAGGAAGCATACCATTGCCTATTGGAATCAAGTAATTTGTAATTGGAAGATAACAGGGCATTTCAAAAGCACCATCTCAATGTCAGTGTCTGAGCATATGGTATGTATAAGAGCTCCGGATAGGGGATATTATTGAATTTCCTAGTCAATACCTTTGCGGGCAAATTGTTCAGGCATGTCAGTTTGAGTGCCCTCCTAAGTAAGAGTGAAAGTATTTGGGGTTGATGAAAGGTGGATCCACAACCTCATTGTAGCAGAGATCTGAGGTTTTTTATTCCTCTGTACATCAAGATCAAAAAAAAATTGCCTGACTTTGCTCCAGGCTTTGTCTGAGCCCAACATAGCTAAATATTAGGATGAGAAACTACACTGGATCAATTTGGAAGTGATTTGCTTCTTCCATGGGAAATTATGTCTATCAATGCTCTCAGTCTATCAATACTAATTGGACTAAGAACTCATTTTCACAGATTTATTTGAGCCAGTACTTTAACTGGGAGAGCTTCAGATAAGCCTTGGCAGAAATGTGGCTGTATATATGCCAAGCAGCATGATAGCCTCCATTATACTCATACAAACAACAATAACCAAACGGAGCAGGTAAAGACCTTTGGATACCTATTTTCAATTCTCTATGTCCTGGGAACTTCAATCTTCAAACCTTACACTCCATGCACAATAATCAGACACAGCACTAAGTGATACTTGTAAGGGAAACAGCTAACTGCCTGTAGCAATTATTTTTTTTCAAAACTAAATGAAGTCTTTTGCTATACTATATGTGTACGGTGCTGTGGATATAAAGATAGTCTTGTTGTAGAAGTAGTTCAGTCCAAATTTCTGAGATCCTTGGTTGGAATTATTTGCTTTGTTGAAATTCACCCCTCATTCTCTTAAAATCAGGTATGAAAAAGTTGAGCTGAACTGAGAGTAAATAAACATTTAATAATTTGGATTCAACCCCCAGAAGTAAATACTGTTTCCTAGTCTCCTTTTAACTCAACTTTGTGTTGACTATTTTAATTTTTGGAATCTGTGGTATATATGGCATATATCTATTAGATATTTTATCAGTTTTGGATTTTAATTGTATTTGTATTTTGCAGTTTTAATCTGTTCAAAATGTAGAAATATTAATTATATGGGATTTTTAAGATGTTTAAATATGTCAATGGATCTTAGATCCAAATTGCAGGTTATATATTACTGCATTCTTTCATTATTGTGTATGCATTGTTTGGAACTGCCTTAAAAACATTTAGTAAAAATCTGTTTAAGATTAGCTGTCAGCTATTGTACAATTTTTAAACAAAGTTTAATTTTTTTTGTACTTTCCGTGTTCTGCAACATAAAATTCAGGCCATTTTGTAGGACAATATCCCATGTTGATCTCACCTGTTTAATTTTCAGCAAATGTGAGTGTGTAGTAATACTGTACAATTTAATATTCTATCCGATTGTTTAGTAATAACTTCAAGGGATGTATTCCATAATGTGATAATACAATTTGTTTTTTAAAATCTTAACAATTCTTAAAATTGACATAATTTTAGTAGATATATTTTTGCAAATTTCATTTGAAGAATTGTTATTCCCTTCAGCAATTATTCCCTAATATATATGATTTATTGTATTTTATTACTATTCTGTTTCAATTTTCCATCATCAAAAGGAGCTGAAACTGCTGTTTAAACAATTACAGAGTAGGCTAACTTGGTACATATTAAATAATGTTATTTTTAACAGTCTTCCATATATGGGAAATGTTAAAATTAGTTCAGATCTTTGAGTTTTTTATGCATAAAGAATAAACAGATATAATCCTGAGGATGACCCACCCAATATTAAATATTACCAAGCCTCTGTGATTTTCATTGAAATGATTTGAACATGTTTAAATTTCCATTATAGGCAGTGGGCTTTAAAAATATGTATCATTGGCGAACAGCAAAAAATAATGTCTAACTAGCTGAACATATATTGCAAAAGATCATATGATATTACTTAAGGAAGAAGGAACTTGGAATTATAATGATAACATACAAATTAGAGAATTTTTTATTTTAAAGGTTTAATCAAATTTTAAGATGTTGTGTATATGTTTAGTTACATTACCACCTTATGACAGAATATAGAAAATATATAGTTTGATTCACTTTTCAAGTAAAAGTCCAAATGGTTATCATATGGGTCAAAATTATTTGCTGCTGTACTATTGCCATTTGTTAACTAAAATAGAAAGCTAAAAAAGGAGGGGAGGGATTGAACAGATAGAATCGTAAGGCTTTTAGCCATGTTTCTTATTTGATTTAGTGATATTTATTCTCTCTTTTTATTATTATTATTATTATTATTACATTTTATTAAAAATCTAAATTCAAAAAATTCCAATGAAAGTTAAAATCGTTAATAAAAGCAAAGTATATCACAGTATCGCACTGTAATATAATATGGAAGACAAAATAAACCAGAAGCAATTAAAACAATAACAGTAAAAGTGGTAGTAAAATACCATAGTGAAATTAAGGTAAAGGTAAAGGTTCCCCCGCACATGCGCGCTAGTCGTTTCTGACTCTAGGGGCCGGTGCTCATCTCCGTTTCAAAGCCAAAGTGAAGTAGCCGAAGGACCGCTCGGGACGACAGGTTACTTAACTAGGATTTATTTTAGAACAAGGCAAAGAACAGAATAACTTGTCCAGCTTTTATAGCCGGCAGCTGTCAGTGTAGTCCAATCAGGATCGTTTCTTTTGGCGCCGCGTCTAGCTGGACCAATCACCGCCGTCGCGTCTTGACAGTTCTTCTTCCCGCATGGTGAGCCGGCTTCGGTGTTTTGACAGCCGCGAGCTGTCAAATGGCTGCGCCTGCGCCCTGGCGGGGAACTTTGACAGCTGTCAAAGTTCCCGCGTGTTTCCCTGTCAGTGGTGTTTACCTCATAGAAATAAGCGGAATAAATGGTTCTAACTTGTTATTAACGTTTGTACATATACATTATACCCCTTACCCCTCCCCTGGATTGTTTCCTCCCCCTTGTTGGTTGTTGGAGCCGGCCCATTCATAGTCCCTTAAATATGCTGGTGCTCTTCTGTTCCTATTAGAACGTCTTGGGGGTGGTGCGTTGTCGTGTTCCGGTGGTGGTATGTTCTCTTGCTCCCCTTCCTCCTGATCTGGTGCCGGTATGATGTCTAGGGGAGGTGGGGGTTGGCTGTCCGGTGGGGGAAGGTCTGGGTGGTGTTGTGGTTGTCTTGGCCTGAGCTGATCTACGTGCCGTCGTAAGTTGCCTTCAGTAGGCGTGTGTATTAAATAGGAAATGGGTCCTGTTTGTTGTAATACAGTCCCTTGGACCCATTTGTTTTTGGATGTGTATGATCGTGCCCAGATCATTTGCCCAGGTTTAAATGTACGGGGTGGGGGGGGGTGATCCGGCTCCGCAATGTAAGTGTCGGGATGCAGTCTGTCGAGCCGCGTTATTAGTCTCCTTCCCCATCTTAGCTCCGCTGGAGTTTTGCCGGTTGCCGTACAAGGAGTTGTATGTTGTGCCATCAGGAACTGGCTGAGTCGTTGCTGCCAGTTCCCTTTTACGAACTTTTTTAATGCTTCTTTAGTCGAGCGCACCATAATTTCAGCCATCCCGTTCGTCGATGGGTGGAACGGTGCAGACGTGACCAGCCTAATACAGTTCTTCATAGCGAACATCTGAAATTCACGAGAAGTGAATTGTGGTCCATTGTCTGAAACCATGGTGTCTGGGAGGCCGTGGGTGGCAAAGATCTTCCTAAGGGCTTGTATGGTGGCCCCTGAAGTAGTTTTCCTAAGGGGGATTACTTCTAGCCATTTTGAGTAGCTGTCAACTATTATTAGGAAACTCTGCCCCTGGATTGGTCCTGCAAAATCTAGATGTATGCGTGACCATGGGTTTTTTGTTGTTTCCCATCTATGTACTGGGGCCTGGGGTGGTTCACTTCTTGTTGTTTGGCAGGGGTAGCAGCCTCCCACATATTTTTCTATATCCTTATCTATGCCTGGCCACCATACATAACTTCTGGCTAGAGCTTTCATTTTAACTATGCCTGGATGTCCTTCGTGTAGGGTGTCTAGTGTTTGTGCTATGTTTTTGTCTGGTATCACTACTCTGTTCCCCCACAGAAGGCATCCCAAGTGTGATGACATTTCGTTTTTTCTGTTATAGTATGGCTGGAATTGTGGGTGTGGATTTTTGGCTGGCCATCCTGTGGTTGTCCACTTAAGAACCCTGCTCAGTACTTTGTCCTTAGCTGAATTTTTAGCTATGATTCTAGCGGAAAGGGGGCAGTCTGGAAGTTGTGATATTGCCAGAATGAGCCCTGCAGGCGCTGGGTCAGTATCCTTGCTTTGAATAGGCAGTCTGCTGAGGCAGTCTGCGTGTCCTAATTCTTTCCCTGGTTTGTGTATCAATTTGTATGAATATGCTGACAAGAAGGTTGACCAGCGTAGTATTCTTGGTGATAGAATCTGTGGGGTTGTTTTGTCCCAGGTGAATATCCCTAGCAGGGGTTTGTGATCCGTGAATATAGTAAAGGGTCTGCCATAGAGATAGTCATGGAACTTTTTTACCCCAGCGACTATTGCTAGTGCTTCCCTGTCGATCTGCGCGTAGTTCCTTTCAGCTTTTGAAAGTGTGCGGGAATAAAAGGCTATGGGTCTTTGGGTGCCATCCTTGTATAGGTGACTTAACACCGCCCCAATTCCATAGGGAGATGCATCGCAAGCGATGCATACTGGTGTGTCTTCTCTGAAGAGTGTGACAGTTGAACTGTTACAAATAATATTTTTTAATGACTGGAAGCTATTTTCATGCGTTTTGGTCCAGGACCAGGCAGTGCCCTTGTCCAGGAGCCTGTGGAGAGGTTCGGCTATCGTGGCTTTGTGGGGAAGGAAGGCATGATAGAAGTTTAATAATCCCAAAAAGGCTTGGAGTTCTTGTTTATTTTTCGGACTGGGAGCTGTTTGAATAGCTTTTAATTTTTCAGTGGTGGGGTGGATGCCCTGGGCGTCTATTTTGTACCCTAGGAACTCTGTGGTTGTGACTCCGATGGAGCACTTTTCTCGTTTTAGTTTGAGACCGGCTTCTCTGAGCCGGCTCAGCACAGCTGACAGTCTGTCAGCTAAGTTTGCTTCATTTTCTCCGGCGATGAGAACATCGTCGAAATAGGGGCAGACCCCGGGTATTCCTTTTAAGGTTTTTTCCATGATACTTTGGAAGATACCCGGGGCTGCTGATATGCCGAATTGAAGTCTTTTCACTTTAAAAGCTCCGCGGTGCGTGACAATTGTTTGAGCTTCCGCGGTGTCATTTGTGACAGGCAGTTGCAAGTACGCCTGCGTCAGATCAAGTTTTGCGAAAATGGCGCCGGAGCGATGGAAGCGAGGACGTCTCTCACCGCTGGCACCGGGTAAGCATGGGGGCTTAGAGCTTGGTTAAGGGTCGCCTTATAGTCTGCACATAATCTAATTTCCCCGTTAGGTTTCATTGGGGTTTAAGTTTAAGTTTAAGTTTTATTTAATTTGTATACCGCCCTTCTCCTTGGTAGGGACTCAGGGCGGTTCACAGGGCATATATTGGTGACTATTGGTGTCTCCCAGCTTCCCCCTTCAGTAGGTTCCAGTACCCCTAGTCTTACGAGGCGTTCTAATTCGTTCTCTATTTTTTCTTTGAGAGCAAATGGAACCCTCCTAGCCCTTATTTTTATGGGTTGGATGGTTGGGTTTAATTTTAAGGAGATGAGAGGGCCGGTGTATTTTCCCAGTATGCCATCAAAGACGTCTGCATACTTGTTGCAGACGGCTTCGAGGCTTGAGGCTTGCACTGTGTTTACCCCAGTAATGGCGATGCCCAGGGGGCTGAACCAGTTCAGCCCGATTAGATTGGTGCGGTTTCCTGGAGTCACTAAGACTTCTAGGGGTCCCTTGAATTTTTTGTATTCTACTGCGACCTTAGCCTTCCCTTCTAGTGGAATGGGGGTTTTTTGGAAGTCTGCTAGGTGGACCTGGGTTTTTTTAAGGGGAATTTCCCTATGGCTCCGTTGGCAGATCTCCTGATACGTTTTAAACGATATTAAGGAGACTGCTGACCCGGAGTCCACCTCCATGTTGCAGGTGACTCCTTGAATTTTTACCCTGATCTTTACTTTTGGGCTTAGGCTGTGCACCTTATCTATTGTTTCTACTAGGTTCCCTGGTGTTCCTCCCCTGTTGACATGGGCGGTTGGCCTACCTGGGGGGTTAGCCTCCAGATCATGCACGTTGTCGCGGGGCCGGCTTCGGCACACTGGCTTGATGTGGCCGGTTTTACCGCAATTGTGGCATTTTGCGTTTCGGAACCGGCAGCTTCCCCTGGCATGGTTGCCCCCGCAGCTGGCGCAGGTAGCCCGTTGATCATGTCGTGGTGGCGGGGGGTTTCTGGCTCTTTGGCGGTCTGATGTGTCGTTTCTTCGCTGTTGTCGTCGCTCCATCCTGCGTTGTAGGGCCTCTCCGTCTGTGAAGTCTACTGACTCGTCGCTGTCACTGAAGGTTGCGTTTTCGTGGTATACGGTTGCTGGACTTTCCGGTGTTGATGTGGTCGGTTTTTTCTTGTGGTTGTATTCATAGGCCATTATTTCTCGGGTAAGTTCGGCTAGGCTCATGTCGGGCTTTGATGTAAGTTTTTTCTGGAGCCGTTCATCCCTCAAGCCTATTACCACTTGGTCCCGGATGCGGTCTTCCAGGTCAGGAAAACTGCAGTTACGAGCGGCATGCCTGACCCCGGCGATGAAGTCGTTTGCGGGCTCGTCCGGTCGCTGCTTCTTCTGGGCGAATTGTACTCGCCAGTACAGCTCTGAGTGAGCTGGCATGTAATGTTTGTTGAGCTGGTCGACCAGGTCCGCGTAGGAGACTTCTGTGATGGGCACCGGGCTGAACAGCCCGATGGCGTCGTCGTATACCGGGGGCCCACTGATGTACAGGAGGGCAGCGGCCTTTGCTCTGTCGTCGGTAATTTTACTGACGAGGAGGAAACCTTCGACCTGTCCCAGGTGGGACTGCCATCTCTCCGGATGGCGGGTGTCGAATTCCCTCACATGCCCGAAGTTGGCCATGTCGTCCGGTCCTGGGCTCGCTCCGTTCGGAAGTTAAAACTTCCAGTGACAGCTCTTGGCCAGGAATTCCCTTCCTCGGCCGTGACTTCAGCTCCGGAGCGATCCCACCTTCGTCGCCAGTGAAGTAGCCGAAGGACCACTCGGGACGACAGGTTACTTAACTAGGATTTATTTTAGAACAAGGCAAAGAACAGAATAACTTGTCCGGCTTTTATAGCCGGCAGCTGTCAGTGTAGTCCAATCAGGATCGTTTCTTTTGGCGCCGCGTCTAGCTGGACCAATCACCGCCGTCGCGTCTTGACAGTTCTTCCCGCATGGTGAGCCGGCTTCGGTGTTTTGACAGCCGCGAGCTGTCAAATGGCTGCGCCTGCGCCCTGGCGGGGAACTTTGACAGCTGTCAAAGTTCCCGCGTGTTTCCCTGTCAGTGGTGTTTACCTCATAGAAATAAGCGGAATAAATGGTTCTAACTTGTTATTAACGTTTGTACATATACATTACACAAAGAGCCAGCGTTTGTCCGAGGACGTCTCCGTGGTCATGTGGACGGCATGATTAGACGCCAAAGGCACACGGAACGCTGTTACCTTCCCACCGTAGTGGTCCCTATTTTTCTACTTGCATTTTTACGTGCTTTCAAACTGCTAGGTTGGCAGAAGCTGGGATGAGTAACAAGCACTCACTTTGTTACGCGGCACTTGGGATTTGACCCGCCAAACTGCTGACCATCTGATCGACAAGCTCAGCGTCTTAACCCACTGAGCCACTGCGTCCCTTTTATAGTGAAATTAGCAGATCATTAAAAGGCTGAGGAAAATAAAATGCATTTCTCCAGCACAGAAAAGACAATAAAGAAAGCATCAGGTGTGTCTTGGTATAGTGTTTCTAAATCAGAGAGTGTCAGTGGTCCTCAGGTTATGACCATGCATCCAGTCATCATTCACAATTATGATGGCCCTGCATGGGTGGTTCTTATGATAGAGTTCCAGCCATCCCAGTGTTCTTGTGATCATGTAATCACAATCTAGGAGCTTGGTGCCTGAGTTGCAGTCATGTGATCGCAGTTGCTGACATTCCCTGCAAGCTTCCCACATGAAAAGTCGATGTTTTCAGTTCTTTGTGTTGTCTCACTAAATAATAACAGCAAACATATCTTGAGACTCTAACTAAATTTTTTGGTACTCATGCTCTTAATCTCACAGGACTGTCATTTATTTATTTGATTTTTAATCCTGCATTATTAATTTTATAAGTAACTCAAGGTGGTGAAATACATTTTGTGTGGGTTAGACTGAGAGTGTGATTGGCTGTCTTTTGCTTCCCCATACTTCCAACATTTGTGGGGTCTCTCTCAGAAATTTTAGCAATTTGGATTGTAACTTGGAATTCCTTCAAAATGTAGGCCACTGTGTATCTGAGATATTAATTCTGATTCCTCTGTTTCTTTGAGTGATCCCATTCAACGACTTCTAACAGAATGTTATATGTTTTGAATTCTGAAGATTCTAACCAAAAGTGACATTTTTTTCTAATTCTGAAAACACTGCCTAGAGTTAATGTTCACATGACCCCTTCTCAAGAAGCTTGGTCTCCTTGGTAGTTAGAATTATGATTCACATATTCAAAAGCCTTCATCATCCTGCCTTTTATCCATCCATCTATCCATCCATCCATTCATCCATCCATCCATCCATCTCTACCTTTCTGCAATCAATGATTCCTTGAACTTATATAAAGCAAAAATTAAAATATCCAGGATTATATCCAAAAAACCTTGTATTCTGACACACAGCACCCAAACCACAACACATCACATAACCAACCACCACGCAAAAACTAACCCTACCTTACACAAAAGGGATGTTGGAAATAGCCAGAATTCTCCAACCTCTAGGAATAGCAATAGCCCACAAACCCACAGCTACACTCTGCCAGGAATTATCCAGAACCAAAGACAAGATACAGAAAGATGAAAGAAACAATGTAATTTACAAAATCAACTAACAATTGTCCTATGTTTGTCCTATGTAGGACAAACCTCACATCAATTAAAAACCAGGATCCCTAAACACTGGCTGGCAGTCAAATGCCACAATTCCAAAACCTTAATCTCTACCCACACTGACACCAAACAGCATCAGTTCAATTGGAGCAACACAAAAATCATCAGCCACACTACCACCCACCATGCTCCTGAGTTCATCAAAGCCTGGCACTCCACATCAATTCCATAGACACATTGACCTACAACCAGCCTATGACTCCCTCTGAATCCAAATCAACTGCACAGCCAACCAGAGAGAGCACCAACCCTCAACCAACCCAAGCAAGTCCCCACCCAGCATTTCATCTTCCAATGACCTTCACCTGATGTAACCTCCCCATCACAAGACCCATCACAATTCTCCCACTAATGAGTCACACCTGACCCATCACAAGACCTGTTGACCACACAAAGCCCTTATAAACTGAAGAACACTAACACTGACACCCCCTAAACTCTGCTGAAGATGTTACCTACCCTGGTAATGAAACATTTGGAAACCAACCCACAAGCTTGGAGAATGAACCTTCACCCTCATCCTACACCCAAGCTACAGATATTCACCACTATTGCATCCAGGATTATGTTAAAGCCAATTTGAATCACAATAAAAATAAGAATAACCAGATGTGTGCACTTCAATTTTTAGAATTCTTTATCAAACTTCATCACTGCTGAATGTTCTGGGATATTATGTTGATATATCTGGAGGAAAAGTATTAACTAACTTATTTTTAAGACAACACATTTGTAATGGGACCTCTTTGGTTTAGGGTTTAATCTAGCCTGCAACCCCTTGTGTGGTGCTATTCTTCCACTGTCACCAGAACACAGGAGAGAAAAGAGGTACTGACATTATCTGACCAACAGAAGGCCTCCTTGAGAAGGCCTTGACCTTGTCTTACTTTTATTCTCTGCTCTGGAAGTTAAACTCTTGAGAATCTAAATCACCCTTTTATAATCTGATACTTTTAATATGCTGTCATACCAGATAGCTAGAACAGGGCTTTTCAACCAGTGGTATGGGTACCACCTGTGGTACATTGGCACCTGGCAGGTGGTATGCAAGCATCCTAGAAAAGTGGCAGCGGGGGAGGGGAATGAGCTGAACTGGTGGTAGCACCGCACAGGCCCGAGTGAGAGATGGCTGGAGCTGCAGGGCTGTCAGGGCTCAGCAGAAGTGCCAGGATCAATGCCAGGCTCCAGCTGAAGTTCAGCAGTGATCCCGGTGCTTCTGGTGAGCTCAGAAGAAGCACCGATCAGCTGGAATGTTGCAGCATCTCCAGGGTCTTGTGATTTACATTCAGATGCTTGGCAACTGATTCATATTTATGACGGTCACAGTGTCCCAGGGTCATGTGAAGTGACCAAAACTTGCTGCAACCACCCAGCAGAGGGGGGGGAAATAAAAACCAAACACCCATCCCACCCCACCCCCGCTGCCAATCCTCAACAGAAATGCTCACAACAATGAAAACCTCGGACAGGAGGAAGACCGCCGACGGGTGGGCAGGCAGGTATCTTGCTCAGCTGTAGCTTGGGGGGAACACTTTTTTAGTGCCATTGTAACTTCGAACACTCACTAAGCAAACTGTTGTAAATTGAGGATTACCTGTACTTCACTTTTTTCCTTTTTTTTGTCATCAAGTTTTTGACACCTTGCTAGGCGACTGGTGGTACTCTGATGTTGCCATATCCTAAAAGTTGTACAATGGGTGAAAAAGTTGAAAAGCCCTGAGCTAGAAGGTAAGGAATACATACTGGGGACTTTCTGTAGGATAAGGATTTACAGTTTTATTCTGAACAAGGACCACAGTTGTTTCAATGGCCTCTGAGGGCAGCAGCAAACATAGCTGTTGATGCTGTGACAGAGCAGGTAGCGTTGTACAAAAATATTTGGCTCAAGGGGGATTAGGATAAGGAATCTCCCCAGATTTAAGTCTACTTTGTCCTGGGGGAAGGTTGTGTATCTAGATTTTGGGACATGATAATACACATTTTGGATGCCTAAATGGGAAAGTATTTTTATAGAGAATGCAGTGCTTCAAAAATGAGCAGTGTTCCCAGTCATTTATTCAACATCATAATTGTACTGGGAAGTGCCAGTATTGACAAGATGATTCTCCTTAAATCATAGACTTGGTAATGAACTCTGAAAATATGGCTTAAATGGAAAATACCATACATAAAGAGAATTATCTCTGAGTGGTCTTTTATATTTAGACTGGATCTAAGCATGACATCAGCATGCACTAGTATGTCCCCCCTTTCCTCCTCCTTTTTCATGATATTACCTTCATCTCATCCTCAATCCATATCTGAGGCAGATTAAGGTTGACCCTAGGTGCTCTGGTATTAAAGTCATTTTCCCCTTGAAATGGGTAAGAGGTTATGGCAGTTGTCATGGCTTAAACAGAGATATGCATTACAAGATATGCCAGATGCTCCAAAAACATAAAGGATCATATTAAAGTGTATTTCTTTTTCCATGGCATATTTCTATGTCACTTGATAGCTACAAGTTGGAAGGACAGCTTAAGAACAACTATTAAACCAAGTTGTGTCTGTTGGTTATAGACAGAAAACCACTTTGCCAAATGGTAATAGATAATAGGCAGCATAGAGATAATCTAGTTCAGCCTTTTCCAATTAATATTCTGTGTTAACTGAGAATTATGGAAACTGAAGTATAGTAAAGCAGGTTGAAGGAGATTGGAGTAATTGATCATCACTTTGGCTTACAGCAATGTAAAAAGATCATCTGACAAATTTTAATAGTGCTGTTAAATATGAAGGATTTTTATTAACTTCATTACAAATATAATAATAGAGTAAATTTGTCATAAATAATTATTCAGAACCATAAATAGAAATTTAAGGAATACATGCAGAACTGATACCAACCAAAGATAATAGAGGATTTTTGTCTTTTAAAAATAAGTTTTCTATTATGATTCCATGAGCCCTGGAAACAAAGAGCCATATAAAATGAAATTATAAAAGGCATTTCGAAAAAAGGAGGTGAAAGATTTTGTACAGGATTTCCTGTTTTTCTTACTTTCTTGTAAGTTGTAGCGTTGTGAAATATTAAAGAAAAAGCAACATACAAACACTGAGAGTATAATATGAATGTTAAATTTAGCTGCATCATAAGAAAAAGGAAATTTTAAAAAGGTGACCCATACATTGGAAACAAATAAATGTATACTACTGAATGGTTTCCATTTACCTATAATTCTTTAGACCTATAATTCTTTAATATATTATATACATTGTTGGATTATTTGTACTTATTTCCTCTTCTTAATGTATCATGGGAAAGAGCAGTAGGAGTCTTCACTAATTCATTATGAGCACTTTCACCACATATTTTTTGATATTAAAGTGGTATGAAAATGATACATTAAATAATATCCAACATCATAATTACATTACATGAACATCTCTGAGTACAAAACCTATAATGTGTAGTATAGTTTTCCACCTACTGCCTTCCAGATATTTTGGAGTTCTAGTGTCCAGAATGCTCCACTTGGCCATTACCCATCACACAATATCTTCTTTCAAAACAGAATAAATTATTGAGAGCAAGGAATTCACACATATTTGTATTTTTGTGATCTGGACCTTCACATGTTCTGCATTTTATGTTTCAGGTCTCCATGTTATTAGCTTTATAAATAACTCAAACATATCTGATACTCCTTCCTCCTCCTATTTCCCCCACAACAATGAACCTGTGAGATGAGTTAGGCTGAGAGAGAGTGACTGGCCCAAAGTCATACAGTTGAAGGAAGGACGTGAACTTGGCTAAGGAAGGACTTGAACTCACAGTCTCCTGTTTTCTTGCCTGGTACCTTAATCAATAGACCAAAGTGGCTCTTTATGTGGTCTACTTCTTTTTTGTAATGTTTTTGTTATGTATCTAATACTCCTTCCTCCTCCTATTTTCCTCACAACAATGAACCTGTGAGATGAGTTAGGCTGAGAGAGAGTGACTGGCCCAAAGTCACACAGTTGACTTTTGTTATGTATTTGGTTCTTGTAGGCATTGAGTGAGACAAAAGTTTCAAACAGCAACAAGGTTTATTCAAGTCAGAACATAACAGAACATAACAGAAGCAAACTAATAGCTGCTGTGCAGCTATTTATACACTTGGCCTCTAGGTGGTGACCAATATATTTAAAGCAGCAGTTTCCCGCCCAAAGCCTACTTAACCAGCTGGAGACAGCCAGTCTAGTTCAGCCCAGCAACCGTTACAAAACATGCAAGTAGGTCAGCCATTAACAAACAGTTTTAAGCAAGTAATTACAGCATATAAGGACAGTACATTACAACTCTTCCCCCTGGATAGCACAAACTCTCATTTGTTTACATAATCTTGTAGGTACTTAGATGGCCTTCGTGCTTGTTCGGAACGTCAGGGGGTTACCGGGAGCTCCTGGTCTACCTGCTTGCCTGCCAGGCTGGGTAGACCTGGGCTCTGCAGTTCGGTGGAGTCAAAAGGACTCGAGTGGCTTTGGCTGGCCTGTCCCAGTCAGCCCAAACCAAAGTCCAATTGTGCAGCGAAATCGGCAGAGCTGCTACTGGGTGTAGAATGACTGTCCAGCTCCTTTGATACAGTCTGTATCTCCGGGGGGGGGACTCTTCTACAGCCCCTTCCCTATCCTCTTGTGCCCGAGTTCTCTCAGAGCGTGCAAACTGCTCCGTTGGATTACTGATTTGTGGACCCAGTGTCTGTCCCTCTTGGAAGTCCTGAGCCTGCAACTGATCTGCTAGCTGCCGACGCAGCTGATTAATATGTCAGCAAATGACTTGCCCATCTTCCAGCACCACCTCGTAGGAAAGTGGTCCTGACACCTTAACAACTCTTGCTGCTACCGAAAAGGCCCCCTGACCGTAATTCCGGGTCCAAACCTGGTCCCCCACTTGTAAGTTCCTTGGTCCCTTTGGATGTGCAGTGTCTGAGGTTACTCTGTCAGGGTGCAGCCTGCCCAGTTTAGTGATCATCTTCCTGCCTCAGCGAAGCTCTGCTGGGCTCTTGCCTGTGGCGGTGCAAGGTGTTGTGTGCTGGCATAATAGGAAATCAGCCAGCCTGTGGTGCCAATCCCCTGTGACAATGCGTTTCAGGGATTCTTTGTTTGTGCAAACCATGCGTTCTGCCTGACTGTTCGATGATGGGTGAAAGGGAGCTGACATGGCGTGCCTTATGAGGTTGGCCCTGAGAAAGGCCTGGAATTCTGAAGTGGTGAACTGGGCCCCGTTGTCGGAGACTACGACATCTGGAAGCCCATGTGTTTCAAATAGTTTCCTCAGCACCTGGATGGTCCTAGTGTTAGACACAAAAATAGTCACAAATTGAAATCCACTCTGTTTGTGTTACAAATAGAAAAGAAGTTTATTAGACTTCACAACAAAGTCTAAAAAAATAATGGTTTGCAAAGTGTGGTGGATTCAGGAAGGCAAACAATGTAGCCAAGCACTGAACCACACCCCAAATTCCAAAATCACATATTATTATACATCCTATTGCGACGCGCCATTCCCTCCTCCATGGCCCCATTGGCTTAGGCTTTGGAGGTTACAATCTATCAGAAGCGCCTAAACAGAATACATTATCTCTGCCCCTGTTTGCTTAAGATCCCTCCCCTACTATCAATTCTAGAGGAGAGATGTCTCCCATCTTCTACACCTGCCAGGGGTACCAGGCACCAGAAAGTACTTAAAAACAATTCGTAGATGGTGACTCACATTGGGCCCCATGGTAACTCCTGTTTTCCCCCTTTTCCACTTGAGGCTTGTATTTTTCCCCATATACTCAAAGCATCTACTCAGGCAATTGATTATAAAATGATTATTATAAAATATAAAATACAATTACATGATAATACTAAAAGCATATATATATATATATATATATATATATATATATATATATATATATATATATATATATATATATATATATATATATATATATATATATATATATATATATATATATATATAAAGGTAAAGGTAAAGGTTCCCCCGCACATGCGTGCTAGTCGTTTCCGACTCTAGGGGCCGGTGCTCATCTCCGTTTCATAGCCGAAGAGCCAGCGTTTGTCCGAGGACGTCTCCGTGGTCATGTGGCCGGCATGACTAGACGCCAAAGGCGCACGGAACGCTGTTACCTTCCCACCGGAGTGGTCCCTATTTTTCTACTTGCATTTTTATGTGCTTTCGAACTGCTAGGTGGGCAGAAGCTGGGACGAGTAACAGGCGCTCACTCTGTTACGCGGCACTCGGGATTCGACCCGTCAAACTGCCGACCTTCTGATCGACAAGCTCAGCGTCCTAACCCACTGAGCCACCGCGTCCCTATATATATATATATATATATATATATATATATATATATATATATATATATATATATATATATATATATATATATATATTTATTTATTTCCCCTTCATGGATTACTGCCTTGTCATGGCGAAGGGGCTTGCGTAATTCAATGAAGCTATGAGCTATGCCGTGCAGGGCCACCCAAGACGGACAGGTCATAGCAGAAAGTTCTGACAAAACGTGATCCACTGGAGAAGGAAATGGCAAACCACTCCAGTATCTTTGCCATGAAAACCCTATGGACAGTACCAAAAGGCAAAACGATATGACGCTGGAAGATGAGCCCCTCAGGTTGGAAGGCGTCCAATATGCTACTGGGGAAGAGCAGAGGGCTAGTACTAGTAGCGCCAGAAAGAATGAAGCGACTGGGCCAAAGCCGAAAGGACGCTCAGCTGTGGATGTGTCTGGTGGTGAAAGGAAAGTCCGATGCTGTAAAGATTCTTTCTCCATAGGAACCTGGAATGTAAGATCCATGAATCAAGGAAAGCTGGACGTGGTCAAACAAGAGATGACAAGACTAAACATCTTAGGTATCAGCGAACTAAAATGGACAGGAATGGGTGAATTTAATTCAGATGACCATCAGGTATACTACTGCGGGCAAGAATCCCTCAGAAGAAATGGAGTAGCCTTCATAGTCAATAAAAGAGTAGGAAAAGCAATACTGGGATACAATCCTCAAAATGACAGAATGATCTCAGTTCGAATCCAAGGCAAACCATTCAATATCACAGTAGTCCAAGTCTATGCCCCAACCACCGGTGCTGAAGAGGATGAAATTGACTGGTTCTATGAAGCCCTACAGCACCTTATAGAACTAACACCAAAAAATGATGTCCTTATCATCATGGGGGATTGGAATGCTAAAGTAGGAAGCCAAAAGATAACCGGAATAACAGGCAAGTTTGGCCTTGGAGTACAAAATGAAGCAGGGCACAGGCTGATAGAATTTTGTCAAGAGAATACGATGGTCATAGCAAACACTCTTTTCCAACAACCCAAGAGACGGCTCTACACATGGACATCACCAGACGGTCAACACAGAAATCAGATTGACTATATGCTCTGCAGCCAAAGATGGAGAAGCTCTATACAGTCAGTAAAAACAAGACCAGGAGCTGACTGTGGCTCAGACCATGAGCTTCTTGTTGCAAAGTTTAGGCTTAAATTAAAGAAAGTAGGGAAAAGCGCTAGGCCAGTCAGGTATGAATTAAATCATATCCCTGTTGAATATACAGTAGAGGTGACAAATAGATTTAAGGAATTAGATCTGATAGACAGGGTGCCTGAAGAACTATGGACAGAGGTTCGCAACATTGTACAAGAGGTAGCAACCAAAACCATCCCAAAGAAAAAGAAATGCAAGAAAGCAAAATGGCTGTCTGAGGAAGCTTTGCAAATAGCTGAGGAAAGGAGGGAAGCGAAAGGCAAGGGAGAAAAAGAAAGATACGCCCATTTGAATGCAGAATTCCAGAGAATAGCTAGAAGAGATAAGAATGCCTTCTTAAATGAACAATGCAAAGAAATAGAAGAAAACAATAGAATAGGGAGGACCAGAGATCTTTTCAAGAAAATTGGAGAGATGAAAGGAACGTTTAATGCAAAAATGGGCATGATAAAGGACCAAAATGGCAGGGACCTAACAGAGGCAGAAGAGATTAAGAAGAGGTGGCAAAATTACACAGAAGAACTATACAAGAATGAGCTTAACGTCCCTGATAATCACAATGAGGTGGTCACTGACCTCGAGCCAGACATCCTAGAATGTGAAGTGAAGTGGGCCTTAGAAAAGCTGAGCAACAACAAAGCTAGTGGAGGTGACAGTATTCCAGCTGAGCTATTCAAAATCTTAAAAGACGATGCTGTAAAAGTGCTACACTCAATTTGCCAACAAATTTGGAAAACTCAACAGTGGCCACAGGATTGGAAAAGATCAGTTTACATTCCAATTCCAAAGAAAGGCAGTGCCAAAGAATGTTCAAACTATCGCACCATTGCACTCATTTCACATGCTAGTAAAGTTATGCTTAAAATTCTACAAGCTAGACTCCAGCAGTATGTGGATCGAGAACTACCAGAAGTACAGGCAGGATTTCGAAGAGGCAGAGGAACTAGAGATCAAATTGCTAACATACGCTGGATCATGGAGAAAGCTAGAGAGTTCCAGAAAAACATCTACTTCTGCTTCATTGACTATGCTAAAGCCTTTGATTGTGTGGATCATAACAAACTGTGGCAAGTCCTTAAAGAGATGGGCATACCAGACCATCTTATTTGTCTCTTGAGAAATCTATATGCGGGCCAAGAAGCAACAGTGAGAACTGGACACGGAACCACTGATTGGTTCAAAATTGGGAAAGGAGTCCGGCAAGGCTGTATACTGTCGTCTTGCCTATTTAACTTATATGCAGAGCACATCATGAGAAAGGCAGGGCTAGATGAATCAAAAGTTGGAATTAAGATTGCCGGAAGAAACATCAACAACCTAAGATACGCAGATGATACCACTCTAATGGCCTAAAGTGAAGAAGAACTAAAGAGCCTCTTGTTGCGGGTGAAGAAGGAGAGTGCAAAAGTTGGGTTGAAACTAAACATTAAGAAAACCAAGATCATGGCATCTGGCCCTCTCAATTCCTGGCAAATAGATGGGGAAGAAATGGAGGTAGTGACAGATTTTATTTTCCTGGGCTCCAAGATCACTGCAGATGGGGACTGTAGCCAAGAAATTAAAAGACGCTTGCTCCTTGGAAGGAAAGCCATGGCAAATCTAGACAGTACACTAAAAAGCAGAGACATTACCCTGTCAACAAAAGTGCGTATAGTCAAGGCTATGGTCTTCCCAGTTGCAATGTATGGCAGTGAAAGCTGGACCATAAGAAAGGCTGAGCGCCAAAGAATTGAAGCCTTTGAACTATGGTGCTGGAGAAGACTCCTGCGAGTTCCTTGGACTGCAAGGCGATCAAACCGGTCAGTCCTAGAGGAGATCAACCCTGACTGCTCTTTAGAAGGCCAGATCCTGAAGCTAAAACTCAAATACTTTGGCCACCTAATGAGAAGGAAGGACTCACTGGAGAAGAGCCTAATGCTGGGAAAGATTGAGGGCAATAGAAGAAGCGGACGACAGAGAATGAGGTGGCTGGATGGAGTCACTGAAGCAGTAGGCGTGAGCCTAGATGGACTCCAGAAGATGGTAGAGGACAGGAAGGCCTGGAGGAACATTGTCCATAGGGTCGCGATGGGTCGGACACGACTTTGCAACTAACAACAACAACAAAATATACCGGTATATATTTAAATTTCCTCACTACTTCCAGTTATTTTCCACACTAGCAATAGTCATATTGGAAATTGGAACCACCTCCAACCATTTAGAGTGGCTATCAACCACTATTAAAAACAGCTGTCCCTGAAAGAGCCCAGCAAAATCCATGTGGATTCTTGACCACAGTGTGTGTGTTTTCTCCCATCGGTGGACAGGGTTCTGCGGCATCTCCGGTCTGGATTGTTGACATGTATAACACCCATGTACTTGGACCTTAATAGTTTTATCTAGCCCTGGCCACCAGAGGTAGCTCCTCACCAGTGTCTTCATCTGAACGATTCCCGAATGGCCTTCGTGTAGAGACTGGAGAACCCTGAGCCTGAGTGAGCTGGGGACTATAACCCTACTGCCCCAAAGGATACACCTTATGAGCTGACAGCTCATTTTTTCGTATAAAAAAACTTTGGAACTCTGTTCCTGGGCTATTTTCAAGCCATCCTGTGTGAATCCACGCCAACACGTGACTTAGGGTTTTGTCGGCTGACGTCTCCCACATGTAGGGGGAATTCTAGCAAATCCTGTATAGCTAAAATGCATGCAGCCGGAGCCGGATCTAGCTCCATGTGCGGCAAGGGAAATCTGCTAAGGCCATCTGCGTGGCCCATTTCTTTGCCTGGTTTGTGGATCAGCCTTTAATTGTAGGCCGAAAGGAATAAGACCACCTCAACATTCGTGGTGACAGAATTTGAGGTGTCTGCTTGTTCGTTGTGAACAATCCTAGCAAGGACTTGTGGTCAGTAAAGATCATGAAATGGCACCCATACAAATAGTCATGGGACTTTTTAACCCCGGCCACAATGGCCAAGGCCTCTTTGTCAATTTGTGCGTAATTACACTCAGCAGAAGACAGGGTCCTCGAGTAATAAGTGATGGGAGACTGTTTCCCATCAGCCAATAAATGGCTCAACACAGCCCCAACCCCATAAGGGGACGCATCACATGCAATGCAAACTGGCAGCTTTTTGTTAAAGTGTGTGAGCACCGAGTTTGAGGATAACAGTGCTTTGACTGCCTGGAAACTTCTTTTGTGGATCTTAGTCCACTGCCACTGAGTGTTTTTGTCTAAGAGCTGGTGTAACAGCTCTGCCACTGCGGACTTGTTTGGGAGGAATGCATGATAAAAAAATTAAAAGGCCCAAGAAGGCTTGAAGCTCCCCCTTGGAACTAGGGCTTGGTGTCAGCTGAATCGCTTTTAGCTTTGACTCTACAGGATGGATGCCATCGGCATCGATACGAAACCCCAAGAATTCAGTAGACTGAACCCCAATCTTGCATTTTTCCTTTTTTAATTTGAGTCCCACTGCACAGAACCGCTGAAGGACAGCTCTGAGCCACTCAACCAGAACTTCTGTGGATTCCCTGGTGATGAGTATGTCATCGAAGTAGGGGCAGACCCCAGGAATACCCTTGAATGTACACTTCATTACTCCTTGAAAAATCCCTGGGGCTACACTCACCCTGAATTGTAGATGCTTGACCTTGAAGGCCCCCCTATGTGTGACAATTGTTTGGACGGCTGCTGTGGCCTTGTCCACCGGCAGCTGTTGATAGGCCTGTGCTAAATCTAATTTAGAAAACACACGGCCTCCTTGCAACAATGCCAGAATATGGCTGACGACTGGGACAGGGTATGCGTGCTGTTGTAGTGCCCGGTTAATGGTGCACTTGTCAGCCCATATTCGTACCTCTCTGTTGGCCTTGAGTGGCATTACAATGGGGGTTTCCCACTTGCCACTGTCTACGGGCTGCAAAACCCCCTGACTGACAAGCTTGTCCAGCTCTGCATTGATTTTATGCTTTAACGCAAAAGGCACTCGACGGGGCTTAACCCGGATTGGTGCTATGAGGGGATCAAGTTTAAAAGTTATCGGAGGGCCCTTGTACTCTCCCAAACATGGGCCAAAAACATTTGCAAATTCCTTGCAGACTGAAGACAAGTCTGTCGTTTGAGTCCGGTGAATGTCGGTTATTTGGATGCCCAATGCATCGAACCAATCGAGCCCTATGAGGCTTGTACATTGGCCTTCCACCACAATAACATCTAGTGGGCCAAAAAACCCCTTGAATTTCACCGCAAGTGTGGCTTCGCCTTTGACTGCCACTCTGGAGTTCTGGAAGACTGTGGGTAAAATTGTTAGGAATTGTTGTGCAGAGGTCTCCTTGTGCTACCAAGGAGTTGCACAGACAAGGAAGGGTACTGAGAGCAGTAAGAGTCACACAGTAACCACAAGAGTACACTGAGTTGTGAAAACAGAAAGTATTTTACTTTTGAGGTGGTGTAAAAACAAAAATGCACGGTCAAAAAGAAACAGTCCAGGTCATACACAATAGCAACAGTCCAAGGAGTATTCCAAATACAAAGTCTTCTTACTGGTCCAGAGGTCAAAAACACAGTTGTTCAGGTTTATCACAGTAGTAAACCAACAGTACAGCAAAACAGAGCAAAAACAGTAATAGTAGAGAAAACAGTGAATTCAGAGAGAGAGAAGCTACGTTCCTAGCTCCCTCTTATGGCCATGTGAACACTTACACACCCATTGTCCAATTAACATCTTAAAGTCACAACATCATAGTTTATATATTTTCAACCCAACGATGTAGGCTATCACCATATGCCTAACAAAAATGTTAGATGGTCGAAGTTTGACCCATCTGTTGCTATGGCTGCAAACTTGCTGGAAGGTTCCAATTGAGATGATGGACACAGCAGAGCCTGTGTCTAGTTCCATTCTACATGGAACACCCTGAAGTTCAACCTGCAGTTGCAACTTCTGTTTAAGAGGTCGGTGGGCACCAGTGCGGAACACATTCCTACGACTGGAATAGAACCCTACTCGGTGTTGCCCCAGGGCCCCGGTACCTCTCCTGAATAAGTCATCTAGCTGGCGGTCCCTCTGGTGACCTCGACAAACGGTGGCAATGTGGCCTGGTTTCCCACACGCCCGGCACATGGTTGTTTTGAAACAGCAATCCGCGCGTTGATGGCAGCCTCCGCAGCCCATGCACCTGGGGAACAAAACTGCCTTGTCAGTTTGCCTCGGTCTCTTCTCCTGGTGCCTCTGTATCTTCTCGACTTCATGGTTAGAATCGGTGTCTTCCAACCGCTCGGCATCCTCGTGGACGGTTTCTGTGTTTGGTGCATTTTTGGAGGGCCACAGCGCCTTCATGGCTCCTCTGGCAGCTTCGTCCGCCATGACCTCCTTCAAGGCCTCCTGTATTGAGAGAGTCTCCTTAGCAAAATGTTTTTGTTGGAGCTCTTGGTTCCTGAGTCCACAGACTACGTGGTCTCTTAGTCTCTCTTCTAAGTCGGCGAAATTGCAAAGTCATGATGCTTGCCAAAGTGCTGCAATGAATTCCATTGCTGACTCACTGGGTTGTTGTTTGCATTGCTCAAAGGCGTGCCTCAACGCTATCATGGATAACTTCGGCTCGAAGTGGTTGTGCAGTTTTTTCTTTAAGTCAGCATAGGTGATGGACTCCAGTAACACCAGGGCAACCAAGTTCTCGGCGATATCGAAGGTGGCTGGGCTGCACACGCAGAGGAGGGTTGTGGCCTTCAGCCCATCTTTGCTGACTCGATTGGCGTGGAGGTAGTTTTCCACACGGGAAATGTAGGGCGACCATCTTTCCGGGTGTGTCACATCGAACTCTTTGAGCTTTCTGACCTTCACCATGAGTAGTAGTCTTCGTGGCTCGAGTCTCGCGTTGCCTACTGGCTTCTGCATAGGCCCTATGACGGATCCATAGGGCTGGGTGGTCTCCAGCATGGCTTGCTAGGCAGACCGAGGGGGGGAACATAGTTCCTGCCAGGGTCTGTCCTGGCCTCACCCCCTAGTGACTTCAGACTCTTACGATGAAGCAACACATCCCATCCTTGTTGCCAGTGTTATGTATTCGGTTCTTGTAGGCATTGAGCGAGATGAAGGGTTCAAACAGCAACAAGGTTTATTCAAGTCAGAACCTAACAGAAGCAAACTAATATCTGCTGCGCAGCTATTTATATGTTTGGCCTCTAGGCGGCAACCAATAGATTTAAAGCAGCAGTTTCCCACCCAAAGCCTACTTAACCAGCTAGAGACAGCCAGTCTAGTTCAGCCCAGCAACCGTTACAAAACATGCAAGTAGGTCAGCCATTAACAGTTTAAACACAAAGCAAGTAATTACAGCATAGAAGGCCAGTATATTACAGTTTTCCTGTATTTATTTGGATTCACTTAGCTAGCAACAAACTAGCTAGGTCAGGGGTCAGCAACCTGAAACAGCAAAAGAGCCACTCGGAACCGGTTCCGTCAGACACACAAAAAAGTGGGAGCCGCAAAATGTGCGCGTGCATGCATGTACCCACCCGCATGTGCAGAACAAGGCAAAATGTGCACCACCCCAATGCCCACGCCGCATCCTGAGCCACACGCACCTGTCACTGCCTGGTGCCGCCAGCTTACCGGGGGGGGGGGACTCGCAGGCCGAGACGACCGCGGAGGGCGGCGCAAAGACGAGGAAGGAAACGGCCTTTCAGAGGATCCCGCCTGGCCCCCCTTCAGAGGCAATGGGCCCTTCCCTGGCCGAAGGAAGCCTCTTGAGCATCTCCCACAGCGCGGCTCCCCCGAGCCAGGAGGCACCTGCGCGGCAGTGGCGGCGGGTCTCCCTGGCAACGGGCGCTGGCTCGCAGTGCTGCCTTCAGCCCAGGCGCCACCAGAACCACCCAAGCGCCCTGCCCCTCTCCCCGGGGCCTCCAAACCTCCGTCACTCCATTCTCTCAATGGGAATGGGGCGGCGGAGGTTTGCAGAGCTGCTGCCTTTGTCCGCATTTCCTTCAGGGCTGAAAGAAACGTACACAAAGGCAGCAGCTCTCCAAACAGGGCGGCAGAGGTTTGGAGAGCTGCTGCCTTCGTCCGTGTTACTTTCGGAGCCGAAAGAAATGCAGAAACAGGTAGCAGCTCTCCAAACCTCAGTTCTCCAAACCTCTGCCGCAGCTGTCAAAACCGTAGCTCTCCAAACCTCCATCACCCCATTCTCTCAATGGGACTTTTTTACTCCCACTTTTTTTTTCAGAACTGCACATGGCGGAAGAGGGCTGGGAGCCGCACGCGGCTCCAGACCCGCAGGTTGCCGACCCATGAGCTAGGCTAATCAGGCATCATTAATTAAGAAAAGATGCTTCTAAGGACATACTTGCTGCTATGTTAGGATGGGTAAATACAACTGAATTTATGATCAAGAAAGAAAAGTGTCAAGAGCTATGGCTATTTCTTTCATAAATATGTGCAGTAGTTTGTACAATAAATGATTAGGTGTTTCTGATTTTTCTCTGATCTAATTATGCTGATTTTTTAAAAAGTATATTAAATATATATTATATTAATCCTAATGAACAATTTAATAATACTGTATTGAAGCCTACTTGAGATAAAATACCACCCAAAATATATAATGTGGCAATTAATCTTCCCACAGACAGCTACTGAATATTTCTTCTTTCAATTATGATGTAATGATGTATTCTGAAGTTTTGTTTCTTTGTTCATTCTGTTTCAGATAAAAGTTATATGGCCAATCAACAACTCAACTTCTCTGAGTCACTTTAATTTGGTGTCAGTTTATGCCACTGTGCTTCTAAACAAGATTGTTTTATTTTTAGGGACAGGAAATGGGCAGCTGTTGAAGGTAGGTTATGCCATGAATCATTATGATTTCACTAGTTCATATATCAGGTTTATGTAAAATTGCAGAAAACAGTATTCATATTTGGATCTATTTTTCTTCAATGTGTTTTTAATAAAAAATAATACCATTAATATAAATAATCAATATACTTAGTTTTTAAGAACTCACAAATAATCTGCACATGGAATTTATCTTTTGAGTGGAATAAAACATGTTGGTTCATGCATTTGCACTATTTGCACATTTAGAGCTTCCACTTTCCATAAATCAAATAGAAAATATTTTGAAGGAAGACAGGTTTTACATTATTCACTTTGAAAAAAGCTACTTTTTTAAAAAATACATTCTTTGCTACTTTAGATTTAATAATATGTTCATTTGATTTAACCGTGGTATTTTGAACAATATATAATACTACAGTTTTATAAGCCACAGTTTACAAACTGGCTAGGCTAGACTCATACATTAAGCCACTATAACAGAAGTTACATAATGATTTTGTACAATGTTAGAATATAGCTTATGTTTTTACTATAGCAACAGCGTCTATAACTATTTACACTCTTTTCAGCCTTTCTCTTTCTTTCTTTCTTCTTTCTTTCTTTCCTTCCTTCCTTCCTTCCTTCCTTCCTTCTTTCTCTCTTTTCTCTTTTCTCTTTTCTCTTTTCTTTTCTTTCTTTTTTATTAAATAATTTTAGCAAGGTAAAAGTCAGCCTTAATCTTTTCTCACAGTTATTTAAGACCACATCGGAAAAGAACTTGTGATGATGAATAGCTGGCAGAAGAGTACAGGACAACTCTATTCCAAACTGTTTGCAAGTTTATGTTCATTAAATATATCCTGTTTTTATAGATTGTTCTTGATGACAAAATGAAGCCAAATTGTCCAGAAATTTTATATGAAATTAAGGAAGAAACACCCATTTTCCATAGGCTTGAACTTGACCCTACGGATCAGAATTACATCTATCTACCATCTAATAATATGGTTGGTTGAATTTTAAATTACACTCTAGAATTCCATTTATGTGCTATTTCCAAAGTTGGTTATAAAACTTCATATAGCCAAGTATCAAAGGCCAGCAAAGCTATTGCAAATATTCCAATTGTTTTCTGATAAAGTTTTATAGTAAAAAGATTCTGGAATGCCCATGGAAATTTTAGAGGATAATAAAAAATTGCTACACACTGGATTTTTTTGGCGGGGGGAGGGAGAGGACTTTGGAAAATTCTTACAACATCAGGTCCTAAGAATCACCCCGTCCTAGTAATTTAATATTGCAAGTATTGCCCCTTTTCACATTCTGCAGTATTCACATTCTTCCACTTTACAATCACTGCTTTCTATTTATCTTATTCCACATTGTGATTGGTCCAAGACATCAACATTATCAGTCTTTCTTTTTGTAAGTTCACTTAGCATTATTGCAACTCTTCATTGATAATGGAGAAAAAACTGAACACCTCCTAGTGATTTAATAGAATTAATAGAGTCCATCTGAGCTTAACAGAAATTGTTATGAACCTTCCTAGAAATAGAAAGATGGACTTAGAGGTTGGCCAGAAGTGTATTTCAAAATGAATTTTAGCAGTAGTTTCTGGTGAATTTGCCTATAGTTAGATATATACAAAATAATTAAATAGAACATTAAAACATTAATGCAGCAGCTCACATTATAATACTTTATTCTAGTATTCTAATAAAGCATATTTGTTTGAATACCTCTCTATATTTTTAACAGTTATAACGTTATTTAAAAATAGCTATTCTTTTTTGTGTATCTTGAACTCATAAAAATATTATTTGATTTGCTTGGAATGGCTGATAAGGAATTTGCAAAAGGTACTTTTTAATTTTTTTAGATCAGGAGAATACAGGTTGCAAATTGCAGCAAATATATTTCCTGTAGAGATTGTTTATCTGCAATGGACCCACACTGTGGATGGTGCCACACAAAGAAAAGGTATTTATCTTTTAATTAATATTGTAATGCAATATAATTAATATTTCATGGACAGTCTAAATGTCTGTTCAAAATTATATGTGTTTTGAAAGAAAAGAAGGAAGGAAGGAAGGAAGGAAGGAAAAGGAAAGAAAGAAAGAAAGAAAGAAAGAAAGAAAGAAAGAAAGAAAGAAAGAAAGAGAAAGAAAAAGAAAGAAAGAGATTTTTTTATTTCTGTAAAAATTTTCACTAAGGCAGGGATTTTCAGATTTTGCAATTATGTGACTCCTAAAAATTATAAATTAATTTCTGCAGAAATACATTTCAGTATTTATTGCTATGTTTCAGATGGATGAATCTAAGGGCAACATTCTTTGGAACCTCTGTTCAGAAAAAAAGAGCATTGGATTCCATAACAGTGTTCAAAAGAAGCAATATCTTTGCTTAAGATCTTTTAAGTGCCTGAATGAGAGAAATCATAAGTTTCATTTAAGGTTTATTTAGTTCTTTTTCCAAAGCAAAATAAATAATGCTCTTTATATAAATGTCCCGAAACAGCTTGCACGCCAGCTTTAAAAAAAATGGTGCTGTTTTCCCAGAATATAGGGATTACAAGTCCATGAATTCCCTGCTAGCAATTGTGAGTTCTAGAAGCTATTCCCAAAAATTATATAAAGATCAGTGAACTTTAATCTAATCTAGTTGAACTTCTTTATGTTCTTAATTCCAGGCTTCCAAAACTTTAAATTTAGGTCTCTCCAAATCTGAATGTCAAGTCATTACATTGAGTCCTGGCTTTGGCTGTTTTGTAAAATAATTTATTGAATCATAAAAATACCATATAAGCAAATGCAGCAGAGCATGATAATCTGGTTAGGCCAATCTGTTTCCCAGGAATGCTTGTGTTGCTTCCACAAACAATACAGCAACTTTTTTTTACAAAAATAGTTGAATAGAAATGGGGTAGAACCCCCCCCCCAAACCATATTTGATGTGAAACATCCTTTCAGCCTATTATGAGCTGAGGATAGCATTCAGAAATGGCTAGTGAAAACAGTTAGTGTGAATTGCTATATAGAGTCAAAACATGTTTTAGTATTTCTGTAACAAGATATATTTGTATTTTCTTCAGCTGCACTTTAAAAGGAGAATGTCCATTTTCTAGTAACTCACCTAACTGGGTAAATATTTCATACAGCATAGATAAGTGTCTGAAAATCTACACTTCTCAACTCAAAAGTAGTAAGGTATGTAATTCATAATTCACTATACATAGATTAAAGTCAGTAATAGTAATGAAATGGTTAGCAATGATGATTTTGAGGCTATGATAATATTGCGTTAGTGTAGTGCTCCAGCCACTTGAGTAAAAATATTACCCTTTTTTAGTTTTTACCAATGAAAACTGTTGCAGGGTTATGTAATTGTAAGATCAGTGGTCCTTAGTAATTTTTATAACTTCCTCTCCAAGAGTAGTATCTCTCACTGTGCCAATAAAAGCAGAATAATGGATCAGATCTAGATATAGTCATGATTGCAATACTTTATCTTTGGATCCAATCCAGTAAATTAAACACAAGTAAATAAAAGTTGAAATAGTGGTAATACAGAATTGTATATTCAGCTAATATTTTTGCTGCTGTTGGAGCACACAGTACATCCTTCTCTGTAGCAAGTAACCCATGCCACAGAGGTTTTCTACCAGTTGTACTTATCATAGCAATACTGTTTATATTTTATGACTTTCAAATTTCTAAATATTCATCTGTATTAAAAGGCTATACAAAACAGATTAACCAGTCTGGCTAACATGGAGCGCTCCAGATTCATGATCATCCTAGGGATGTACTTTAATTTTCAAGTAATTTTTACTATATTTTAAACAAAAGAAGCCACGCATCACTACATATATTAAATCATTATTAGACTGGCAACAGAAGGAAGGAAACCTGGATAGATCCTGTTTCATAGTTGATTATTTGGTTTTACTCAGTGGAGTTGCACAGATTTCAGCAGATTTCTACTCCCTAGCTCCCTGTCAGGATAAAATTGGCAATTTTATAGCTAGCACTGAATAAATGTATTGTTTTCAATGTTCTTATTCTTTTAGATTCGTGTGACAGTAGATGTAAATTCTTTTGGTCTTCCTAAAGCACATTCCCGTTGCAGGATGTTAAATGCAAGGACCAATGAAATTCTTTGTAATGTAAATCAAAGCCATCTGAATTGTTCCTGTGATATAAATTTTGAAGCTCGATCAGAAAAAGGTGAGCTTCTTTATATTTCAGTTTTGTAAGTTGGTATTTCCATATCTGGCAATATCCTTTCTCTAGTTATACATAAAAATTCAAAATTTACCCTTAATAATTGAACTCAGTGCAAAGGGATTAGTTATTAAGTTAACTAATTAACTTAATTAGTTATTAAGTTAACTAATCTAACTAATTAGATTAGTTATTAAGTTAATAACTAATTTGTTATTAGCTAATATTTGTGTTGCATGTTCATGATAACATAACCCCCTTTAGACTCAGCTATATCATAAAACATTACTTAATGTAATAATGAATTCAGTTACATTATTAAAAATGTTCCTTTGGTTGATGTGTGAAAAACCTGTGTGAAAAAATACACTCCACACTCCAGCCTTAAAATCACAGAAGCGAAGCCAGTTTAAGAAAACCTTTTTCAGATTCCAGTGTCTTCACATTGGCCAATGAGATGGCCTGATATATGATTATACTATGTTTACCATATTTGATGGATTTCACTACTACTTTACCGTCCTATGCCTGTCAGGAAAGCAAGCACTAATGACCCGGGAGGGGCCTCAAGGACACAAGATTTCCAGTAACAGTTCTTTTGTATGAGCCCCCTAATAGTTGACAAGGGAGTGAGGGAGGAAGACAGAAAGAAATGAAGGAAGGGGCACAATTTACCATTTTTACTTGGACTAGAAGGCAAAAATGTAACATCTTGTCAATTTTACCTAATTTGAAAAAGAAAGAAAAAAGTTTCACCATTTCACTGTTCCAATGTTCTATCATGTAACTTTTAAAAAAAAGCTAGACTTTCATTTATCTACAGATGAATATGTAAAATAAATAGATGGCCAAGAAGGGTTGGAATGAGCTACAGGGGAATTCTTGCAACATGGCATCACAGCCAGTTGGAGTAGAGGGGGCTTCCTGCAATGAAATGAAATGCAGAAGACAACATAGACTGCACTGCTAGTATGAATATATATATTTTAAAAAGTCCATATACACAACAAGAAAAAATAGATGGAGGTCGCCTTTCTGGATGGCTAGAGGTAAGTAGATGTCAACACGGAATAGGACAGCTTGCCACGGCTAACTTGTCATGGCCAACTCACTGCTGCCAATTTGCCATGGCCAACTCATCATGGGATACCTCTCTGCAGCCAATTCACTGTGGGACAACACACCAAGGGACATTTCAACAATTTTACTCAATTATTTAAAATAATTTTAAAAATATTTTAATATTTTTCATTTCATTTTGTCTTTCCTTTTACATTCTTTCTTTAATGATTCTATTTCACCATTTCTTTGATATTATGTAACTTTTGTCCACGGCAAGTTGTCCCATGATGAGCTGGTCGTGGTGAATTGTCCCGTGGTGAGTTGGCCACACCAAGTTGACTATGGTGAGTCAGCTGTGTGAGTTGGTTGTGGTGAGTTGGCTGTGGCTAGTTGTCCTAGACCTGATGTCAACAAGTTTTCCTGCTCTTAAGAGTGGCCAGTGGCCGATATTGACATGGGGGGGGCAAGCTGGTTATTCAAATCTATCCTAGATCGCACTACATAGATGATAAAAATAAATTGAATCATAATCCTGATTGGCAACTGTAATCTTTTTGAATCAGTTCCAGATCTAGCCATTATTCAAACCTTTGCCATTATGCTACAGTATATGGACCTTTACACCCATCCTAACCTTTTTTAATTAGGAATAATGGTTAAACTTTCATGGGTTGTCCACTAGTTTACTTCTTGCAGCCTGTATCAACCATATATCCTTCTTTAAAAAATACAGTCCATTAGAATCTAAATTATATGTCCGCTAATACAAACATGATTCAGATTACAAGCATGTTTTTTCTGGCAGAGGTTCTTTTCTTTAAGTGTTTCCTAAAAGATAGAAAATCAATATTTGAACCACTCATTGGGCCTTCCCTCACCTGCATTAACCACACCATAAACATTCCCTGACAACATTACCATTGTCTGCTACTGACCTAGTCCCTTGATATCATCTAAGGCAGCTTTCAAGTATCTTTAACTCTTCTGGTTTTAAAGTAAGTTTTTCTTCTTACCACAACATATTTGTTGCAATGGATATAAATTGACAAGTTTTGCCAATCATTCTGTCAGGGATGTATTAAACTGATCCCAAGAGATAGGTTTGAATTAACTTCTCTTGACCACTTTAGGAATCTGAAGATATTTTAGGCTGATATGGGCTCTGCCATTCCCCTCTAGTTCCAGAGCCATTCTGATTTGGGCAGTAGGACTGAAAGAATTCAGATCTTTCAATTCAATCTCTGACCTTCTACTTGCAGATCTCTGAGCTGATTTAAGTTAGCTAATTAAAAGAAACCGGTGGTCTACACACTATAGAGGGAGGGAGACTCCTCTACACTATGAAGTCTCTCTATAGAGCCTGTCTCATCTTAACAAGGCTACTTTTAAACACAGGATTAGCATTCTTTCCAAAAACTACCAAACCCATGCTTCAAGTGGACTGACAGCATAGCATAGTGCTATAATTTAGTGGGATTCAATTTGAATTTGAATTTCCCATTGCATTGTATATGTCCCCTCTCCCCATACCAGTATTATCAAGGCTACTTTTAAACAGGGGCTTAATGCAGGTCTCTATTTGTGTTTTAAAAGAAGCTGACTTGCAGCTGGGGAGGGGGGAAGAGGCTAGCTGTGCAGCAGGAAGAAAATTCACAGTCTGAGAAAGGTGGAGGGAGTGAAGCAGCTCAAAGAAATGGCAAGTGCTGCAGGAGACTGGCTGCTAAAACTCACCATTCTATCTTTATCCAGTATTAAGCAAGGAATGCTTTTCAGTCAGGTGTTGACAATTTGTGGGAAAGGGATAAAAATCTGGGGAAATCCACCAATCTCTTTCTTTAATATGCCACATAGTAATAACACATTTTCCAGCATCAGATTTGTGGCAAGTTCAACAAAGCCATAAAAATTTTTAAAATGGCCTAAGAAAGGTCAACTGTACTTCTAATTTCTCTTTAGCTGTTGACTACCATTTCCAAAAACCAAAGTTGGCAATATACAAGGGATTCAACTTTCTCATATGCTGTGGAAAATCTGCAGTCCATTTGAATGGCCATTTTATTGTTGGGCTGTTTTGTATTATTCATTGCTATAATTATAGTTTTACTTATGCATTATTTATAAGACCTTTTTAGCAGAAGAAAATAATACACATTTCTTTATGAAACCTATCCAATGTTCAGCCATGGTATAGTAGCATATTTCAATCACTTGCTTTCCTGTCGGCATTTTTATTGAAGCAAAATGGACATGTGTATTTTGTAACTGCCTTCTAAGTTCAGTGCAATTATAAGTACATTCATATCCATTAATAAATAATGTCAGCTATAGTACTTTTTGGGTATTGCAGTGCAATAGCTTTACTGTTAGATTTTTAAAAATATATATATACAGTATTTTGATCTATAAGATCTTTAGGCAAGCAATAAAACACTGAAAATTCTCCAATGTTTTGTTATTACATCTTTTAGGGCAGAAATAAATGTTTGTAGGTGACTTCAAGAATTCCAAAGTGCCCCAAAATTTCAAAGTTTCAAAATTCAGGTGCCTAAATCTATTAGCTTTTAAAATGTATGGGCAAAAACGATTTGCATAATTCTCTTTCTCAGTGCTCAGCCAGATACCAACACTGCATTAATGCTGACTTGCAAGCATATTGGGAAATACATAGTAACTGATTTCCTCATTTTGACTTCCTTTTTCAAAAAGATTATGAGAAAGGAAGAAAGCATACAATTTGGATGTAAAGTTGAATCAGCTATACAACTATATTTTATGACTGAAAACGTTGCTCCTTTGTTTCACCTGTCACATAACAATTGTCAATAAAAAGACAAAAAAGCTGGATAGTGGACATGGCAGTATCTAGAGACAGCAGAGTAGAAGGGAAAGAACTGGAAAAAAAATGCAAAATACAAAGATCTGCAAATAGAAGCAAAATGATTATGGCAAGAGAAAACAGAAATAGCATCAATAGTACTGGGTTCCTTGGGTGCAATCCCAAAGTATCTGGAGCAGCAGCTGAACACCATCATCATTGACAAAATCATCATCAGACAGTTGCAGAATTACTTGGAACAATTTACATTCTGTGATGATACCTTTAATATCATCAAACAACAACATCTACCTGTCTTTGGAGAAGGACTTGATAGATGGGTAAAAAAATGCCAAATCCTGTCTAAACATATGGTTGACAGTGAATGAACCATAATAATAAATTCTAAAGAGAAAGGTGCATTAACAATAGACTCTAAGGTCTTGATCAAACGTAATGCCAAATAATGATTGAAAACTATATAAATTAATTTCAGATCCATTTCTTTTCCTTCAGTAAGAGTGGATTGGCAATTCTCATTTTTTAAAGTTAAATACAGTTTAATATTTATTATTTTTTTTTATTATTTTAATCCCATTTATATCCCGCCCTTCTCCGAAGACTCAGGGCGGCTTACAATTTAAGCACAAACCAATGTGCTTAGCAGTAGCCTTCATTCTATGTATATGCCTGCTTATTAGGGCTTTCGGCCCCCGCCAAGCGGCATTATTACAAAGTCAGCTTATTGCCCCCAACAATCTGGGTCCTATTGTGCGACATCTAAATTGTGATTAAGAAATACAAACTTTAAAGAATCTTAGCCTATTTTTCCTGAAGTATCATTATAAGTATTTGCACCCTAAGATTTGGAAATAAAAATAAACCTCTGTTAAATGAAACAGACAAAAACTTCAATCTCCTCATAGCAACACCTGAAAGGAAAAGGAAGAGGTGTACCTAAACAAGATTTGTATTTAAAAGAGTTCCAACACTATTGACCATATCTTTCATTTGTATGAAATGTGACATATGGCATATGTAGTTACATATTCTATCTATTTCATTTCTGTGCCTTTGAAAAATAACTTGGTATCTATCATACGTACATAAATTATCCATTACAATGTATTTTCATTGGGTTTGCCTTGTTGCCTATTGGATTATTATACCCAATAATGTTGAAAGTCTTCTAATTCCAAATATTTTATAAATTGATAGCAATCTGCAACCTGCAAAAGAAAGCCAATTTGGTCTAGTGCAGGCATGTCCAATCTGTGGCCCCCAGTCTCCATTTTGCTGCCAGAGGTCAGGGGTGCTGTGCACATCAATCCTGAGCTCGGTTCTCAGCTGCAGAGGACTTTCCAGAAGGCCTCTGACAGTGAAATGGAGGCTGGTGGTGATGCCTTTGAGCAGCGGCAAGAGCCCACCGAGGAAGTGGGCCGGCTGAGTGGAGCTTGGTGCTGCTGCTGTAAGGTAATAATAATAATAATAATAATAATAATAATAATAATAATAATAATAATAATAATAATAATAATAATAATAATATAATTTCTATACCGCCCTTCTCCCGAAGGACTCAGGGCGGTGTACTGGGCAATACAATAAAATACAACATACAAAAATTTTAAAAATATTAAATATTACAGCCCAATTCAATACAATTAATACAATAACATTAAAATACCCCTAAACCCATCAGACCAGGCTGGCTTGTTCAAATAAATATGTTTTAGGTCACGTTGGAAGGAGCGAAGGTCGGGAGCCATCCGGAGCTCCACCGGTAAACAGTTCCACAGGTCTGGCGCGCCCACAGAGAATGCCCTCCCCCTGGGGGCCGCCAGTCGACACTCTTTGACCGACGGCACCCTAAGGAGGCCCTCTCTGTGGGAGCGCACTGGACGAAGGGAAGTTGATGCCGGCCGCAGGTGCTCCCGTAAGTAACCCGGACCCATGCCATTTAGGGCTTTATAGGTCATAACCAGCACCTTGAATCTTACCCGGAGGACAACCGGAAGCCAATGCAGCTCGCGGAGTAGAGGTGTTACATGGGGGTGTCGGGACACCCCCACCACAACTCGCGCGGCTGCATTCTGCACCAGTTGGAGCCTCCGAGTAGTCTTCAAGGGCAGCCCCAAGGTGAGACTTTGGAAAGGACACCCCCTGTAAATAAGAATGGTGCCTCTTTTGGAGGCAAAATAAATAAATAAATAAGACCGGGTCTTATTTTCAGGGAAACACGGTATCACTCTGCTTGTGATAAACAGCATAAAAAGAGGTGGCATCCTAAAAATGGAACTCAGGAGACTTTACTTCTCCAGAAAGGGTTTTCGTGCAATTCAAGTATATTAGAAATGAGACGATATTTTCTAGAATTTCCTAGAAGATACTTATTATACCAATATATTTGGAGGATGACTGGTTATGATCTGGAGAATTATAGTAATTATTATGGCATTATTTTTTATACGTTTATACGTTTATATGTAAATTGAGTTTCAGCAACTTTGCTTAAAAGAAAAGGGGAACTCTTTGGCAAACAAATTTTGAACCATTATTACAGAGTGATGTGGTTGGGTGGATATTGCATGGGAATAGAAGATGTGGTTAATTAAAGTGAAGGAAATTAAAGATCCATTTTGCTTTCACATAACCACACCCTATGAATGCAAGTTTAAGGAAGTTGCTTTAACGATTCAGCATTCTGCAAAAATAAAATCTGACCTGTTGAATACAGTCTAATCTTGTGGTGACACAATTATAGCAATTTTAATAAATATCAATCTAATCTTATTAGTAAAAGAAATTGTAGAAGACTGAAAACAGATCCATTAGCATCAGTGTGTATAACAGATGTAAAATAATGCAAAGATCAACCTAAATATAAATATATAATTATTTGCTCTGTTAATCCATCTCAACTTATTTATTCTATTTTTATTTCTTCTATGTATTCTTTATCTAGAATCTTGACATTTGTATGGGTCTGCTAATTATTAGAAACCTCATTTAAAAGAAAAAAATCAGTGTTTAGGAAAATTCCAATGACTGGGAAAAAGCCAACATAAAAACATTTGTTTTTTAAAAATTACATAAAAATTATCAGTTTGGAGGTGTGGCATGCTCATGAGAGATTATTTCATAGGCTAGTGGAGGAGACAAAGATAATCATAGAGATTGTTTCAAGAAGCCTAGTTCTTTGGAGTTCTTGGTGTTTGGTTGTTTTCTCACAGAGTTTCATTATCCAACTAAGTAACAGTAATGAAACTCAAAGAGCACAAGGGCTACACAGTTCAATCATGAGCTTCAAATATTCTCTTCCATTGGAGCCTAGTTCTTAGCTGTTTTAGACTTTGTATATAATGCTAATACTTCCTGTAAACTACCTGTAACACCATTTTCATGAAAACCAATAAAAAAGTTCATAGTGATTAAAACGTGGCGTAGTTTTAAGTACTATTAAGCTGTTTAAATGGTATAGTTGTAATGTGTATCTTATCATTCTTTCTTAAAGCAAGACTATTTCCCACAATATTGGATGATACAGGAAAAAAGGCACGTTGTTGTGAGGGAAACGGAAGGAGTATTATGTATGTACACTGCCTTGAGTGAACATACATAATATTTGTAAAGTATTATAAATGGGATAAAAATCTAATAAAGCATGAATACATTTCTAGGTATTATAATGGTGTGGGCATTGCATAGAGATAATGTGGACATGACTCCTGGCTCCCACACAGTTTTAGATCAGATTCTCAACTTTGGCAGTTTGAAGTTGTGTGGACTTCAGATCCCAGAATTCCCAATCCAGTATTCTGGGGCTGAAGTCCACACATCTTCAAGCAGCTAAGGTTGAGAAAACCATTTTAGGTCTTCCGCCCATAATCCACCTGCACCTTCCCACAAATCTTTGGAAGAAACTGTCTTATTCCAGAGAAAACATACTCTCTGCCTATTTCAATTCTTATGTAGAAAATGGCAAAACTCTTAACCTTCTCTGAATAGTTGGAATATGCTAGAAATTATTTGTCAAAAAAGCTCTGATTTCATAAGAAATGCAGATGGTTTATTATGTATATTGAGCTTAAAAATGAGAAGTTTAAAAGAAACAGAATAACTGAAAACAGATTTTTCTTGCACTGCCCTTCCTCCCTTTATAGACACACAGAGAGAACAGATAAAACAAAATCCCAATAGCACAGTTTAGACTCTGAAACAAAAGTAAATTTATACCACATACAGCCTCATTGGTAACTAGATAGCTGCATCATGTAATTCCTTGAATGCCAATTCAGAGCTAAATGGATCAGAGTTTGGCTTCTAAGTGGCATTCAGTCAGCCCTGGCAAAGAGCTCCCACTAGAACAAAAGACAAAATGGAGTTCCGCTACTCGGTTTTAAAAAGCACCTGGATAGGGAAATTTTCTGTCCCTCAGTAGTTCGGAGTTTGATTTTCCAGGACCTGATAGTCTTTGGTCATTATCTACATGGACAAGTTATATTTGATGGATTAAATTTCAGTTTTCCTATAACTCTTTCATTATCTGAACCTTTGGGATAGGATTTCTCCCCACTCACCTGAAGAAAGCACTCTTAAAAAACTTTGCCCATAGAAGCAGATTGATAGTCCCAGAAATTACATTAATGGTATTGCAAAAATAATGCATGCAGCAGTGGATGAGATCTGTACACCCTGTACAATTGTATCATAATGTGAGGTTCTGTGCAAGGTACTCTGACTATAATATTCAAGAAATGTAGAACATCATTTTATTGAGATGGTCAATCTGTGTGACATATGAAATAGTAAGAGGTGCAATCTGTTTAGAGGTTTGTTGTTGAAGACATTTCATATTTCTTTGGTAATGCATTTCACTTGTTGTAAGCCTTTCAGGTATCCATGCACTTAATAATATAAGGATTTTCTTCTCATTTTTTTCAGTTCAAGTGTCATTCATCTCAGGAACTTGGAAGTTATCAGAAATATTTGAATTTGACATCTGTTCCTTATCAAAAACGTAAGATACATTTACTAAATTCATTTTGTATGGATTTATAATATTCTACTTACTAAGAATGAGAAAAGTAAATAGATCATAAAAGTAAAAAAAAGTATAGTTGAGATTGTTACTGATAGATCCAGTATCAAATATTTAATATTTATGTTATGTAAATATCATAAATAGGACCTAGCTACTAGCCACTGTTCACACTTTTGCTGATGACCTTTGCTAATTGCTACATATTCTGTTTTAATATGTACTACTAGATGCTCAGAATGTAATCATACGCATTGTACCTGGAATGCTAGAGAGAAAAAATGTGTTATCTCTACCATGACTTGTGCCGAAGAAGTAAGTTGTTTTGATTTTATAGAATTACAAAAATCATTTAATGAAATTTGTTCTCTGAACTAATCTTTGTAAATTGATTTGTTTTTATTGATTTATTTTTCAGATTGATTGTAGTAGTGCTATCAATGCATTAAACAAAAAAGATAAATCAGCAATATCAAAGGTCAGCAAAAAATATGAAACTGATATATTATATTGGAAGTTTAATGAAAAGATGTATCTACTGTATGTCTTACATCAGAAATGGATTTAAGATTACTCAGAAACCCAGTTAAGCATGGCCAATGGAAAATAATCCTGGGAATTATCAACAACATCTGGAAGGCTACAAGTTCTCTATCCCTTAACTCCTTGGCATGAATCTGTATTTTTAGAGAAAGGCAGGCTGTCTACTTACTAACAGATTGATGTGGCTGTTTTATGAGAAGTAAACTATTGATACATATTTATATCCATTTTAAGCTGGCTTTGTAAATTTTCCAGATATAACAGAATAAAGATGCAAATCTGGGTTGGGATCACTGCATATAAAGTAATTTAATTCTCTCATCTTTGTGTGGACCTTGGTTTCAGTGAAAGAATTTTTAAAAGTAACTTTTAAAAACTTATATTTACTAGAAAATTAAAATAATATGTATGTAACTTGATGTGACGGAAGGATTTCTTTTAAATCATATTCCTAATTCAATTTGTGACTTTAAGAGCCTTGGTGGAGCAGTGGGCTAATGCCTCCTTAAGTAACACCAGCTACCTGCAATTATTGCAGGTTCGCATCCCACCAGGCTCAAGGTTGACTCAGCCTTCCATCCTTCCAAGGTAGGTAAAATGAGGACCCAGATTGTTGGGGGCAATAAGCTGACTTTGTAATAATGCCGCTGGGGGGGGGGGCGAAAGCCCTAATAAGCAGGCATATACATAGAATGAAGGCTATTGCTAAGCACATTTGATTTGTGCTTAGATTGTAAGCCGCCCTGAGTCTTCGGAGAAGGGCGGGATATAAATGGGATTAAAATAAAAAAATAAATAAAATAAAAAGATATATAATTGCAGATGGAGATCTATCCTTATGAAACTAAATATTTAGTTTTGTTACCCCATCTTTTGAGTACATCTGCTATAGTTAATATTCCCCTTCTTTTCAAATATTGTTTTAAAAGCTTGATCAAGATAGAAACATTGCTTAGCCCTTCTCATATAGTATTTAATGTTGCCCAATGTGTAATGCTAAGCAATGGTTAAGGTAACTTCGGTGGCATCAATTTATGGGTCAATAACTTCAAGTCCCTGCAAATCATCATTTGAGAGTCATCTCTATCTGCATCAGATTATAAGGTCTTGTGAGTTTAGTTATTTTTCTTGTTACTTTATTATAAAAAACAATTGAAATTATGTAAAATTATTTACATAATTAAGAAAGGCTGAGCGCCAAAGAATTGAAGCCTTTGAACTATGGTGCTGGAGAAGACTCCTGCGAGTCCCTTGGACTGCAAGGCGATCAAACCGGTCAGTCCTAGAGGAGATCAACCCTGACTGCTCTTTAGAAGGCCAGATCCTGAAGCTAAAACTCAAATACTTTGGCCATCTAATGAGAAGGAAGGACTCACTGGAGAAGAGCCTAATGCTGGGAAAGATTGAGGGCAATAGAAGAAGGGGACGACAGAGAATGAGGTGGCTGGATGGAGTCACTGAAGCAGTAGGCATGAGCTTAAATGGACTCCAGAAGATGGTAGAGGACAGGAAGGCCTGGAGGAACATTGTCCATAGGGTCGCGATGGGTCGGACACGACTTCGCAACTAACAACAACAAAATTATTTATATACTGCTGCACTACAAGTATCATGTAAAAACTGTTGCATTTATCTATCTATCTATCTATCTATCTATCTATCTATCATCTATCTATCTATCTATCTATCTATCTAAATAAGTCAAGGTGGCAAACATATACAACACAACTTTATCCTCCTATTTTCCCCACAACAACAACTCTATGGGTTGCGCTGAGTGACCAGCCCAAGGTCATTCAGCTGGCTTTCTTAGCTAAGGATTAACTTGTAAATATGAAGTGCTTTTAATTCTGTGTGTGACCAGCCATACGCTAAATAAATTAGCTAAGGATGGACTTGGCCTCTTGCTTTCTAGCTTGGTTCCTTAACCACAACACCAAATTAGCTCCCAAACCATTACTAACAAAGGAATGTTAAAGGTATTTATAAATGCATGATTCTATTATTTAATTTAAAAAGATTGCTTGGATATGTTAATATAAATTTATTTTATTTCCAATAGCCTATTAAAATTACTTCCATTGAACCGAACTACATATCAACATTAGGTAAACCTAAAGTGCTAGTCATAGGAGAAAACTTTACACAATCAAATTTTTTGATGGAGATAACTGGAACAAGCAGCTGCCAACAAGATGTGTGAGTCAAAATAATATATTGATTTTATATTGAAACAGTTTGCACAGGTGATTGTACTATACAGTCACATAGGGTCTGCCTAAGAAACATAGATTTACAGTTCCTATACATGGAAATTGGAACTGTTCTGTTGTTTTGTTAACCCCCAAAGTGGAACTTTGCTAGTAATTAAGAAGTAAAATTCATTCGTGTATCTTTTTCTCATTCTCTGTGGAATATTGGACTGAATTTGTCTATCTGAAACGTACATATGAAGACATAAAGTTATGAACAAAATTAATAGTAAATATAGGATAAATGAAATGTAAAGTAGAGTTAAATATATATGGCATCAGACTCCTGATAGTTATTCATATTTTCCACAATCATTCTTAGAACTTACTGTACTGTATACCTTGACCATGCTCTTCCACATTTTCAATATGAAAAGGAGGCAAGAGAGAATCTGAGTGACTTGAGAAACTGTATATTCTGAGAGATTATTTGTTCAACAGTAAAGGGACAAATGTTGATTGCAAGGAGTGTCTCTTGAAGGCTGCTGATTGCTCACTATAGGTGATTTATTAACCTCCTGGATAAACAGAGACTGTACAAGGAATATAGTCCAAGGAGCAATACACTGAGAAAGTAAACAAGAATAGTTAATGGGAATTTTCCAGTAAAAAAAAGCAAAGAAAAGAGAACTGTCTCTGGAGAAGCTAATTCTCTGAGGGATTGTTTGTTCAGCTGTGAAAAGTAACAAGATAATATCCCAAATAGTTACGATTGCAAGCAATGCATACTGAGAGCTAGTAGTCTTCAGCTATAGTTGATTAGATAGACTGTTCTTGCTGAGCAAGCAATGACTGGAGGCAGTTAGATTCTAAGAAGCCATCTGAGTGAAGGAACAGAGAGAGCAAACATCGGTTTCCTGAAGGAGTTTACAAATCTATAATATCTTCATTTTAAGTGAACAGTACTTAGATAAGAGTATAAAGATTTATCATATCAAGCAAAGAAAAGAGCTAGCTGAAAGAGGAAGCAACTCTCCATAAGAAAGATAATCAAAGAAAGAGGTGAATGGGAGTGTCAACAAGAATCAAGAACTGTAGACAATGTTTTATACTAAGAAACACCGTTGAGGTGAAGGGAGGTTCTAAGCCTTGAAGGAAAAGTGTTGTGTAGTGAGTTTGTTGCGCAGGAATGAAGACGAGGCGAGTGAATTCAGCAATGGTCATGTTTATTTGCTTGCAGGATCTGAACTGAGGAACTGAGCTGCAGCCTGCAGCAATTTATAGCCTGGCCCCTAGGTGGCAGCCAATAGGTTTGAAGTAACCTATTGCCGCCTAGGGGCAGACAATAGCAGCCCTGGAGACGGGGTGTCTGAGTTGCTGGGAGCCGTTAACACGTGGTGTTACACTTAAGCCCAATACATAACAAAAAGACAGAAGACAGTGCAGAATAGGTGAAAGGGGACAAAAGGAGTTTTAAAAGGAGTTCAGGTAGCAGGAACTTTCAGTGCGGGTAATAATGCATTAAAAAGGGGCACTTTTTTTCTTTTTCCCTAGGGGATATGTTACTAAAGTGTTAAATGGCACACACATGAAATTCTGTTTACCACCAAGTCGTAAAGAAGTCAAGAGTGCATGCATAAAGGAAAGTGGGTTTGAATGTTCAGCTTCTTTTCCACTACATTACGTCTCTTTTCCATCATGCTCTGAGATCCTTCCAAATATTAGTTGGATGAGGTAATATTTAATTTACACTATCATAAAAGATTAAACCACCTGAAAGTTAATAGTCAGCATTGTTTTTGATAGACGTAGATCCTTTGAGTTTATAGACCTCTCTCTCTCTCCCTTTACAACTTTCCCTTTTATGTAAAGGATCTTATTATTCCTCTGCCATATCCAAATAGCAAGTGGGTGCAAATAATACTATGAACTTTTCTGTACCATGACATGGCTACAGAAATCCCTCTTCCTCCTCACTTTTTTTCCTCTCTTTTTTTTTAATAAATGAATCTTTATTTACATTTCGTGTTAAAAACACACCATACACCAACAAAGACAAAAAAAAAACATTTACAATATACAAAAAACTAAGAAATCAAAAAATTGAAAACCATTTCAAAAATTTCACATTATATCTACTTCTAAACTAACAATTATATTCCACTCATTAAGTCTCTTATAACTATTCAACTCCAAAGCTTATTCATTAACAAAGACTATATCACTTCATTTTTGACCAACCTCCAAGCCACCCTCATTTCTTTAATCTTTTATCCATCCAAATATACCATTTATTCCATGATAGAAATGCTGGTGTCTCTTCTTTACCCTTCAACTTCTTGGTCAATGTGTCTGCTTCTGCACAATCAAGTATTCTCCTAATTATAACTTCATCCGGTGGGGTATGATTTGCCTTCCAAAATTGAACATACCCCATCCTTGCCGCCGTTAAGATATGTAAAACCAAATACCATATTTCCTTCTTAATATTTCCAGGCCTGGAGCCAAGCAGATACGTCTCTGGTTTAAGATCAACTAAACACCCTGTGATTTCCTCTATCCATTTTTGGATCCTCATCCAATATCTAACCACTTCCGGACATGTCCACCATAAGTGATAGTATGTGCCAATCCCTTTACCACACTTCCAACAATCGGCCGACAATCCGGGAAACATTTTGGAAAGTCTAGCCGGAGGGAGATGCCATCTATAAAGCATTTTGTATATGTTCTCCTTATATGACGTGGAAACCTCCAGCCTCATATTAGTCCACCAAATCTCTTCCCATTTCTCAAGTGGAAGTGCATAACCAAAATTCTTCCCCCAGGCAATCATCGCATCTTTTACCATGACATGGCTACAGAAATCCCTCTTCCTCCTCACTTTTTTTTCTCATAAACAGGAAACATTTTATGTCCAGCAAGTTTATTCAATGTATTACTAGAAAAATGAGATCAAAATAAAATTATTTTTACTACTTTAAACTACAAGTTACTAGAACACTTTAGTAGTGAAGCAAATTCACATAACTGTTATATATATCAGCATAAAAATAATTCTGCAATCAAAACATAACATACCGTATGTGCCCTCAGTTGTGTATTTTTACATGGGTAACAGAGTTATTGAACAATAAAAAAAGTTTTTCTCTACCTGCCTTTTTGTTTGTAGTCTTGTATATTGAATGCCATGTGCTACTTTCTCTAAGGAGAAAGTAACCTACGAAATATATTTTGAGCCTTTTCTCATATATGCTCTGAAATATTTTGTGATATATTATGCATATTTTTTAAAAAATGCAATTTTTCTTTTCTTTGGTGATTCTTTCTATAATGCACTGAACACCTGAATGTTTAAATTCACATTTTAGAAACATAATTATATATTGCAGGAATTGTGTTATAAGCTCAGTTTTATTGTGTAGATACTATACACTTCAAGTGTTGTCAATATCTAAGGCCATAGCTAGTGAGTTGCCTGAAACAGCCTAACTTGTATAGCGCCATAGGAGAGGATAGTTGAAATCAGAAATGTGTAGATTGCCTGATTATTTGAGATTAAAATTTGATTTTCTGAGCTAATGTACTTTGCATTCAACACTGAAAATTAGATTGTATGTTTTTTAAATTTTTATTTATGAAGAAATTCTAAATTTAACATTATTTTTTATTGTTCCCCCCCCCCAGTGGAGGTCGCAATGTGACTATACATGGGAAATATCTGAGTATCACGGATGAAGTTATTTTAAGTGACTTTCCACAAAACCTAATGGTAGGTATTGTATATTTTCTTTTTTCCTCCAAGTGTCTTTGCCTTTGAATGAATCAAAATGAATATTGTGGCCAAACGTATTGATAGTGTTTGTAAAGAATTTAGATTTATAAGGCCATTCATTCAACATACGCATCTGGATGTTGAACTACAATTAAAATTGTTAATAAACAATATCAACAGAAAACAGAACAAAACAAATCACACCAGAGGCAACATGGATATTAATATCCACAATCCCCTAAAAATAGCTTCTCTAACTATCCTGTCCAATGACTGAGAAAAAGCCAGACTTTATAGAAAGCCAATAGATCAGGACCATCCAAATTTCAGGGGTTTATGTTTTTCTACAAGGCAGACAGAGAAAGTGCTTTGTAGGTCTCATCTCTCATGAGCCTTGGTGGAGCAGTGGGCTAATGCCTCCTTAAGTAACACCAGCTGCCTGCAATTAGTGCAGGTTCGTGTCCCACCAGGCTGAAGGTTGACTCAGCCTTCCATCCTTCCGAGGTAGGTAAAATGAGGACCCAGATTGTTGGGGGCAATAAGCTGACTTTGTAATAATGCCGCTTGGGGGGGGGAAAGCCCTAATAAGCAGGCATATACATAGAATGAAGGCTATTGCTAAGCAAATTGATTTGTGCTTTAGATTGTAAGCCGCCCTGAGTCTTCGGAGAAGGGCGGGATATAAATGGGATTAAAAATAAAAAAAAATTAAAAAAATCAGATGACATCTGTCGTATGCGCACTCTGGGATTGGCAGAAATAATTGGGCACAGATGGTTCTCCCATGTAACCTAGACTGTCATGAGAGGTTTTATGGATGATAACATGAACTTTGAATTGCACCGGGAAACCTACTAGGAATCAATACAGCTTAAACAGTAGTGGGTGAACACAGATGTGACTGTGTAGTTCTTAAGGAAGTGTCATGTTGCACAGCATGTAGCAGTAAACCAAAAGGGCATTCGTTGGGCCACAAATGTTTGAGTTCTCAATCCAGAGACTGATGCAATTGCCACACAATATTTTGCAAGGGCCCTCCTAGCCATGCCTACCACATACTTTTTGAACAGGATCCAAAATCTAGGATATCCCCCAGCTGTACACTAGTTCTAACTTGGGCAGTGCAACATTTTGGTGGAAGAGAAGTTCCCTGAGGATGGGCTCCAGTATAAGTCTGAAAGCTCAGAAGATTAAACCTCTGGTCTCAGTGATCAACCCAGATTGGATCCTGCAACATTATCCTGTATTATATTTGCTTTCATTTGTGAGTGCAACCCCATTTAAAACCAATGTGGAAAATCCCCAGCTTGGACTTGGGAATCCTAAAGCCCACAGTTAGTCAGTCACTCCTACTAATCATCTGATTAATGGTTTTGTATTAAATATCAAATCTGGATGTGTATGTATTTTGTATTTGTGTGTGTATAATTTAAAACTGTTATGACTCAGTCTACAAGTTAATTAGGCTGCTGATGGCTCAGTGGTGTTTTAAAATGTATGTGAATAAACTTATGAATATATGCTGTATATGAGCAATATCAAATCGCACTGAATTAAGGTGAAGTTTAAACATTTGAACTGTGCAAAGATCAGCATTTAACAATAGTGTGTGTGTGTGTGTGTGTGTGTGTGTATTGCTATAATTTATAATTTTCTCAATACTGTTTTTTTAGCATTTTACTTGCCACAAAAATAATTCTGAATGCAGTTTTACAACCCCACCTATTAAGATGGAAAAAGGACCTAAGATTATTAACATTATTCTTAAAGTTGAAAATATTAATATATCTTGCGGTGACTTTCAATATTATCCTGATCCTAAATTTCTTCATTATGAACTCATAACTGATTTGGAACCTGACTTGGAATTGAAAATACATGTAAGTTGTGGGCTTTTAAGTTCTTTGTCTTAAAACTTCTCTTTTAAACAGTTTTCATTGTTTGAATTTTATTGTAAGGTTCATTCTATTTTTTTTCTATTTCTTTCTCTAGAAAAAAAAAGACAACTTAAATCTTTCTAGACATGAACTTGAAGTTTTCTTATCTGATAAGAATCTGATCAACATAACATTCAGTGTCCAAAATATTTCAAAAACAGCTACTCGTAACATAATACACTGTAGAGCTAGACAGGAAAAAAACCTTGTCAGCAAGATTAATAAGTCAAGCATGCAAGTTTATGTGAGTACATATTGCATTGATTGTATATTTTTTGTTTATTAAGTTTGTATTATTAAATTTTATTCTTAAAAATATGTCTCTGAATTTGTAAATCATATATTGATACTTCAAAATTAGATTTTCCCATATGCTAAATCTTTATGTCTCCTTCCTGGAAACAGTCCTTAGCATTATGTACATACAGATAGAATTACATTGCTCTCAATGTGAGTAATGCTTGAATCTAAGCATTTTAAAGTCTAAGCATTCATCTAATCTAAAACTCTAAGCTGTGCATAGTCAAATCCAAAACAGAAAAATACTTTGGATCTGATATGGATGCATATGCTGTATTTGTCAGCCACACCTTAGAGAATCTTCCTGGCTCATATGAAATATACATATTGGCCAGTGTGGTCCATGGAAAATACACATTTAGGATTTGGGATTTTCAGGGGCTATGCAGCACTGTGCAAGATCAGGAAAAAAGTGTAACCTGTTTTAAGTTCTATTGACAGTTACTTATCCCAAGGCATTTTTCCTGTTTTGGATAAAATGCTGCATATCTCTAAAATGAAATTATATCTTCTGCTTTTCTCTCAGAGTTTCAGTGTCAACGCAATTTCTCAAACTGTGACGCGTCTCTAGTATTTTTTAAATTCAAGATTTTTGTCAGTTGAGAAATACCTTTCAGATGCTGCATGAAGGCACATAGCAAAACTTATTCTTATGGGAGCAGGATTCTATAAGGAAGCATTTGGAAGCTTTTTTTTTTTACTTAGAACATTTCTACACACATACCAATCGAAATAAATTCCAGACCCTTTGTAACTTCAGCGTTGGAAAGTGTTGATTTATTTCTGTCTCAATTATGGAGTGTATGATACTGCAGAAAGCTAGGATTGTTCTTCTGGAACATTATTTCCTTGTTGAGAATAAACTTTCCTGATTCCTGCTCTGGAACTGGAATGCTAACGTGATGGCTTTGGGGTACTTCCTTAGCAAAAGCTACTAGTGCTGAAATTGACAAAAGTTTATTTTCTCTTTATCTTCTGCAAAGGCTCAGTAGGCAACACATCTGCCAAGTAACTGAGAGGGTTTCCCCCCCCCGCCCTCCTTTTCTTTCTTTCCCTTTGTATGGGATGGTTTGGGAGGGATTTTCATTACTGCAGGACGTGTGTAACAGTCATTTTAATTCCTTGTTCAGCATTTTGATGGCAGACGCTAAGATGATCATGAATCATTTTTGGATGACTTCTGAAGGTTTGGGAAGCGAAAACGGTGGTAGTGTAGACATGACTTCTCTTTTGCATCTTTGTGACTAAAAATAATCAGTAGTAAACAAAATTAACTTAGATTTCATTTTTATTTACTGAAATAGCCCTAGGGCAGGGGTAGGCAACCTCGGCTCTTTTATGACTCATGGACTTCAACTCCCAGAAGCTGACTCAGGAATTCTGGGAGTTGAAGTCCATGAGTCATAAAAGAGCCGAGGTTGCCTACCCCTGCCCTAGGGGAAGGAGAAGGAGAAGAGGACTTATTTAAACTTATTTCAGTTAACCTATGGTGAAACTAGCCACGGATGTATAGCTTTAGACAGACAATTCAAATCTAATCAAGGAGATACATGTGAGATTAAATTATATCTCACATTGTATACTTCGCTCATATATTTGCCTCTAATTTCCACTATTTCATTGTCTCTTCTTTCATACGGAAATAGTCTTTTAGTAACTTTGTTGCTGTCCTTTCCTGTTTCCAGTTATTTGATAATATTAGCAAACTTGGCTAGCAATTTACCTATCCCTGGTTCCAAATCATTATGAAAAAAATCAAAAGGTATGAAAATCAATATAACGCCTTATAGAATGTCTCAAAAGTTTCTTTAATACTTTTCTATTATTTTACTAATGAATTAATAAAGTGATTAAATAAATCAAGGAAACCATATACCAGATGTCGCTAATCATGAGATATATTATTGCAAAAATATCTGATAGAATAAAGTAGTATTACATTTCTTTTCTTCTGTTTTGCAGGTTATATAAAAACGTATTATATCTTGAACTATACAATTTAATACTGCAGTAGTTAACCCTGTATGCTTCTCTCTCTCTATAGTCTCTCAGTCTTATTAGCCCCCAGATTTCTCTGCAATTTTCCATATAACCAGGAAAGTAGAACTAATTTGTTAAATTAACAGAATATCTACACACTGAATATTACAAGTAATCTACATTCTTAATGTTTAGAATATGGGATGGCTGCTCTTGATTTTGAGAGAGGAGAAATGCTTGCTTGGACCTCTGTTTATGTTTCACGCTTTTCTATAATTAGGGAGGATCTCTCATTTTTTAATTGGAAAGTAAATTTTATCTTTCCATAATGCTTTTCTTGAATGCTCTCAAAATAAAAAGACAAGGTATAATCAAATAAATTTAAAACATTACTATCAACCATTTTGGAAATTTAAAGACTATATCAATTCCTTTTATCCCTATAGCAGATTCAATACATAGTGATTGCAGTCTTCTATAAATATATAATATATAAATAATATACATTATTTAAATCAATGTCATATTTATCCATAGGTCAAGGTGGGGAATTTTGTGTATGAAGTTCCTAATGAAAACAAAAACTATTCATTCTTCTACATTGTTTTGTTAATCCCAATAGTAATTGTGGGTAAGTAATTGCATACTTATCTCTACCCATTAATTTGTTACAAAAGAGTGTTTGTATAAGATAATCAATGAAAATAAACTAATTTGTTAAATTAGCGTCCTAATAAAATAAACTAATTTGTTAAATCAGCGTCCTAACCCACTGAGCGGTGGCTCAGTGGGTTAGGACGCTGAGCTTGTCGATCAGAAGGTCGGCAGTTTGGCGGGTCGAATCCCGAGTGCTGCGTAACAGAGTAAGCGCCTGTTACTTGTCCCAGCTTCTGCCAACCTAGCAGTTCTAAAGCACGTAAAAATGCAAGTAGAAAAATAGGGACCACTACGGTGGAAAGGTAACAGCGTTCCGTGCGCCTTTGGCGTCTAGTCATGCCGGCCACATGACCACGGAGACGTCCTCGGACAAGCGCTGGCTCTTCGGCTTTGAAACGGAGATGAGCACCGGCCCCTAGAGTCGGAAACGACTAGCACGCATGTGCGGGGGAACCTTTACCTTTACCTTTTTTTAATTGCATACTTATCTCTACCCATTAATTTGTTACAAAAGAGTGTTTGTATAAGATAATCAATGAAAATAAACTAAATGGAAACAAACCAAGCCATGTGATACAGCTCAAAGCACTGCCAGTCACCAAAACCATCAGTTAAATTCACTCAGTCATCAGAGAGCACTTTTGCCCATAATCATGTCACAGCTCAAGAGGTTCTGCTTATACTGTATCTGACTAATGATCCATCCTATTATTTTCTCTCCCTTGCTATATGCCAAGTTTTTCCAAAGCCTCAGACTGAGTTATATAAATTCTTTAGTTCCATCAGCATAATGAACCCTGTTGACTGGTGGAAAATGTTTGTAGTTTGTCTGGGAGATGGTGGTGGTTTGTTCTCTGGGCTTGTTGTTTAGTTTCTGAATGTTTCTTCAACAGCTACTCAAAACCTTCATACTCCGACACACATTACCCAGACCCCTTCACACCACACAGTCAGCTACAGCATGGAAACAAACTCTACCATACATCAAAGGAGTGTCAGAAATAGGGACCGGAATTCCTCATCCTCTGGAAATAACGGGGGTCCACAAACCAACATCAACACTCCGACAAGAGCTGTCTAGAGCCAAGTTCAAAGTACAGAAAAAAGAGAACAGCAACATAAACTACAAGATCAAATGCAACAATTGCAACCAATTCTGTGTTGGACAAACAGGATGACAACTGTGCACAAGAATCCATGAACACCAACTAGCAATCTGTCGACATAACCACAAATCCCCGATCTCGACTCACATCAACATTGAATAATACCAGTTCAACTGGGACAGAACAAAATTATTAGTCATGCCACTACATGCCACAATTGGTCAAAGCCTGGTCAATCAACAAACATATCTGTTTGCAACTAGCCTATGGTTCTGTAAGAGGTTGGATCAATTGAGAGACCAACTAATCAGGGCATCGACCACCAGCCAACTCACATGATGTCCAGCCAGAGTGACCTCAGCACCAGATGACCCTCACACAGTGTGACCAGTCAGTCATGTGACTAATTGACTACATAAGATTTATAAAATCAGAAGAAAACTGAAGCAAGACACTTCAACCAAAGTTCCGCAGATGATGTTACCTAGTGTGGTGACAGAACTTTCAAAAACTAAACCACAAACCTGGAGAACAAACCACCACTAATACCCCATGGATTATCCCTCCTAGGCAGAGGCCTCCAAACCTTGTCAAGATTTGTGATGGGATGGGATGGCAAAAAGGAAAGCATTTGTAGGAAAATCCTATTCCCAAAATTTTGAAGGATGCTTAAGGCTTCTATTAGTAACTACAGTCCTACTAATATTCTTTTTTTTGTAGTGTGCAGATACTTTTAATGTATTGATTTAAATACATTAAATACATTGTATGTCAGTTTAAACTTGGCCATTCTGAACTGCACCAGTTTTCAGATATTTTAAAATGCTATTTTTGTCCTTTTAAAACAAATTATAAATATATATTTATTAGGATAGATGACATGTTAATACTTCTGTGTTAGCTTAATGTTATTTTTTTTTTAGTTGCATTTTTTGTCACCCAGCGAAAGTCCAAACAATTAAATCGAAAATTGAGTGAACATCTGGAACTATTAGAATGTGAACTTCGTAAAGAAATACGGGAAGGTAAGTTTATACCTGCAGAATGCATGTGAATGTATTGTCACTTGGGTGTAAGAATTCTCAGAATTGTTGCATTATTTTTATGCAATTATTTTATTGTTATATCAGATACAGAATTTTGGTTTTGTATTTAAATTATCCTACCACATGAAAGAGTTGTGGAGGAAGCATCTTTTTCCTCAAAAAACCCCTTTAATATTCTTTAATCCTTTCATAAGCTGCCTTTACTGTTGCAATGCTCCTGTGCTCATTTTAGCCCATCTCTCCTTATTCATAGGAAACAAGAACTGTATGTACATATAAACAAACATAGACTACAAGGTCTACTCTAATAGAAAGGTCAGTAATAGATAAATGTATGTAGACCTAAGAGGGACGCAGTGGCTCAGTGGGTTAGGACGCTGAGCTTGTCGATCAGAAGGTCGGCAGTTTGGCGGGTCGAATCCCAAGTGCCGCGTAACAGAGTAAGCGCCTGTTACTCGTCCCAGCTTCTGCCAACCTAGCAGTTCGAAAGCACGTAAAAATGCAAGTAGGAAAATAGGGACCACTACGGTGGGAAGGTAACAGCGTTCCGTGCGCCTTTGGCGTCTAGTCATGCCGGCCACATGACCACGGAGACGTCCTCAGACAAGCGCTGGCTCTTTGGCTTTGAAACGGAGATGAGCACCGGCCCCTAGAGTCGGAAACGACTAGCACACATGTGCGGGGGAACCTTTACCTTTTTACCCTTATGTAGACCTTGCCAAGATCACAAATAATGCATAAATAAATATGTTAGAATAGACAAATGGTTTATGCATTTGCAATAATATTAAGTTTAGCTACACCTAACACACCTGATTTCCCCAATTTAATGTAACAAAAGCCATTCCCTGAATATCTCATACTAAGTTTTTTGAAGATAAACAGAGAAACTATTTTTATGTGTTTATCTTAAATCTTCATGTGATTGTAGGAGCCTGTTCTGACATGTAATGTCTTTATTGGGATTTGGTTTAAACTTTTCCACAGAGTATTATTGTCAATCCTACAATAAATAATCATTTGATATCCCTCAGTTAAAAATTAATAAAAAAGCACCACATTCTGCTGAGTGCTACTTAGGCTTTCTAGTTACCTAATCTCCTCTTGATGATCAACATTTAATGGAAGCTGCTTTTTAGTTTCTTAGTCATCACTGTGTTGCACACAAAAATGTATTTTAAAAATCTGCCTATTAAAAAATAGTCAGTTTTGCATATTCCACAGAAATAAACACATCTACACAAACATACAGACAAAGGCACATATTGGTAACCGTTCCTTTCCTTAATAATATAATAATAATGATGATGATGATGTTGGAAGGTACTTGGAAGTCATCTAGTCCAACCCCTTTCTCAGGCTAGAATTCTTTTCCAGAATCACACTGAAAATTTTTACTAGGATGTTACATTATAAAAATCAACATTACAGTGGACTTTTTTTTTCTTTTATAGGGTTTGTTGAACTACAAGTTGAAGAATTGGATATAGTTGATAGTTTTGGAACAATTCCATTTCTTGACTACAAGCATTTTGTTCTTAGGACTTTCTTCCCAGAGGTAAATGATTATTTGTCTATACCAGGGCTTTTCAACCAGTGGTACGGGTATCACCTGTGGTACATTGGCACATGGCAGGTGGTATGCGACCATCCTAGAAAAGTGGTGGTGGGGGAGGGGAATGAGCTGAACTGGTGGCAGCACTGCACAAGCCTGAGCGAGAGATGGCTGGAGCTAGGCGACTGATGGTACTCGGACGTTGCCATATCCTAAAAGTGGTACAATGGGTGAAAAGGTTGAAAAGCCCTGGTCTATATTCTATAATAAACAAGTAATTGAAATAATGTATTTCAATTTTTTAAATTTAATCTGCCCCAACTCCATTACAACTCTAAATGATGTATAGTTTATTTTTTAAAAAAATAAAATAGACCACACAACACAAAATACAAAAAAATAACATCTGGAGAAAAGAACCAACATTTCACAAATCAGATAGTTGATAAGGATCTGCTTCAAATTTTACACTGTTTTAAAATGCCAAAGAGCATTCAGTTTGTAACTAAAAAGGTTTTTCTAATTCATCACCCCATTTGCAAAGCATCATCTTCCTTTAATGCGGTAGAATACGGAGGTAATAAAAATAGAAAAGAAATTCAGGGTTCCCTCCCATCTTATGCAAATCTTTTGTATTAAAGAAAAAGCACAAACACTGCAGTGTTTTAGATCAGAGATCTACAAACTTGGCAACTTTAAGACTTGTCAACTTCAACTTCCAGAATTCCTGAGCCAGTCTTAAATTTAGCAAGTTCTTGTTGATTTCTTCATTTTTGAGTAGCCATAACTTAGAACTTTCCAGCTACAGAAAGGGCCAGTATATCCTGGTGCCCTTAAACAATCAGATGACAGATACTTCAGTTTTGAACCAGCGTTGGTTTTGTGTGTTTTTTTCTTAAGAAATGATTTCCATAGACTGAACATGTAGCTTTCAGTATGCATCTAATTTATACAGTAAGCCTATAGTTTCTAAGAATTTTCAGATCACTGTATTTTAGAGAAGAAACATTCAGAACACAACACCTCATCAAAATCACCATCATTATGCTCCAAGTGTTTTGAAAATGTTTAATACTATATTCACATTTTTTTTGTTTAGAGTATAGGTATTTCATCTATATTTATTGAAGACTCTAATGAACCACTTGTAAGTATAATTTTCATTCTCTTAAGTTTATTTGTGCTTTTAAAAATATTTCTAAGATATTAGATTTTTTACAGAATCTAGAAATATTGCATATCCAAGCTGGGGACAGATATTGCAAGAAGTCTGAAAAGTTTTACTCAGAGGATTAATATGTTCCTTTATCTGCCTCTTTGATATTTCTTATAATATCAATATCTGTAGCAGGATTTCTAAATATCAAAGTATGATTTTTGCAGCTTTAAGAATTAAATATATACCTCATTAAAAATAGGTGAATAATAATGTAATTTATATCTTTCATTTCTTTCAGAGCAAAGATCAGGGTCTATATGCATTAATTTGTAACAAGCATTTTCTTGTTACTCTGATTCACATTCTTGAAAAGCAGAAAACCTTTGATGTGAAAGATAGGTATGCTATAAAATTTAAATTCTGTAAATTATACAAAATTGGGGACAAATTAACAGGCAAATGTCTATGCAGATTCTCAGTCATCCAGGTCATAGTTATCCCAAAGATGCTTTTTCATGAGGCAACTAGACTTTCTTGCTTTTCTTTGAAGATGTTTCACTTCTCATCCAAGAAGCTTCTTTAGCTCTGAATGGATGGTGGGGAATGAAAGGATTTATATTCCTTGCAGGCAGCTGTTCCTTTCCATTCCTTTAGCGAGTTGTTAAAGCTACCTGGAAGCTTGTCTGTGTCTTCAGGGTCACCATTTTGTCCACATTTTGGACAGAGAGGACCGCTGGTTTGAAAGAGGAGTCAAAGAGGCCATCTATGTCAAAACTGAACAGCCCTCTCTCAACAGAGGGGGAGGGATCTGACATCATCTATTTCCAGTCTACAACACAGTCCTTTCAACAGTTCCAAGAAGGCTTCTCACCTATTTGCACTACTCAGGTGACTCTGAAGACACAGATAACCTTCCAGGTAGGTTTAACAACTCACTAAAAGAATGCAAAGGAACAGCTGCCTGCAAGGAATATAAATCCTTTCATTCCCCACCATCCAGTCAGAGCTGAAGAAGCTTCTTGGATGAGAAGCAAAACATTTTCAAAGAAAAACAAGAAAGTCGAGTTGCCTCATGAAAAAGCATCTTGGGGAAAATTAACAGACACCAAATTCTCACGTTTTGGGGGTTAAAATAGTGAATGTTTTTTGAAAATGTCTTCTTGTTGATTTCTTCATTTTTTGAGTACTCAAAATCAGTTCTTCTCATCTTGAATAAAATATGACACCCTGGGTTATGATACGCCCTATAAATCTTATCAATCAATAATTTCACTTTAATCTAGCCTTTTTCATTTGGGAGATTGTGTGAATACTTCTCAACTGAAGTGGATGGGGAAATAAGGGGTTTATATTATTCATAGTAAAACCATTTTTTTAATTTAAATTCAGATGTGAAGTTATGTAAGTTAATTTTCTGCTGCATAATTTGTGTAATTTGAGCCACTAGGTGATTGAACAATAACCAGTTTTATTGTCTGAACAATACTCTGGTGTTTATTGATAATGTCCCTGTCTTTTTCTTCAGCTGTAAAATAGCTAAATTCATAATATTCAGGTTCTTAACTCTCATAACAGTACAGACTTTGTTTATATTTGTAGTCTTGATTAGTGACTTTTCCAAACAATAGTCTGCTCTTAGATGTACTAGGCTACCTTTGGTTATCAATCCTTTCTGTTAAATAGACCCTTTATATTTAATAGTTCCAGTAATCATCTCATGCTTTTGTATAGCACATGACAAAATGTGGGTGAGTTTGGATCAAGCTGCTGTTATTATTGTAAGATAATGATCAAATTCCTAATGTGCAGAGTTATTGTTATCCTGTTTCTTCCCCTCTTTTTAAACAGATGCTTGTTTGCATCTTTTTTGACAATTGCACTACAGACCAATCTAGTCTATTTAACTAATATTCTAGAAGTTTTGACAAAAGATTTGATGGAGCAATCTAGCAATATACAACCTAAACTGATGCTGAGGCGTACAGAATCAGTAGTAGAAAAGCTGCTTACAAACTGGATGTCAGTTTGCCTTTCTGGTTTTCTTCGGGCAAGTATTATATATTATACATTCTTCCTATATAACATCAGTGAACAAGAGGCTGGTTTATTTGCATGCAGATTTTCCTGCTCACATTTTCCTGTGTTGCAGCACACTTGCTCTCCTTAGCAGTGTTGATCATCCAATCTTGCTTTATTTTGACACTGTGGATTACTGGCACAAGCTTTGCAGATAGCCTCTTATTTTAATTAAATTAAATTTCATAAACTTGGTATTCTGAATGCATTAAATAAATTCAGATTGATACATGAGACATAAGTAATCTATTACTTTAAACATTCCTGAATATTTCCTGCAGAAGCCACTTTGACATAAGGAAAAAAAAATCTCTAACTGAATGGTAGATCGTAACAACTGCCTGTTAATTTAATTCATTACATATCATATTTGTTACAAATAGATACAAAGAAATAGCTTGGTTTCAAGGTTTGGTGTGAATTGAATATGCATATTTTTCAAAACAGATCTGTACTACATGTGGGGCAAGATTAGTACTTCCCCTTGCCTATTTTTTTCACACCACATTCATTAAACAGTTGCAAAGAAATGCAACAAAAGACAATAACTGTGTTTCATTTTTTTTTTCATAGGAAACAGTTGGGGAACCATTCTTTTTACTTGTAACAACTTTAAATCAAAGGATTATCAAGGGTCCTGTGGATGTAATAACTTGCAAGGCCCTATACACACTAAATGAAGACTGGTTACTCTGGCAAGCCCCTGAATTCAGCACAGTGGTATGTTAGCTAATGACTTTATGACTGGAATCAAGACACTTTGTATGAAAGAAGCATATATTTCAATAAAGGCTTTGTATAATGTATTCTAAAACTCAAGATTCAGTGCCAAGAAAGGCTGACTTTTTAACTTAACTTAAAAAATATCTATTTCACCTACAGGTAGTTATGGAAATTGGTAAAGAATTATCCTATTATTTTTATATATTTTTTGTTGAAGATGAATAAGCCCCAGAATATTGAAAACAGTTCCATTCTATAAAAATATTTGTTTTATCTTTTCAATTCTGTCTTTGTGGTAATAACATCTCAACACAATGCATGGCTGTATATTTAGGTCAGAGATAGCAAAAAGTTCAGTGGAATTATTTTATCATTCTGTGTCTGAAACTAAGCTTAGTGGGTTGCACCACCCACAAACCAGTCATTTCAACAGGAAGCAACTTTCAAAATATGTACATAATACCATTCCCTTCTTATCAAGGATGCAGAGTGCATGTTATTCATGCACTAGACTAGACTAGAAATGCAAGAAAGCAAAATGGCTGTCTGAGGAAGCTTTACAAATAGCTGAGGAAAGGAGGGAAGCGAAAGGCAAGGGAGAAAAAGAAAGATATACCCAATTAAATGCAGAATTCCAAAGAATAGCTAGAAGAGATAAGAATGCCTTCTTAAATGAACAATGCAAAGAAATAGAAGAAAACAATAGAATAGGGAGGACCAGAGATCTTTTCAAGAAAATTGGAGAGATGAAAGGAACGTTTCATGCAAAAATGGGCACGATAAAGGACCAAAATGGCAGGGACCTAACAGAGGCAGAAGAGATTAAGAAGAGGTGGCAAAATTACACAGAAGAACTATACAAGAATGAGCTTAACGTCCCTGATAATCACAATGAGGTGGTCACTGACCTCGAGCCAGACATCCTAGAATGTGAAGTGAAGTGGGCCTTAGAAAAGCTGAGCAACAACAAAGCTAGTGGAGGTGACAGTATTCCAGCTGAGCTATTCAAAATCTTAAAAGACGATGCAGTAAAAGTGCTACACTCAATTTGCCAGCAAATTTGGAAAACTCAACAGTGGCCACAGGATTGGAAAAGATCAGTTTACATTCCAATTCCAAAGAAAGGCAGTGCCAAAGAATGTTCAAACTATCGCACCATTGCACTCATTTCTCATGCTAGTAAAGTTAAATTTTAGTAAATTTAGTAAAATTCTACAAGCTAGACTCCAGCAGTATGTGGATCGAGAACTACCAGAAGTACAGGCAGGATTTCGAAGAGGCAGAGGAACTAGAGATCAAATTGCTAACATACGCTGGATCATGGAGAAAGCTAGAGAGTTCCAGAAAAACATCTACTTCTGCTTCATTGACTATGCTAAAGCCTTTGATTGTGTGGATCATAACAAACTCTGGCAAGTCCTTAAAGAGATGGGCATACCAGACCATCTTATTTGTCTCTTGAGAAATCTATATGCGGGCCAAGAAGCAACAGTGAGAACTGGACACGGAACCACTGATTGGTTCAAAATTGGGAAAGGAGTCCGGCAAGGCTGTATACTGTCGCCTTGCCTATTTAACTTATATGCAGAGCACATCATGAGAAAGGCAGGGCTAGATGAATCAAAAGTTGGAATTAAGATTGCCGGAAGAAACATCAACAACCTAAGATATGCAGATGATACCACTCTAATGGCCTAAAGTGAAGAAGAACTAAAGAGCCTCTTGTTGCGGGTGAAGAAGGAGAGTGCAAAACTTGGGTTGAAACTAAACATTAAGAAAACCAAGATCATGGCATCTGGCCCTCTCAATTCCTGGCAAATCGATGGGGAAGAAATGGAGGTAGTGACAGATTTTATTTTCCTGGGCTCCAAGATCACCACAGATGGGGACTGTAGCCAAGAAATTAAAAGACGCTTGCTCCTTGGGAGGAAAGCCATGGCAAATCTAGACAGCACACTAAAAAGCAGAGACATCACCCTGTTAACAAAAGTGCGTATAGTCAAGGCTATGGTCTTCCCAGTTGCAATGTATGGCAGTGAAAGCTGGACCATAAGAAAGGCTGAGCGCCAAAGAATTGAAGCCTTTGAACTCTGATGCTGGAGAAGACTCCTGCGAGTTCCTTGGACTGCAAGGCGATCAAACCGGTCAGTCCTAGAGGAGATCAACCCTGACTGCTCTTTAGAAGGCCAGATCCTGAAGCTAAAACTCAAATACTTTGGCCACCTGATGAGAAGGAAGGATTCACTGGAGAAGAGCCTAATGCTGGGAAAGATTGAGGGCAATAGAAGAAGGGGACGACAGAGAATGAGGTGGCTGGATGGAGTCACTGAAGCAGTAGGCGTGAGCCTAGATGGACTCCAGAAGATGGTAGAGGACAGGAAGGCCTGGAGGAACATTGTCCATAGGGTCGCGATGGGTCGGACACGACTTCGCAACTAACAACAACAAGACTAGACTATACAGGTAGTCCTCGACCTACAATAATTCATTTAGTGACTGTTCCAATTAAAACAGCAGTGAAAAAAGTGACTTATGACCGTTTTTCACACTTATGACTGTTGCAGTATCCCCTTGATCATGTGATCAAACTTCAGATGCTTGGCAACTGTCTCATATTTATGGTGGTTATGGTGTTCCGAGGTCATATGATCACATATGAGATCTTCTGACAAGAAACTGAATGGAGACATAAGATTCATTTTACAACCATGTTACTAACTTAACAACTGTAATGATTCGCTTAATGACTATGGCAAGGAAGGTCATAAAATGGAGCAAAATTCACTTAGGAACTGTCTCACTTAGCAACTGAAATTTTGGGCTTAATTGCAGTCGAAAGTCAAGGACTACCTGTACCTATTATCATTCCAAAGCATTTATCTCTACGAATAATAAGAGAGAAAGCATAGTATTGAAAATGCTGTTAATGGGAATAGAGGAAATAGGACGAGATACAAGTACTCTTTAAATTTCATGTAACAACAAAGGATGAAAAATTAAACTTCTTTTTCTGTTTTCTCTAAGGTTATTATTTCTAGATTCAAATATTCAGTTGCTACATTGAAAACAGCAGTGGAATTGTTTAAATTCTGTTTATATTTGATGCACTTTTAAAACAAAATATCCCATTATGGAATACTCTAAGGGCAGAGAAATCCTGAGTTCGTGTTGAATTACTATGCTACAGATGGGCAGGGGAGAATTAAAGAAGGAGAGCTATTTATGTGCCTCCATTATTGCTGTGGTGTTATAAACAATGTCTTTCCAATATGCTCAAGATGATCTAAGTATTTCAGAGCTGAGGGAGAATCCAAAAACTATTCTGATAGTTTGTTCCATGTCAGTTGTACCACTTGATGCTCATTTTCTTCATGTGAAAAAGATCATTTATGGGGAGGTTTGACAGAGTAGTGTGGAACTAATCTCATTCTTTAGCCCTGGAAATATTCATTATCAAATACTATGGGTTTTCTATGAAATTGCTTTACAGCAGCCTAAATCACTTATTTAGAAAAATAAGCACAAAGGAAAAGAAAGTGAGAGAAGAGAAGAGCTTAAGACTAAGTTGTAGTTTAGTCTGAAGATGGGCAGCATGATCAGAATTCTAATAAGCCCTATGTGTCTGTAAAAAGCCTTGGTGGTTGTTGTTTTTCTTTAGCTGTAGATTTGAGAACATAATAAAGTAAAACTCAGCAAACTGTCATCTGTATTGTGAGATGTTCTCACGATGAATCGTTAAAGGAGCTTCCAAGCAAAGGCATCACGCAGAGATGCAATCATATTTAGCTTTATTCATGATAGATCAAAGAGAAAGAAATACTTGGCATGAAAGCATTCATGCCTGCATGTAAGAGAGAAATAAAATAAAACAAAACAAGCTAGGATTACATGACTAAACTAACTAGGAGTAGAAGCAGAACAAGAAGTAGAGAATGGAGAACTAGAACAAAAGGAGAGAGAGGAGCAGCCCCTCGTGCAGAGGTATTTATGGGGGGTCTTGGCCCCTCCTTGACCATAAAACACTCTCACCAATGGGGCTGTGGGTCCGAGACCTTTGGCTCATCAGTGGAAGCAAAGAAGCCTCTTTGCCTCCATCTGGTGACCCTTTTGGGGAACTGCCAATGGCTGGCACTAAACATCTAACATGTATTACCTAGAATTACTGGACTTCAGGGTAATAAGAAAAACCCTAAATAAATACTACAGGATATAAATACTAGCCCTAAATACTACTCTGAAAGCTTGGGGAGGATGGATATATGGAGTTTATTTGACAAAATCTAGACTGGACCGGATAGGAAAAAGAATCGAAGAGAATGAAGTATGGAATGAGGGAGACCTTTGCCAGAACAAAAGCATTGTGACAAGCAGTGTTAGGACATAGAAGTCATAAAGAAGAAAAGCAGAGAAAGATTGTATGTGAAGGTTGTTCATTCTGTGTGTATCTGAGGAAAGCAGAATGTGTACTTGGGGGCTCATCCAAGAGAAACAAATATGAAGTATGATAATATTTTAGAAATCAGCCATGCCACTGTTAAGCATTCCTAATAATCCTTCTTATGTGTATTTTTATCCAATTTCAACTTTTAAGTAACTTTGAATGAACATTCACACTTTTCCAGGTATTAAATGTTGTCTTTGAAAATATCCAAGAAAATGAGGCCAGTGGTGCTACTCAGAATATCCAAGTTAAAGTATTGGATTGTGACACCATTGGACAGGCTAAGGAGAAGATCCTACAGGCCTTTCTGAACAAGAACGGATCCCTGTATGGTCTCCAGCTAAGAGAAATGGGGCTGAGTAAGTGCTATGCTAATTATAAATTCAAAAGGAGCTGTTTGTTTTTCTTTCTCCACAATTGTATAATTGTTTTATTATTTATTTTTAATATTATGGTTTGCATTTTTAAAAATTAAAAATTATTATTTCTCTGCTATTTAACATATGAACTGTAAGATTAACAGATTGAAGTCATTTAATGTAATTTATTACCTGAATTATGTCTTGAATTATTTTGTAAATACATTTGTGGCTTTTTGCTGAAAAGGCTCAATAGAAATGCACCCCTGCTATATTTTTCTTCTGCTGCACTGCTCTCCGAGTGCTTTCAGGTACAATTCAAGCGGACAATACACTTGTCAGCTGTAACACATGTGTCTGAGATTGGGGGCGGGGCTATATAAACTGAACAAAACCCTCCACAGCCTGGGGCTTTATTTGTAGAACTGCCTCTCCCCAATTGTTTCCATCTGTCTTGTCTGGTAGGAGGGGCGTGTCGTGAGTCCCATCAGTTACAGAATGTCATCTTGCAGGACTGGAAAAGGATTCTTTTCTGTTGCAAGACTGGCCGACTTGTCAGAAAGTTTTAAGACATGAATTTGATTCCAGGCATGGGGGCTGGGAGCTTAGTTGGAGTCTGTGAGGTTAGTTGGGCTTTACTCAGTTATCATGTTAGGATTTATACATTGTTGGTTCTTTATTTTGTACTGTATTTTTATGAGTTACTAGCCATCCAGGTTGTTACAGAGAAATGGACAGTGATAAAAATCAAATAAAATTGATCCAATCATAAAAATACTAAATTGCATCAGTGAGCAAGTACATAGCATTAGCCACAAATAGTTTGTTAGGACAAGTTACAATTAGTGTTTCAATTTTTGTTGACCTAGAATATGTACTGGCAATATCCCCTTCAGTAGTGACAATAGCACAATAGCCTAGTCACTTTGAAGCTTTTCACAAAATTTTACCGTGATAAAGAATTTGGGACAGTGGAGAAATGACTAGGGAAGAAATGGGATACAATTTCAAGCTGCATCTTTTATGTGAACGGTACAAAATAAACAATGCTATACAATAAGCATAACATTTGCTTCACATAATATACTGCCTTAACTTCACAGGAAAAGGCCACTCTTACCATTTTAAAATTAAGCACAGATTAACTATTTTATTTGTGTTGTCAGCTCTTGAGTCTGTTTGCCAAGCAAAAGAACTTCTGGATGTGGATGGTTCCTCAGTGACTTTGGAAAATGGGGTTACTAAGCTGAACACCATAGGTCATTATGAGGTAAGAATAAACATCCAAAGATGTTGAAAATTTGCCTTTGTTAAGGGGGTGTATACTAATTTATAACATACATTTTATGTTAACATACAGAGAATATGTAAAGTATGACAATTTGATACAGATTTTAATTATTATATGATTTCAGATTTCAGATGGAGCAAAAATTAAAGTATTTAAGAAGAAACAAGATATATCAGCTGGTAAAACAAATAACGTATTTATATAGTATATTGGATTTTTGAAAATTTAAGTTTGTGATCATTCTTTGAATTATAATTGAATTACCATTCAGAAGTTCATATGAACTGAGAATATAGAACTAATTTTAGATATACAGCAATATTATAAGAACTAAATCGTTTAACTGAAGAAAAATTAAATATTCTGTTCTCAGTATTGGGCAATTTTATGACTCTAAGAAGCTCACTTGCCCAGTCCAGGATTTCAATTCTCTCCAAATCAAACAATATGAAAGATAAATTGGATACTTCACGCCTTGCAAAAATCAACTCATAGAAGTCCTGGGAAACCTGATTTTGAAAATCTAATTGAAAACCAATTTACGCCTTCCAGATGTTGGGAATACTATTTTCTGATATTTGTAATCAAGCATCTATTTCCACTTAAATATTAATTGTACTAGTTAATAGAAAAGAGTACCATGATCAGAGATCTTACCATCTATATTGGTAGTAATCTGAATAGGAATAAATTTAGCTAACCATGGATGTTTTACAGCATTTTTCCTCAGCAACAACCTACTTTCTAGGTCATTGCTTGATCCTTATGTGTGCATTCAGTTTATCCTTTTTCCCCCTCTTCACTATGTTGACCAGATGGAGAATATTCTGAGGACTATTGCCATCTGGTAAGTCAGCTTAATACCTACTAATTAGTCATTTGTTTAGCTCCTTAATCACAGCATTTCCATGAACATCTGTGTAAACCTTTCTTATAGGTATTACCAGATGCAGAAGCAGCCAAAGAAACACAGAGTGCAAAACATAAAGGAAAACAAAAGTTTAAAGTCAAAGAAATGTATCTCACGAAACTTCTCTCTACTAAGGTGACTCCAAGGTTTTATTTCTAATCGTAAAATAATGTTATAATGCTATAATTATTCAGCGTACATTCTATTGCCTTACAAAATGACTTACTTCCATGTGGAGACTAAAAAGCACCGGGGAAATGAATATATCACAAAACTTTCAATTTTAAATGTAAAACAATAGCATTTGGGGAATGCTTTATATATAATTGAATACTGACATCATTAAGTACATATAATTATGCACTAAATCATGGCTGTGTACATCCATATATATATAAGGCTTCCTCTGTGACTTACATAAATTGAGAATCATTGGACACTGTGTGTTACACACTGAGGAGCTTTAAGAAGGGCTGCATTCATGACAGATAAAGTGTTTGTGGGAATGGTGGTTGAGTAAAAGCACATATATTGTATCAATCTTCATAGACAAAGAAGAGGTGTAAATGTAATTAGTAAATGTTTATTAATATGTCTCCCTGCATGAGGTTTCAGATGTGAGGTTCTAGATATGTTAAGCTTAATTGGAGTGTATTGGCTCCAGTCTTATCAAACAGTATGTAGTTGTAGCTTAGATTGCCTTTTTTATTATTTATACCCTAAGCAATTTTTTATATATATACTATAATGAAATACTTTTTTGTTTTATCGCAGGTTGCTATCCATTCAACTGTTGAAAAGCTCTTTAGAAGTATTTGGAATTTGCCTAACAATAAAGCCCCAGTTGCTATTAAATATTTTTTTGATTTTCTGGATGCTCAAGCTGAAAATAAAAAAATTACAGATCCCGATGTGGTTCATATCTGGAAAACCAACAGGTATTTATGTGCTCATTGTAAGTTGGCAGAATATAGAATATTCTTGCTTTTTGGCAGATAAAGGTGTTTATAGTTCAATTGTGATTAAATAGGTCCAGCTGAGAAGCATGAGGCAAAGTCCTGGGGGATTATTTGGAGTGAATTTGATTCTGTGACTCCTTATGAAGTGAACAAGACTATTAGTTCAGCCATTTGCCTGTTAAATCCAAATTCCCCTTCTATGGTTAAAGCTGCCCATGAGGTGACTTGTGGTTGGGTATGTGCAGTAGTGTTGGCCTCCTTGAATAAAGGGTGGGTCTATTGTGTATCCTCTCCTCAAGAAACCATCATGGGGCCCAAACGTCTGTGACAATTATATCTTTTTAAAGAAAATGATAGAGAAGGTGGTCAAACTTCAGCTTCAGAGGACCCTGGAGGAAACAATTATTTTGGACCTATTTCAGTCAGTTTTGGGGCCAGGGTTTGGCACATAGATATCATTGGTTGCATTTATTGATGACCTGTGGTGAAGCCAGGACTGAGATGGTATATTGATCCTGGTGGTTTTTTATTTATCCGCAGTTTTCGATACCATTGACTAAAGTATCCTTTCAGATTGACTTTGGGCATGGGGTAGAAAGCATATTTTACAGTCTCTCTGCAGCTAGTATCAACTGATGTTAATTGGGGAGGACCAATTGAGGTGATAGCTTCTTACTTGTTAGGTACTACAGGTTCGCTTCCCTTCTATAATACATGAAATTATCAGCTTTAACATATACATGAAGCTGCTGGGTAAGGTCAACTGTCAGTTTGGGGTCAGGTATTATGAGTCTGCTGGTGATATTCACTTATATATTGACTCTGGGTTCGCAAAGTGACACCGTTTAAAGTCCTAGCTTAGTGCCTGCAGGTTGTATGGGTATGGATGGGGAAAACCGACTCAGTCTCAGTCTTGAGAAGACCAAGTGGCTATGTTTACTCAAGCCACTCCCCCAATACACTAACTTTCAGTGGGATGTACTTCCTCATTTGAGATGGTGTGCAATCTGGGGTTCTTGCACAACTCTCAGCTCCTGCTTGAAGAGAGTCTAGTGCACCAGTTTCCTAAATTATGAGGCCCTTCAGACAGTTACTCACCAACCAGTCATTTCACAATCAGATTATTATAGCATGCTCTGAATAGGACCACCCTTAAAAACCATCAAGAAACCATAACTGTTTCAGAATGCAGGAGAGCAAGAAATTACTTGGCCTGGCTTAGGCCTGGCTTTTTGAGAAGATGCTTATCTCCAATTGTTTCTACTGATCTAGTGTGAACAAGCAAGATCGGTGTGTCTTGAGCCCCAAAGATTAAATTGTGCCATCATGTGTGACTGAGGAAGCATGCCATCTCTGTTGCAATGTCTGGGCTTTGGAACAACATCCTCCCAGTGATTAAGGCAGTTCTCACCCTTGGAAACTTTTAAAAATCTAGGAAACTTTTAAAAACATGGTTGTTCTCCAAAGACTTTATGTTACTTGTGTTTGCTGAATAGCTGGATGTATTGTTCTCCTAGTCAGCCATGGCCTCTTTTTACTTGTATATATATTGCTCTTTTTTAATTTGTAAGTCATCCATAATTGCTTAGGAGTTGTATGAATTGAATACATACATACATGCATATACACACAACAATTTCAGAAATTATTAGCACTACATATTGAAAATGTGTTCATCAATTGACAGTAAAAATGATTTTTATGTTACTTTTGGTTAGCATTTTTTACAGTAAACTTTTGCTAGATTGTTCCATGAAGGATTTTGTATTTAATTATTTCAATATAACTGTTTTTAATATCTTTTTTGTCTAGTCTGCCTCTTAGATTCTGGGTGAATATTCTGAAGAATCCTCAATTTGTCTTTGATATTAAAAAGACTCCACATATAGACGGCTGCCTGTCAGTCATTGCACAAGCATTTATGGATGCATTTTCTCTGTCAGAGCAACAATTGGGAAAGGTAGAATCTTATTTTTCATGCATACCCAGAGACTCTTTTTTAAGTTTCCCAGGAAGGAGGGAGCATATTTCAGAAAGGAATGTGACGAGACGAGAGGCAGCCCAGTCTGGAGCTGGATAGGTGACAGAGGAAGAGAGTTAGGAGTTATTACTAATCTCCTGTTAGTAGATTAGTAATAAGGGTTCAGTCTGTCAAGATTCTGTCTATTGTGTATAAGCAAATAAACAACCGAACTCTTGTAAGCAAATAAACAACTGAACTCTGAGTGAATTAATCTCTGTCATTCTTGAGTTTAATCTGACAGGAATTCTTGGTACTCTCTCAGGTTGGTTGTTTGCTTGCAATGTTTTATTACTCAACTAGGTAACACCACGAGTACTAATTAGTGTGGGTTTTGCAAACAAGTTCAGAGAGAACCCAGGACTAAAAAGTAAGTCCTGTTAAGTTGTGCAGGACTAACTTTCAGATAAGTGAGTTAACAGGATTACATTCTTCCAAGCACTACTCCTATTGAAAATGGTCTTTTCATCTTTAAATGTGACTTGTTGAAAAAGTATTTCCTGAGCCATGTCCATAGTTTTTGGGGAGTATAACTTCATATTTTCTATGTCCGTAGTTTTTTTTAGAATAGCTTCATAACCTGTACAAAGGAATGTATTAGCTTAACAAGCTCTTACCTAGCTTCTTGGATATATTATGATGTCTGCTAGTCTAGGGTCACTCAGGGGTACTATCTAGCCAGTTTGGCCCAGTTTGTGTGAAACAATTATTAATTTTTTGCTAATTATCCAAAAACTGCAATCATTTTGCATGAATTGCTCTAAAATCTTGAAATGATAGTTTGAGAAAGGGCTAGTTGCTCTGAACAGGTATATATTTAGAACAAGCAAAGTTGGTTTTTATAAGAAAGGATTGACAGACAGCCCACTCTTAAACCAGGAGGATGCCCAGAGCAGAAATGTGAAAAAAAAATCACACAGAAGTTGGGATTAGTTGCAAAAGCCCCTTTCTCTTCTAGAGCTGTCCAACTGCCTGAAAAGGACCCAATGCTAGCTTTCTGAGCTCCCCAATTCTTCTGTTGCTGTTCCTAGGAAAGTTTTGGTGCACCTGTCAAGAACCAGACATGTATTTGCCTGCTGTTCTGGCTGGAAGACTACATTCCTAAATTTTTGTACACAGAGATTTCAGAAAATGGCTGCAAACCTGCAAACAGTCTTATCATGTCCACCTAGATTGCCTGATAGAACTGATGACCAGAACTGATTGTTTCCTAATTTTGACATCACAGTGGTTCACTAACAAATGAAGGCATCTTGCTAACTTTTATGACACGTCTTTTCTTCTTCCTCCTCAAAGGAAGCACCAACAAATAAACTTCTCTATGCTAAGGATATACCACTTTATAAAGAGGAAGTTAAAGCTTTCTATAAAGCAATAAGGGATTTGCCTCCATTGCCCAGAGCAGAACTAGAAGAATTTTTAATTCTGGAATCACAGGTATCTGTCTATTATTTTTGCTGTAGTTGGAACTTAGAGATATGTTGTAAATGGAACTGTGTCTTACCGTATTTAAAGTTCCCATTAATGGATTTTTTCAGACATATACCAAAGTCTCAAGTAATATTTTCCTCTGTCCTTCTATGTTTACTTATAATTATTATTTACTATTTTATGTACTAATATGGATAATAATAATGGATAATAATACTATCTTTAAACAGTTCCTCAAACTTCTTGTTTTTTTTCTAGAAACATGAAAATGAGTTTAATGAAGCCGAGGCCTTGAATAAAATTTATCAATATATAGCAAGATACTTTGATAAGGTAAGGGTTTTTTCCCCCCATAATCATCTAGCCTGGCTAGTAGTGGTTTTCTGAATGGCATAAAATGCTCAGGAACATTCCAATTAGGGAAGAAAGTGGTTGCTGTATTAGAAATGCATATCATATATGTGGGCAATTTTCATTCTAAGATTCCTGTTTGGTCCCATGTGTGTGTGTGTGTGCACTGGCAGTCCCCAATATTCCTCCCCTGCCCTTGTAGTTAGGACTGAGGGAGAGAGGAACTGAGCAGAAAGTAAGTGGAAGTGAATTAAGTGTCCCTTAAGGGTTAATAACTCATATGGATTAATGATCCTGAAGCAATAGCTTGTGATCCTTTTTGTAATTACTGAGTTCCTATACTCAGTCACTTTGCATTTTATTCTTAAGGCCAGTGCTGTTTCCCTACTGACAATACAGCATTGTTTTTCACTAGACCATCTGGCTGGGGGGGGAAAATTATATATGAAGAAATCAACCTGTAGTTTGGCAAAGCCATCTACAGTACAAGAGTTACCCATCCCTTTTCTAAGACTTAATAAGTGCTAAAAATTAATTTAGGAGAATCCAGAGTTCCTTTGGATTTTGCACTGTCTTGTCCCTGGCCTTTGCTGTCTTCTTTGTCTTGTACAATACTTCAGAAACAAATCTTATTTTTATGACAAACTATGATTTTCATAAATAAAACACAGAAGTCAATGCATGTGAGCTATATTAACTAGACTGACTTAAGTAATATCCAACTAGTTTCCAAACAAACTGAATATCATTTTTTTTCATGATCTCAAGAGAATTTTATATCTGGCTGGCAGGTAATGAAAATGTTTTAGCACTCAATATGCCAGTTTTTCTGCTTTTAACAGATATACAACATGCATCTATTGCTATCTGAGTTGTATTTACGGACACACTTGTGATTTTAATTGAGGTTGCTAGTGCCAACAGAAGTGTTGCTCATCTTGTGATTAATAATAACTTGTAAAGGAAGATGCAAAAATAGCCTGGCTTTAAAAGGAATGGTTACTTAAGCAGAGCTTACTTTTAACATTGGGGGAAAATGGTTGTTGTTGTTTTTAATAAGCAAACTAAGCATACATTCCTTTCTTCCCATAGATACTGAATAAATTAGAGACAGAACGAGGGTTTGAAGAAGCCCGACAGCAACTCTTAAATATAAAAGGTTTAATGGATGAAAAGAAAAAATGCAAATGGGCTTAGGAATGTAATTGTATAATTGCTGCTGTTATGGAACCAAATTGAAAATATTGGCCAACCCAGTTCTATTCACACAAAAGCAGCAACGGAGGCCATCAGATTGGAACAGCCATCTCCAGATGTGTCAACAAAGTGGAGCCTGGATTGAGAAGTATACCTTCCTGCTGCTGGCAGCCGAAGCAATCTTTTTATGCAGATCTTCCCTCTTAAATTGACACAATCAAGTAATTTTGGTTGGATTTTTTGAATTAAAAACAAACTGAAATACAGATCTTATATAAAAAAACTGGTTGTGTTATATAGTTCACAACTTTGTCTAATTTCTATGCTGTCACTGAGCAGCAATTTATGTGCCTTAAAAGACTTATTTCTTGGTTTCAGATAAGCACAAATATATCCTCTTGTTATTCATATCTGAGCATCAAAATCCTTAGAGAGCTTTCAGCTGCTATATGGTTTTATAATAAAGTGCAGAGTTTCAGTTTCTTCCAAATAGTTGGACATTGTGGCATAACTAAAAGTGATGTGTGACTGAAATGGAGGGGAAGATTTCCAGCACATTGATACAGAAACGTAATTCGTCTCTTGTTAAAGTCGGTTTCTTATCCAGCTCGTCCGTTGAAGATGTCATGGACACATCCATGTAAGTTTCTTGGCATAATAATGGAAGTGGTTTGCAATGGCCTCAGCTTCCCTGTCTTCTGAACGCAATTTACACTTTGATTTTTTTCCATCATTGTAGCTGCACTTTTATAAAATGCAGCTGGAGGCCTTTCCTATCTGTATTTTCATTAGTATATACATGCATTGTAAATATAAGGGCAAAAGAAAAATTACAAAGAGGGTTTTTTTAACAACTTAAGATTCATAAATGTATCATAATTTTATTGTTGACTATAAAGTAAATGTGGAGAAGGGCATCACATGGTCTTCCGCTCAGCTTCTGTGCCTTCCCTGCAGATGGAATACCAATTTTCTCAGCTATACTTTATAGGGCCCTGCAGTGTCTGCATTTGAAGGCAAAGCGATATTGTCTGCTACTCCTTCAGGAGGTTGTATCTTTTCCTGGGATTGGGGTGGTGCACCACAATTATAGCAGAATCGCAAGGAATGGATAGGTTTGATATAATGAGTGCTATGTACACACTCTAGTCTAAAGTGTCTCCTTGCCTTCAAATATGATTCACTGCTCAGCTCTGATATTTAGAATTCCTTTATTGCCTATCACATCCTGCTCAGAGTAATATTTGCAAGGAACACATCAGCAGATGTTTGCATCTACTGTATCATTTAAAAAAAATTAAATAGAAAAATTTTAAAGTGCCTCAAGAAATAGACATTATATCAGGTTCCAGACTCGATACTTCTTGGTAGGAAAACCCTAATGACATTGGCAAGCTTAACTAGCCATTATAGTCTGATGATTCTCTAGGACAGAGGTGCCCAAACTTGGTAACTTTAAGATTAGTGGATTTCAGCTCCCAGAATTCCCAATCCAGCATGGTTAGCTTGTCCTGCAAAATACACATAGATGTGTTCTAATACAGAGGACCCCAACCCCCAACCGAGTGCATGAAACTTTATTTGCACATGGGTGGGATTAGGTTGCATGAGTGAAACCATTCCCCCCACCCCACACACACACACTGCCGCTGCCAGTCTGTGAAACCAAAAAGGTTGGGGACACTGGTCTAATAGACAGAAAAATGGAGGGAAGAGCCATTCCGAGACTGTTTCCTCTAAGGCAGCGGCTCCCAACCTTTTCTATATCCTGAACCCCTAGAACGTTTCTCTTATATTCTCCTGCTCCTTACAAAAGTTCAAAATGACAAATTATGCATATACACTATAATTTTGAAACTTCTAAACCCAGGTTTTCGCACCCCCTGGAATATCATCTCACACCTCCAGTTGGGAACCCCTGTTCTAAAGCGTAGACAGACAGACCTGTATATTTCCCACTGAATATATCTATGTAAAAATAAAAAAGCAAAGCATTGAGGCCGGTGTTGTTTCCCCCCCCTTTCTTCAGAAAAGGTTTTACATCGTGTGGAACATAGGTTTTACGAAATTAAAAGAATATTATGCACAATGTGTCATATTTAACCAATAGGTGCTGAACATTTCTCCCCCCAATAATTGCCTGTTACAATGAACAAAGCATACAACTCAGTGTTACATAGCATGGATATCTCTGAAACTGAGACTAGGGCAGGGGTCGGCAACCTCGGCTCTTTTATGACTCGTGGACTTCAACTCCCAGAATTCCTGAGCCAGCTAATTCTGGGAGTTGAAGTCCACGAGTCATAAAAGAGCCGAGGTTGCCGACCCCTGGACTAGGGCTTCCCAAACTAAATTGTATCAAAAATGATACAGTGAATCTGTATGTTCCCACCCCACACACAACTGAGTTCCTGAATTCAGTTTCATTTTGAAGACAGTTACTCTTATTCATCAGAGCCAGGAAGGAAAGGGGGAGATGGTGGTTCTAAACCAGCTTGAGTTAAACACTTGCACAACACTGAGAGATGTAAGTTGCTTTCAGAATATCTTGCCAGTTATTGACCGGGCAAGAGTGCTTACTCTTTTCAAGGGCCAAATGGTGATTGGTGGTGCCTGTGAAATAAATAAAAAAATTGAAAAAGACCACTCAGGCTTCCTTATTTGACAGGCATCAAGAGCTGGTTTGCTTTCAGTAACTGTTAAGTCTATTCAAAAAAAGCAGAGCAGCAAGGAAGGTACTTGGAATGGGATTTCCAAAAAATTAAACTTTTTAAAAATACCTAAACAGGATCTCCCCTCCCCTCCCTGGTTCTTTCTTCCCATTTCCGCTGAAAGGGCAAAGGGAAATGTGTGTGTGTATATATATATATATATATATATATATATATATATATATATATATATATATATATATATATATATATATATATATATATATATATATATATATATATATATATATATATATATATATATATGTATATATTTATGTTTTTCTGCATGAAAGTGGCTTGCGCATGCAGAAAGGATCAGTACTGTAAGTGTAGCACTTTATTTGATAAGTAATTCATTTTGATCAGTAGTTACTAAATTAATACATGCAGGACCAGAGAGTGTACTTGTTTTGGGGGAAAACTATTTCCAATAAGCATATATATATATATATGGAGGCATGGGGTGGGGTGCAGTGGGAAATATCCAAGGCTGCTTTTAGCTGGAGTTTGTACACAGGATTTTAAAAAGTTCTTTGAAAATTGCAATGTATTTATTGTATATTGCATTATTGAAAGGATCTACTGAAATAAAATATTTCTGACTATCTCTGGAAACAAGCCACATTTTAGCATTCCTACAATAAATGTGTAAAACAATTTAAAATTATTTTAAATTTTATAGATGCATATAATTCCAATCTATTAGGTTTAAAGTAATTGTTTACAAGTATAAATGGAGTTTGAAAATATATTGCATGAATATGTAAAATGTTTCATTTCACATATATAAACGGTGATATTTATTTTTGATTTGAAACTTCAGTGTATGTTCCAGTTTTTCAAGAAAATCAATGTGAAAACAAGTATAGCATTTTTAAATGGGCAGATAATTTAGAAATCTGTTTTTTACAGAAATCAGTTTTATTCCAGAATTATAATTTTCAAAAATGGAAAAATAAAAAAATAAACTTCAAAACTTTAATCAATCAACCAGATAATATTTATGTATTTATTGTCAATGCTTTGGCTCTAGTGAAAACACAAAGTAGCTAACAATTGTTTTGAGAAAAATCAGAAAGTTAACACGTTAAATTTCTACTAGAATTGCATAAAATGAAGATTTACAGTTCTTAAGTTTGAAGAGAATGGAGACCGATTGAATTCTGAAGGAAATGTTGTACAAACAGGAAAAGTCCTCTTCCATATGTGACATATGAGCCTGACAGCAAAAAGGCCTTTCCAGCAATTTAGCACCACACAAGGTTTGTAAGGAAAAAGCGATTCATCAGAAAGTCAGATTCTAAGCTGTTTAGGACATAAAAAATTAATACTACTATCAATTCTGCCTGGTACATCACAAATTTTTAGTTCCTATATCTTGAATTATCTACACGCCAAATTGCACAATAGCTTCATCCATTCACCTTTTCAAGGATAATCCTACAATGTTGGGATCAAGGTGGATAGCTCATGACTGAACATAAGCGTCACGGTTTAATTGGGCAAATTCAGCCCTCACTTAGGAATCCAGTAATATCTGAGGCTTGAGGAACATTCCAAACCACCTTTTTGGGGCGATTATAAACCTGTACAAATACTCTGAATCTGGTTTTACGTATATTTCCAGTAGCATCAGTTGTGTATGACTATATGTTCAGCTTAATGTCCATCATTAAGCCTATTATAGATTTATTTATTTAATGTATGGCATACAGTGTCGGGGAAAGCTATAGATGGTACACACAATGCAATCCTGATAGCCTAAATTGCTAGTTCATTCTGTTTGGCATTCGCATGTCTGCCCTTAGTGCACCGGAGGGGACGAACTAGCTTACACCAGCTGACTAGCAGTGCGCGGGTTGCTGGCTCTTCCAGGCTCCTCTGAGTGTCTCCCCTTGCCTATTGTCTGGTCAGGTCCAGTGCCAGCTTCCGATCGCTGCACACACAAATACAGGAAGGTTTTCCCTACTAAAGTGGTATCCATTTATCTACTCACAATATTTCATGCTTTCAAACTGCTGGGTGGCAGGAGCCAGGGGACTAGCGGTGTCTGAACTTAAAACCACCGGAGTGGAAACCATTTCTGCTCATTACTAGTTTCATATGAACAGAATGCCTAATTCTATATGTGCTGCAATGAATTCATTGGGTAAAATGCCAATTAGAACTTGTCCAAAATCATTATACGGAATACAAAATCTTCAGTTATTTAGGAGTGATGTATCCCAATTTTAAAAAAGTCAACATGTGGTGGGACTTGCTTTTTGCAATGTACTATCCCACATGGAGCTCCATCTCTTTGGAATATCCTTCAGAATAATTTCCTTTAGAAATTGGACTGCCCCCCCCCCCACCCTTGACACTCTTTCTTAAGGCCCTGAAGACTTGGTTTTGCCAGTGGTCCTGAGGAGTGGGATGGGACCCATCAAATGGCTTATCTGACTGTATTTTGTCATGGAAGGGGTGTGTGAGGGTTGTTCATTATTTTATTTTATTTTCTCTATATTGTGTTTTATTGTTTGTAAGCACAATATTTAACTTCTCTAAATAAATAAAATATAGCTGGCTCTAACTGCAGGCGTTTAGGAAGGCAGTCAATACAGATAGCCCTAGACTTAATTGAGGCCAAAATGCCCCATTTTATGACTTTGTCAGTTAATGAATCACTGCAATTATTAAGTTAGTAATAGTTGTTAAGTGAATCTGCTTCCCCATTGAATTTGTCAGGTCACAAAAGGTGATCACATCACCCCAGGACACTGCAACTGTCATAAATATGAGTCAGTTGCCAAGCATCTGAATTTTGATCACATGACCATGGGGATGCTATAATGGTCAAGTGAAAAATGGTCATAAGTCACTTTTTCCAGTGTCATCATAACTTCGAATGGTCCTTAAACGAATGGCTGTGAGTCGGGGACTACCTGTACATGGCTCTTTTCCAGACCTTGAATCAGAATGAGTGGAATCGCAGTTGGAGGAATTCTAATAAATTTTGGTCTGATTTCCATGTTATTGTTTTAGTTGCATTATCTTTCTTGTGGTTGCAGTTGATGCTCTCTTTTGTATGCTACCCAGTTGGGTGGCCATGTACATGTTATAAATAAATGCTATAAATATATCTAAGACCATTACAGCTAGCTCAAGAAAAGTCAATGGTAGCAACACATGAACTGCTCCTCTCACACTGTTTTCTTATTAAATTAGCCCATTGGGTAGAGCTGGAGAGATGAGTCCTAACTCCTCATTTAGCTGAGTTTCAGTGATATGTCAGTTCAAGAGCCATTCAGAATTGTTATTTAGCAGATGTTTCACTATCAACTAACTTTATAACTATTCTGATTAATTTACAAATTTAGTCACTTGAATACCTATGAACTAAGTTGGCAGTGAAAATAGTCTTCACCTATATATCAATCTTAAAAAATAGTAAGATTAGCAGAACCACTTAAATTTGTTGGACAGTGTAATAATTCCATTCTGTCATCAAACCCCTGAAGAAGTGGCAGAATCTGAGCTGCAGGTTGTTGGTTTTTTTTACTCGTGAGATGATTTATCCATTTAGCTTAGGGGCTTTATTTACTGACTGGAAGCTGCTCAAAATGAATTAATAAAATACTTTAGAAACAGTTGTGTTTCCTAGCCTAGCTTATGAGAAGTTAAGGAACTGTAGAATAAAAACAATGCACTAAACTTGAAATTATGCTTTTTATGGCTATTAAATAATTAAATAAAACACAGAGAAGATAAGATTTTACAAAAATATATTTAATTAGATTTGATTAGTTAACAAAACTTCAATCTGAAACAAACAGAAAAACTTCTTTGCATGAAGGTAAAGCAATATTCATATTCACTTAAAATGTGATTATTTTTCTTGATATTTCATAATATATTAAAGTGCAGATAGTAAAATATTTTTCAAAGGTAACATTGTGGATAAAATTCATATAAGGATAACAGAGCTTAAACAATGTTGTTTTCGATTTTCTCAGTATTTTAAGATTACAAAAGTCCAGCTTTGTAAATAACAAAAAATGGAAACTTTATATAGCAACCTGAATATAAAAGGGACTCTTTTCTTTTCAGAGAATCAAACTATTAAAAATTTGAGAAAAGGATTATTAGAAAAATGTTACAGTGCAATGATTCTTAGAGTTTAAAATTAGGAAATTATTTTCCAAATATTTTAATTATATTTTTTAAAAAAATATTAAAAATAATACAAATGATGGAAAACAGAGTTTTTACCTATTTCACGGCACTTGTAGATGAATTTTTGGCAAAAGACAAAAAGTGTTTACTGGTTTATTTCGCATCTCCAGATGACAGATCACATTGTTCTACAAATTTATTTGTGTCTGATTCAGAACTTATTTCTGACTGAGGTTGTTCAGCAGAAGCACCAAGTTCTCGCAATTGGTTTCTCTGTGTGGTCTCTAGTTCTTCCAAGCGTTTGCGAAGCAGTGAAAGTTCTCTTTGATGTTGCTCCTCCTTCATAAGAGGTAAAGAGATGGGGGAAGGAATGTCACACTTTATTTGGCACCTTCATTTTTAAAGATATTATACAACTGTGGAAGAATCAGGCTACTAGTTCTGGCTTTCAATTTTATGTTCTGATTTTAAGATATTCAGTTATATAAGCAAAAAACAAAACAAACACAATATTTTAATAGAATGGACACAATCAAGATGTTTATTATATTGGTTTATAGGGACTTTCCTGCAGGCAAAGGAATTAGGAGAGTATTACATAGCTTAACTAAACGTTTAGGTAACCTTCACTGTAAAAATAATTATAAAGAAATTGTATAATTTTAACCAAAATCAATATAATTAAAGAAATGGTATTACTACTTTTCTGCATAATTAAGGTTAGGTTTTGTTTATAATTTTTGGTTCAATATGGTAAAACATTTTGGAAACAGCAGAACCTGAGCTGCCAAACAAGTTGAATGCATGATTACAAATAAAATTCTCACTTCTCTTTAATACTACTGTACTGTTTCATCAATCTTTATTATTGAAAACTAGAAAAATATGAATTTTATTTTTTATGCTTTTCAAAGCACTATTACCTACTCTGTCATATGGGAATATTACATACCTGAAGGAGAGGGAAGGGTAATTCTGGTCCAGGAATCAAAGATGAAGATAATAAGTTAACTGGATTCAGTATTGGGGTGTTGGGAAAAAGGATCAGTCTGCGGAACTCATTATGTCTCCGTTGCAGATCTTTCAGCCTCTTCTGAAGGCGGAGGTGTTCTTCAAAAGGAATATGTTGCCTATAACAAATATAAATAACTAAATAAAAATTCTTTTCTTACTAATGTTTTCCTAGAAGCACAGGGTCCAGCGTTTTTTTAAATCAACCAAGAGTTGACTGGTTGCGATACGAATTGTTATCCAAATCTGACACTGTGGCCTAAAGTCACCTAGCCAGCTTTCATGCCTAAGGCAAGACTAAAATTTATAATAATATAATTATATCTCCTGGTTTATATTTTCTGGTTTCTAGCTTGATACCCTAACCACTACACCAATCAGCTCTCAAATAAATAATTAAATGCTCATGGACAAATCCAACACAAGATTTTAAAATTGAATGTTGCTTCCTTTACGTATTCCCAATAAAACAATCACTTCAAAGTATAACATTTTGATACCCCCTATTGGTGATTCCCCAAATAAAAATATTTGGAGCCTGAAATGGACTGGTTGAAGGCAAGTAGAAACGTCTGAAGTTTGATATTGTTTTGTTAACCTCAAAATGCTTCCTGCAGAGCTTAAACTTCTTTAGAAAGTTCCAAGAGATTGAAACAGCTTATTTTCAACTAGAAATGACTGTTTCCAATTGAAAATGTGGTCTTTTAGTTAGAAGCATTTTTTATATTTCTAAAACACTTTCTGATAGTATAGTTTCACAGTAACAGTACTGCTAGGAACGAAGCATATGTATATGCATACAACTTTCTGTTGTTTTTTTTCAGAAATTCAAAAATGAATGTAATGAGCCTGATTAAGACAGCAAAGATTGCACCTAAAATGTTTTTAACAGCAACAATATGAAACATTATGGAATTCAGAATCAACATAAAGTTATACCTGTTTAACACTTGGTTTTGTGTTTCTAGTTCTTCTCTCTTAGCTTCTAAGAGCTCAATTTTGTTCAGTAATTTCTTTTGCTTGTTGTCATTAAGTGTCTTTCTCTGTAATTAATACAATATACATATTTATATTTTTTAAGGTTGACTTCCACTTTTAAATATGTAACTCATTCATTGGAGTTGCAGACTGACCAAAAACTTCCCTAATCATAAACATTCATTAGGAGAAATAGTAATAAGTGAATCAACTCTTGTTCTTTTGAAAGTAACTCATATGAAAAAGGCCACATTAGCACAATTAAAATTAACATCATGTTTACGTTTATGTTTATTATTTATGTTTATCTGTTTATGTTTATATTAACTCACACATTATGGCTTCTCAGCTTCACAAAACTTAAAAGAAACTTTGGTAATAGAAATAGTTATGTCATTATGTTATTTACAGGTTAGGATCGTCTTTTAGTTACAGTATGGCACAAAACTTTGACTGAGCTAAGACAGAAGAGCTTTCAGAATTATGCAAATATGAGACCTGCCTTTTTCTGAACAACCGATGCTCGATACATTTTCTCTTTTGCTACTTTATACTTGTCTTCTATCTCTCTGATGTGCTGAGTAAGTTTATGTTTTTCTTCTAGCCACTTTACCTGTTTATCTTCCAAATTCCTAAAAAAGAAACAAACAGTGGTTATTTTATAAATCAATTCTACTTCTTCACAGAAGTGAATATTATAAATCCACAGACATGACTTCAATCCTTGTTTGCTACCTGAAAATATTAAGAATACAAAATATGCCCAGGAATTCCAGACAATCCTATAAAGCATGTTTCTTATTATTATACAATATAAACACAGATCAAAAAGACAATCTGTGAAGGGTTTCATGCTGAGAAACTGAATTTATGCTTCAGAAAACTTTAAAAATTTGCTTCAGTAAAACTTTAAACATTCCTTTAAGCTATAATAAACTGTATCCAGCTATAGAGAAAGGTCTCTGTGAAACCATTCCCATGAGTGTTGCTTTCAAGTGGGATTTAAAGAGCACATCTTGAAAGGAATCCCTGTCTTTTTGAAAACCTCCTTTCTCCCTGAAATCCAGCACACACACCCGCCTCTAGGTTTCCAGAAAGCCTTCCATGTTTGTCTTGCCCTAGCTTTGAAAACTGCTTTTGCCCTTTACTTTACTTTAGCTTCAGAACTGCCTTTGTTTTGTACCTTGTCGTTGCCTTGAGGATTACCATTTATCTTATGCTTGGACTTTTGCCTTGTGGATTTGGAGCCTTACTGCAGGGGTCTCCAACCCCCGGTCCATGGACCAGTACCGGGCCGCAGCATGCCAGCAACTGGTCTGCACAAATAAGCAAAGCTCCATCTGTGGGATGCAGGCAGCACACAAAACCATGTACCCTCCGGTCCGCAGAAAAACCTCTCTCCACGGAACTAGTCCCTGGTGCCCAAAAGGTTAGGGAGCTCTGCCTTACTGGTCGGTGGAGGGCTGTTTGTTTAACCCCTCTCAAGAGAAGTAAAGAACTTGCCTTGCCTTGACCACCTGAGTCATAACAAGCTATATGGACCAGCCGTAACTATGAGCAAGAAATGTGCTGAAATCACTGGGCAGGCTGACAAATAGGCCAATCTGAGAAAGAAGGGACACAGGAGCAGTGCACATCAATTTTGCTCTATTTTCCCATCAAGAACCACTTAGAATTTGTTTCTGCAGAAAGCTAGGCTAAAATGCTCTGAATTTCAATTTGGCTGACCCTAAATGGTTAAATCATTTTGATATTTTAGGTCCACCATTTAAGAAGAGTTCTGGTCTGCCAGAAGCCCAGGTAGCAAAGAGTCCAAAGGATCTTAGTTTCACTGACAAAACTTCAAGTCCAAGAGTATTGATATGTATTCTTCAGTGTTGGGAGGCTACATCAATTGAGAAAAAAATAATCATAGCCAAAAATAGAGTACAGATAAATATTATGACCTTCGCTTGTCTCCAGTCATACACAGACATTAGAACTACAGCAAGATAAGAAAGCACTGGATTTAAAGATTTGGACTAGACAAACACTAAAGAGACAAAGCTAAAAAACCCCACTTCAAATAGCTAGGCTCCACAAAGATTATTTTGAACTTAACTTCCAATAATTTAAGATTCTTGTGTATTAATATTATTTGGATTTCTTTAAATGTTAGACTGATGGAACACTTCTCTGCACAATTTGGGCAGCTTTCCTAGAAGCAGAAAAAACACTATCCTAAAATGTAAAACATGGAACCCAATCAATCACATTCCTATTTATATGTTAACAACGTGTCTTTGATCTCTCAACAAAGGACATAATTTTATGATATGTCCAAATGTTTTACCACACCATATTCTACCAGGATTCCCAGTTGTCTTCTGAGCTTTATGGGACTCCTGGAAAGGCCACTTGTTTTGCATAAAGCAGAATGTTTCTCGGCAACAATCCTCTGGGTGTATGTGTAAAATGTATGTTGAAATGACTTATTGTGATATTTATTTTTAAAAAATTAAACAGAAGTGAAACAAGGATACAGATTTGCTTGAGCTTTTATGGACTGGAAAAATGATAGATAACTCCATATTCTAAATCTCTCAGAGAAAATTCTGTTATAGATAGATGAACCTATACTAGATGCCTAGGACAATTTACTCTTCATGTCATCCAATTTTTGGTTGCAATAAATGCAATAATAGCATTGCACTAAGAGTGAAATCATACTTCTCTGAATCTGCCTGAGCTCTTTCTGCTTGACTTCGTGCGTTCCGACATTCATATTTTAATATCTCCAGCATTTCTTTGAGTTTCTGATTGGAATCCAGTAAATCATTCTCTGACTGTGAAAGGGAAGCCACTCGAAGCTGCACATCATGCAATTGCTGCAATGGAAACACCTTGTGAAGTAATCAATTTCATTTATCAAATTCTAGAGAAGGAATAAGCATGGTATTTATGATCCCCAATGTACCCACTAACACACAAACCTGCTACTTTGAAATATGTACTTTATCTCAGAAAAAAGGTGTTTGGGGGGGATTCAACTGAACACATTTTAACATATGAGAGAAATATCTGTTTGATCAGGGATTCTGAACACTTAACATTAAATGAATAGTTCAATGTTAAAAATTTACACTGTTTCATAAGGGTAATCAATTAGATATAAAAAAATTAAGAAACTACAGGTAGTCCTCGACTTACAATCACAATTGAGTCCCAATTTTTTGTTGCTAAGTGAGACAGTTAATTTTGCCCCATTTTACAATCTTTCTTGCCACAGTACTTAAGTGAGTCACTGCAATTGTTAAATGAGTAACACAGTTGTTAAGTGAATCTGGCTTTCCCCATTGGCTTTACCTGTCAGAAAGTCACAAAAGGGGATCACGTGATCCCAGCACACTGCAGCTGTCACAAATATGAGTCAGTTGTTAAGCATCTGAATTTCGATCACATGACTATAGGGTTGCTGCAATGGTAACTGAAAAATGGTTAACAGTAACTTTTTTTGCCTCACACAAAAGTTTAAAGCTCGCAACCAGACCAAGAGAATGAGAAAGCAAATAGGAACAAGAGAATTAGTGATGAGGGAAGCAAAAATGGGGAAATTAGTAGAGAAGATGGTGGGAGGAGAATCCTGACTTCCTTCCTCCAGAAACCAATATGAAAAAGGGAAACAATATGGAGCATTCCTTATACATAGTTGCATAATTTAAGAGTCCTCATAGATTCATGACTTATGCTAAAAAAAAAAGGTGGTAGATATATTCAGAGAGGGCTTTGCACAGATTTGTGCTGTGTGCCAGTTGTTTTGCTGTAAAATCCCAGCCCATCTGACCCAGCAGTCTTATAATGGCCAGAAAACCTAGCAGTCTCACACCAAAGCACTCTAGATCAGGGGTCCCCAACCCCCGGTGCGTGGACTGGTACCGGTCTGTGGCATGCCAGCAACCAGTCCGCACAAATAAGCAAAGCCCCATCCGTGGGATGCAGGCAGCACACAAAACCGCGCACTTTCTGGTCCGTGGAAAAACCTTTCTCCACGGAACCAGTCCCTGGTGCCCAAAAGGTTGGGGACCTCTGCTCTAGATGGGTCTTCCCTTGAAGAATATTTGGAAGTTTAAACTGGTTCTAAATGAGGCGAGGCATGCATTTTGTGGTGCTCCAAACCTCACCCGTGCAACACCATAGCTACATGAGATACATTGGCTTCAAATATATTTCAGGTGCAATTTAACATGCTGCTTGTTATCTTTAAAGCTCTGCTCGTGACATCAAAAAAGTGGCACAGGGACTTTTAAACTAGTCTCTGAAGGAAAGCTGACAAATGATGGCACCAACCAGATCAAAAAGGTGTAGATGTTTCAGAAAATCAAATCATTTTTTAAACTTGTATGCTGTCCATCTCTTAACAGTCAAAGAAATTATAATAATAAAAAACATGCCAAGTGCAATAAAATAAGGAATAATACAACAAATAAGGCCAATATTGGAAGTGGTTAATGGAAATACATGGCAATTGTGTTAAAAAAAGTTTGTAAGAAGGGCTCATTCCAATGCTAGAAACCTCCAAGACCAAGATACAGAATTAGAGATTACAAATGAGAATGAAAACTTGATAGAATAGAAAGAATCAATGGCATAGTCATTCGTGACTACGGTTTTATAAGAACAAGTTAAAGATGCATTAATGGAGCTGCTGGTGTTTATCACAAACAGTTGTAAGATAATATACTAAACTCGCTTTTCGGAGTGAGCTGGGCAGAATATAAATTTAATGAATAAATAAATACATTGCAATACCAAATTTCTCATGTATGATGGACATGTAAAAAAAAGGAAAATGAAAATTTTAAATGGTGTCATTCTTCCTAACTCCAAATACTATGAGCAAATAAAAACAGATTCTTGTATATTATTCAGATGATTTTTGAAGTGATTTGTATCAGGAAGTCTTTTTTTTTTTTTTGGAAATGGAAGACGGCAATCAAAACAAAAAAAACAACAACAACCCAAAATATGGAATAAAACTATCACGTGAACTGCTACAAATTATAATAGATGAAAGAATGTAAACTAACTTCTTACCTGCTTTAGATTTGCATTTTCACTTTTCTCTTTTTCTAGTTCCTCAGAAGCAGTAACTCGTTCTTGAATCTTTACCCTACAAGTCAATACAAAGCAGAACTGCAAAATATTTTCTTAAAAACATAGACTACCCACATAGTCCTTGAGTTACAATGATAACTGGTTCTGGAATTTCCATGGCTAAGCAATGCTGTTTGTTCATTCATTCATACAACCTATATGCTATCCATCTCACCTGGAAGTGAAATCTAAGTGGCTTACAAGCATTAACTGGTTGCTAGGGGAAATATCACATGACCTCACGATTGCTTAGTGACAGCAAACCTAGCCAAATCCCGACCCTGTTAGGCAAGGACCGACCCTGATTCAAGCCATTCCTAGCCCTGAGCCTTGATAAGGTAATAGGCTGCCTCCTCTTGAATCCATCCCACCTGCCTATCTTCAAATAGCCTGCCCTGTTTTAGCGATGATTCGGAAAGCCTTTCGCAAGCTTCTGAGACCAAGAATGGGGTGTGCTATTTGGAGAACAGCAAGCGTGCCATTCTCACAATGCTTCAGGTCTCAAACACTTTCTAATGGGTTTCCGAACCACCACCTCATCATGAACTACTCCCACCTATATATCTCCCAATAGCTCGCTTCATTCTCATGATGTGCTATTTGGAAAATGGCATGAGTGGCCTTGGGAAGAAGGCTTGACTTGGCCCGAAGCTGCTTCATACAGGGCCAGGCTGCAAGCAGCAGGAGGAAGATAGCTAACGCCTGTTGGGTGTGGCAGTACTTGTGGCGCACAGGGCAGTGAGGGTTTTATGTTTTGGTACTAGGGTGCTTGAGGCAACACTCTGCAGCAGCACTGGGGCTGACACTGAGGCCTGAGGGCAATGACAGCTGGCTGAGATTGTCGAGCACTCTGGGCCTCTACTTCAGCCCCAATAGTGCCACTGAGGAGTACTGCTGTGTAGGGCCGCTGTGCAGAGTGCCCCAAATGGCAGGGATATGAGGGAAGACAGGTGGGTGCCAAGACCTGAAACATCATAATGTAGGCAGACTGCCAAGCACCCAATTTTGATCACGTGACTACGGGGAGTTGCATCTGCCTTAATTTCAGGGACCGGTTGTAAGTACCACTTGTCCAGTGCCACTGTAACTTCGAACAGTCGTTGAATGTAACAGAATTGAAGTATTTAAATATTCTGAATGATTCAAACTTCTCTTTAATTCTTAATTGGGCATTAAATGCCACACCGAGTGCTGCAGAAAGCAATGATTATCTTAATCAAGGGCTAAGGATTAATTCAAGCTGGAAGTTTGGGATACAGAAAAATCTTGGAACAAAGCATCCGTTAACTGTTGAATTTCAAGAAATTAATTCCATGAAACATAAATCTTGCAAAATGCTGACATTGGGAAATACTACATCATTATAATAAAGAAGCAGCAAAGGCTTTAGTCAGGAAAGCATTACTATTGCATAAGTACTAAAGTAAGGCCAAATTATACATTAATCCCTGGATATTAAACACTAAGTGATCTGGTAGCCAAGGAAGACGTGATGAAGATGTAAGGGAGAGAAATTTAAACATTTTCTGACATTGTAAAACAGCAATAAAAGGCTATCTTATTGGTTTTTCTGCTTTTGTTCCCATCTTTGTTTTTTTTCTTGTGTTCATTTTCCTAATAGAAAATGGATTTTTCAATTAATTTTCAACCCTAAAATACATTTTAATAAATTTTGTTTAAACTAAAATAATAAGGCTGGAGGAATAAAACTGTCACAGACATGGATAGCACATATCTGTACAAGAAAGTGCTGCAAAGAAACTTTTATTCTTAACAAATTAGTAAAGTGCTTTACAAACAAATAGGATTAGTAGTAGTAGTAGTAGTAGTAGTAATTCTGCTTTATCTTTATTGGAAACAGTGCTTGCTTTAATATCCACCTTCTGTAACTAAATTGTTAGGTTCTAAGAACTTTTTAAATACATTAAATCCTTACATAGTACACCTTACCTAAGATTTTGGATTTCCCTTTTGGTGGACTCGTCTTCCAAGCGCATAGCAGAAATCTTTTCTTCATACTGATCTTTCTCTGATTGCCTCTGAGCATCTTGCTCCATTCTGGTTTTCTCTAGTTCAGTTAATTTAGTTTCAAGTTCTAACCTGAAATATAGGGATAGCTGTAAAAGAGGTTGTTTAAATGATATGATTATGCTTAATAGGGCAGATTAAGGGGCGGGGGGGGGGCCCTTCAAGTCAGCATTGACTCCTGGTGACTTCTTGGACAAGTCCCTGCAGTTTTCTTGGCAACGTTTTCCTGAAGTAGTTTGCCATTGCCTCCTTTCTAGGGCTGAGTGAGAGGGACTGGCCCAAGGTCACCCAACTGGCTTTGCCCTGAGATGGGACTAGAACTATCAGTCTCTGAGTTTCTAGGCTGATGCCTTCACCACTACACTAATCTGACTGTCATAGCAGGATCACACTATCACACTAAAGTATATATATACACGTTCTGTAATATCAGACAATCTCTTACTGCAGACATGTCAAACACAAGCCCCACGGGCTGGATCTGGCCCGCGAAGTGGTTTTATGTGGCCCACAAACCCATCCTGAAAACAGTGAGGGAATGGCCCCCGCTGCCTTGGTGACCATCTATGCTGAAACACATTCAGTCTTAGCTGCACAAGGCCATCTGGAAACAGTGAGGGACCAGCCCCTGCCACGTCGGCCCCGCCCCCTGGGCGCATGCTGGGGAGGTGTCATCCTTTGTGAGGAATGAAGAAATGCACCATCACTTGGAAGTGGCCAGCAAAAGGCACTCGCCTAGTTCACATATCTGGCTTCATGGGCTCCGGGGGAGGGGTTTCAGCAGGCAGCGGGGCGCTCTCCTCACAGCGCCGAGAGGCTGAGCTGGGTGGTGCGAATCCAAAAAGACGTGCGATGCCGCCTAGCTCCCAGCCTACCCTGTTTCAGCAGGCAGCGGGGTGCTCTCCTCACAGCGCAGAGCATAGCCGGTTGGCGCGAATCTGATGAGAAGTGCAATGCTGCCTAGCCCCCAGCCTGCCTAGTTTCAGCAGGGAGCAAGGTGCAAAGCTGGCAAGCTTCACACCGCCTGGCTCAGCCTCTGGGAGCTGTGAGGAGAGCGCCCCACTGCCTGCCGAAACCAGGCAGGCTGGGGGCTGGGCGACATCGTGCTTCTTTTTTGGATTCAGCTCAGCATCTTGGTGCTGTGAAGAAAGTGCCCTGCTGCCTGCTGAAACCGGGCAAGCTGGGCGTCGCCGCGCTTCTTTTTGGATTTGCACCGCCTGGCTCAGCGTCTTGGCGCACTAAGAGCGCCCTGCTGCCTGCCAAATACGGGCAGGTGGGGGCTGGGCATCGTCGTGCTTCTTTTCAGATTCGTGCCGCCTGGCTCAGCCTCTCGGCGCTCTGAGGAGCGCGCCTTGCTGCCTGGTGAAACCGGGCAGACTGGGGGTCATCGTGCTTCTTTTTGGATTTGCGCTGCCCGGCTCAGCCTCTTGGCACACTGAGGAAAGCGCCTTGCTGCCTGCCAAAACCAGGCAGGCTGGGGGCTGGGCGTCATCATGCTAATTTTCAGATTTCTGCCACCTGGCTCAGCCTCTTGGCACTGTGAGGAGAGCGCCTTGCTGCCTGCTGAAACCAGGCAGGCTGGGGGCTGGGCAGCATTGCACAAGTAATGTTGACTCTCACACTGCTCATGGTATCCCCTCCCCCAGAGCCCACTAAGCCAGATATGTGAAGTAGGCGAGGGCTATGTGCTGGCCATTTCCAGGCAATGGTGCATTTCTTCATTCCTCACGAAGGGTGACACCTCCCCAGCTGTGTTTCTTGCCTGTTTTTCTCCCTCCCTTATCTCAAATATTTTCCCACCACTCTGTTCAGGAAGGAAGGAAGGAAGGAAGGAAGGAAGGAAGGAAGGAAGGAAGGAAGGAAGGAAGGAAGGAAGGAAGGAAGGAAGGAAGGAAGGAAGGAAGGAAGGAAGGAAGGAAGGAAAAGGGAGGGTCTGAGGGAAGACCTGCCTTAGACCTGCCCTGCTGCCCTTTCACCATCCCCTTGCCCCCTCCTCCTGGCCTATCCTGGGGGGTCTCCCATCCTATTGCTAAGGAAGCTTTGGATACAAAGCCAGGTCTCCTCACATGGAGAGGGAGTGGGCTACCCATCATGAGCAACCTGGCTAAGGAGAGCAAGCACAGCAGCAGCAGCCTTGAGGAGGAGGAGGTAAGTGCAGCTGGGCGCTCCCTTGGGGAAGTGGGGCTGGGCTTAGTGCCACAGGTGCTTGAGGGCTGGGCATTTGACTTGCCACTGTCCAGCCCGCCCCCTGCTCCCCCCCCCTGCACATGGCCTGAGAGGAATAGTGAGGCTCCTCCAGTGGACCATGCCTTGGCACTTGCCCCGGTCACATCTCCTTCTGCCAGAGACCCCCAGATCTGTCCCACTCCTGCCCAGGCTCCCACGGGCACCCTTGACACGAATGATGTAGAGCTGGCCATGCCCAACCCGTAGGCCACACCCACTCCAGCCATGCCCACCCCGTAGGCCCTGCCCACACCACCCTGGCCTCCCGAGAGCAACCACAATGCTAATGCGGCCCTCAGTGAAACTGAGTTTGACACCCCTGTCTTACTGGCAAAGCCCTAGGAGTACAGCAAAAACTGAATATACTGTACTTCCTCATGGATGACACTGATGTAAGCAAACAAATTTTTGGCAATGAAAAGGGCATGGAAACAAAAAACGAGATATCAAAAAGAGGTACAGAAATGTCAACAGCAGTTGAAATAACATCAATTTTGTAGCCAGGACAGGATGCGCAATGAATTATAATCAAAGAGAATCAAGGGCAGACATTGCAGTTTTTATTTTTAAAAAAGCTGGAACAAACAAAGTGTACATACTTTTCCTCCTGTAATGCTGCAATTTTTTGGAAGCCTTCGTTTTTGGCAGCTTGTACTTTACGTACTAATTCACGATCTTTTTCTACTGAAAGCGCTTTCTGCCGCTCAAGAGTTGTCTTAAGTATTTCGTTATCTGAATGTAATCCTGTTATTATATGTTTAAAAAAGTTATTGTTCTATAATCTCAATTATGCTGCAGACAGTGAGAAAATAGAATTGACTCCTATGAATCCTAACCAGGCAGCCAGTAACACTTTGGGTCATTTTTTTTTTCCAAATACAATACAGGCTTGCACTGTTTCATATCACACAACTTAGAGGAAATATACAAATATACCTCTTACCTAAAAACAAAATATCACAAATATTAGAGAAATATCACAGTGGAAATGTACAAGAAATATTTTCAAACCAAGCAGACATTTCCTCATCTAGGAGTTACTTTATTAACCCACCCCCAAAATTACTACATTTATCTCTATGAGCACAGAGCTAAAAGTAAGGGTAATATTTGGATAATTAGATAGAGTCAAGCTCATTATCACCAATAGTCAAATTAACAAATATATATAAAAAATAATGAACATAATCCTCCTCCCTGCCTTTTATTTTCTAAGAAGCCTTTTGTGGTACTAAGCTATTGCTGGATAATGCTGTTTCGGTCAGCCATGCTCTGCAATATGCCAGCTTCCTTTTAATAAAAACAATCTAAGCATTTCAAAATTAGCATAGTGAGCCTACTGTGCACCAAGCAATATGCTTAATGCCGCAATGGTAGGCACCAGCTTACTTATACCTGCTCCAAAATACACAAAGTGCATTTTAGCAGTCATCAAATGTTCAGTGACTGTTATTGTTATCAGGTATTCTTCATTTAACAACCACAACTAGACTATCAACTGAGTCATAAAACGAGGCAGTCACTAAAGTAAAAAGCAAGTGACCTCAACTGTGCTTAGCAATTTTATTTTAGCCTTCCCTGTATAGCATCAGAATGAAACAACCTCAAACAGCCATGTGATCCCAGACAGTGGGGAAGGTTTCCAGAACTTGACTCAAACCAGGTTAAAGGGCAAATATTACATAGCCCTCTCCTCCCCCCGCCCCTCCCCGATTTGGAATGATCACCCCAGCACTGGGATAATTAGCAAGGGCTGCTTAGGAGCAAACAAAAGCCTTTAGAAGTCCAGTTTGTTAACTTGCTGCTAGCATTTTTTTAGGGATACACTGCATTACAGAGAAAAGCAGCTCGAGAACAGATCCCTCGTTTAAGCAATCTCTCTGCTCTGTGGGGTGGGAATGAGTCAGGCACAGGATGAGGGCTAACTAACAGTAAAGCAAAATATGACTGAATGTTGATAGAATATAAGGACGACCTCGGGGAATGAGGGAAAGAAATGCTACCTAGCAAACAATCAGACAAGAAAGGAAGGAGTTTAACTGTCAGAGAAAGGAAGGAAGGAGCTGCCCTAATGGATCAAGCAATTAAAAAGTGGTGGCAGAAAGTTTGGATTTTCAGACTTGCAATATTCTGTTAATATATAGCCTTACGATATAGTAGAATTAGCTCATCTAGTCGAGTTTCACGTTTGGTTTACCTGGGAGAGCTGAACCAGACAGATGCTGCAAAGATTGTAAATGCTGGCATTAGTTGCGAAGTTACTTTTTCATCACCATCGCAACAGCGGATGATCGCTCTCCAAGGCAGCCATTAAACAAGGACCACCTGTATGATATCTCACCCAATGTAACATTTCTGTTGGTATATCAAATAACTGAAATACTAATATTTTACCATCCAGTGCACTTTGAATTTTGTTCCTTTCTCTTTCTATCTCACTCTTTGTTCTTGCTGTCTCCAGCTTAATGTTTGTTATTTCTATCTTTTGTGAATGCTTCAGTTCTTCAATCTATAGAAAAAGAATGTATAATCAATTTTAGTTTTGATAAAAAACATATTGCAAAATTGTCTTTTTTGCAATGGTTGTAAAATGGTAAGATTAATATCTCACTGGCAAGGCTCACAAACACTACCACTGTTCTTCTGAGCTTCCTGCTTTAGAAAGATAACCCAGTTTTAGCGAAAAGCCTGAAATAATATTTGCACTCCTCTACTCTTATAAAATGTTTTGCAGGAGGTATTATTGTCAAATAAGGCTTTGTAGGCTTTGTTAAGAGCCAAATCTTTTCTCAAGTGGTATCCACTTCAAACTCTTCCCTAAAAAGATTTTCTAAATCTTGTACTTTATTTTTCTTTCCTGGCTTTTAGCTACAACTAGATTCCTTTTCTGATTTCTCATACCTTGTTACTTTAGTGCAAAAATGACCAGTCCTACATTGATATTGCTCAATGCTTCTTAATTTAATACTAGGGAATTTTTTCTTCATTTTTTTAATAGGCAGTCCTTGGATTATGAAAGCAATTGGGACTGGGATTGCCAATGCTAAGCAGTATGGTCATGAAGTGTGATATCTAGTGACCACATTGCCTAGTGGTGCCAGTCACAGCTCTTTCAGTTGCGGATATAACCCTAAGATGTGTAGATCCTTAAGTGGGAATCCCAGGTAAGGACCACGGGAGTACCACGGGTGCCAAAAGGGTGTATGGGAAAGACAGGAAGGTATACCATAGCTGGAAAACCCATAGTAAGTACCATTTATTCAATGTTGTCATAACTTTGAATGGTCTCTACACAATTGGTTGTAACCCAAGGACAACCTATATGTATATTAGAAAGGGTAGGTGACTAAAAAGTGCTTACAAGCTTTTTCATATCTTTGCGTTAAATATAAACAAATTTTAAAAAGAAGTCATGCTTGTGGAGCAACATGCTGGGACATCCTTCTTTCCCAATACCAGTATTCTTAGCTTATCCCTCAGGCTAAATTACACACATAAAACGTCCCACCTAATGACTCTTAATAGAGGCTCCCTAATACATACGGGGTTCTCCCAATGGATGAGTCTCATGCCTCCTCATCTTCCTTAGGATTGATGCTGATGCACTAATACAAAAACTCTTATCTCCTTTTGTCTCTGCCCACATGGCTGGATCTGACAGAGTGGGTGTGCTTTAGGTTCCTTTTTTAAAGTAGTGTCGTGTAATGGGAGGTAGAAGATGTGCCATCTCGACTGCAGTGCCTGCTCTCTGGACTATGTATCTCCCTGAGGTTTAAGCTACTCTAACTTTAAGGTAAAGGTAAAGGTAAAGGTTCCCCCGCACATGCGTGCTAGTCGTTTCCGACTCTAGCGGCCGGTGCTCATCTCCGTTTCAAAGCCGAAGAGCCAGCGCTTGTCCGAGGACATCTCCGTGGTCATGTGGCCGGCATGACTAGACGCCAAAGGCGCACGGAACGCTGTTACCTTCCCACCGGAGTGGTCCCTATTTTTCTACTTGCATTTTTACGTGCTTTCGAACTGCTAGGTTGGCAGAAGCTGGGAAGAGTAACAGGCGCTCACTCTGTTACGCAGCACTCGGGATTCGACCCGCCAAACTGCCGACCTTCCGATCGACAAGCTCAGCGTCCTAACCCACTGAGCCACCGCGTCCCTCTAACTTTACTGTCCTTTAAATGGGCCTTGAAGAACTGGATTTTTCCCCACGGTTAAGTGGGATATGTGCCCCAGAGTAAAATCCTATTAATATCTACTTTGCCTGGTTTACAGAATATCCTCAACAATTTTATTCTAGAGTTTAATTTTTAATCTGTATGCTATCCTAAATGAGTTGGGCACTTTTTTATAAATGTAATTTATAAATAAACAATATAGTTTATATTGTGATGATGAATAAAATGTTTGCAAAAAAACACAACCAAGCTGAGAGAGCACCAAGGACCCCACAAATAAGCCACAGTTTCACATGCTCTGTTGGTGTTGGTGGGAATGTTGTGTTCTTGTAGTTCCTTGATTAGACTGTTGTTCACTATTTGATTGTTTATCTGAGTTGGCAATTCCTTGATTGGAGTACTGTTTATTGCTTAACTGTTGGTTGGGTATTAATCCTAGTGTTAACCCTGGCTGGTTGTTAATTTTCATTTCCTCTTTCCCCTAAAACTTCCTCTTTCCTCTAAACTTTCATATTCTCTTCCTCCTAAAATAGCCTGCCTTACTTTTAGTATTTTGTCTCCTGCCCATCACTACTGAATTTGTTTATTCTTGACTATCTCCCTCCTCCCCTTAACAAAACTTTCATTAAACTCTCATTTCCACCTAGTACAAAATATATACACCCTAATCTATCACACCCCAACCCGTCTTCCCTTTCCCTGTTGCTCTGTTTTAAAAGGACATGGCTCTGTGAACTGAATTCAATTAATGTTAGCTCTCACGTCAATAGATAAGTTTTTGCTCATTATGTAACTTTATACTGATGAATTCCTTTCTGCAATGGGTGTCACTAGAATATATGCTCAGCCTATTGCAGTAAATTATTTACAGTAAATTAAAATGTACAAGTAGTGCTCAAGTTAAAATTGGGATGGCAATTTCCATCACTAAAGCTATATAGTTGTAAAATGTAATTTCATGTGACTGCAATGCTCAAGAGAGGCAATCTCTGCAGTCCTCATTGCCCTTCGTTAAACAAGGATTGTCGTTCCTTAAGTGAGCATCTCCTCGCAACTTCCTGCTGCCTTCTAACAATCAAAGTTACTGGGGAAGCCATCAAGAGGTGGAAGGCTAACCGTCAAGCCAGTAGGCAGAGAAATGGCTGCTGCAAGGTGGGGGAGAATGTGAGAGAAGCAGGAAAGTGAAGTGCCTTGGTGTGGCCACTACCAAGTGGAGGAGGGTACATGAATGGCAGGGAAAAGAGTGCACATGAGCGTGGGAGTAGTGCGGGATGTATGGGGTAAGGGGACTTCAGGTGGTTGCCGATGGATGAGGGAAGATGTGTGGGGGGTGGCCAGCAAGGCACGAAACAAGTGCAGAGGGGCTGGGGTTGGGTTTGATTGTGAGAGAGATTTATGTGGGTACCTTATGACCTTCCCTGCCAGCCTCCCCATTGATTTTGCTTGTGGTAAATAATCAGGTAAGGTCACAAATAGCAATAATGGGATATGGGATACTGCAACTTTTGTAAACGCAGGTTGCTTGTGAAGTTCAGAAAGCAAAACATTCTAAAGCATTCTGTGAGCAACAGTAAGCTGCCTCTGCCACAGCCAGTTTGCTCTTTGCTTTATGCCTAAAAATGCAATCTGTCGACTCAATAACATGCATCTTCGTATTAGAAAAATGCTAATCTTAATTACAGTTAAATCTTGCCCAGTGATGCTCTTCACTGAGATTATTGCCCTCCTCCATTTTCTTGATACTCTGCAGGCACTGAATACAGCTATCTTGAGAAAAGAAATTACGACATGCTGCTTTGCAATTTAACACAATTTGAAAGCTAAATGTATTTATCCTCCCGCCTCATTAAAAAAAACAGCACAAAACTAGCTTTCAATAGAAAATTTAAATCCAAAAGGCAATTACAGTCTGAACTGAGACATTCTATAGTTTAAGCTTTTCTGTACACTGTACAATAATTACATGTTGGTGACAATTAAGTAGCAAGGAATGCTCTTGAAACCCATTTAACACATGCTATTGGGTGGAAGTTCAAAAAAATGAAGCATGTTTTAATTTTGGCTATCGTTTTTTTCCATAAAAATGGCAGCTACATTATCAATAGAGAACACTATTATATATTATAAAGATTTAGTATGTCTCTTCATAAACTTTTAATTATCATTAAAGGCCCACCATTAAAAATAAAAGCTTTTATACCTTTGCAGATAAATTTGACATTATCTACCGTATTTTTCGGACCATAAGATGCACTTTTTTTCCCCAAAAGTGGGGAGGGAAAACGAGGGTGCGTCTTATGGTCCGAAGGTGATCCGTATGGCCAGCCCCAACCTCTGCAAGTGGAGCACGAATCGGCACGTGCTGAGAAACGCCGATCTCACGCTCCTGCACTATCCCTCGCTCGGTTTCAGCTTCCCTTGCTACAAGAGAAAGCAGGCTGAAACGGAGTGAGGAGATTGCCAGGAATGCGAATCGGCTGATCTCGCGCTGCTGCAATCTGCCTCGTTTCAGCTTGCTTTCTCTTGTAGCAAGGGAAGCTGAAACCGAGCGAGGGAGTTTGCAGGAGCGCGAGATCGGCCGATTCGCATTTCTGGAAATCTCCCTCACTCCGTTTCAGCTTGCTTTCTCTTGTAGCAAGGGAAGCTGAAACCGAGCGAGGGAGTTTGCAGGAGCGTGAGATCGGCCGATTCGCATTTCTGGCAATCTCCCTCACTCCGTTTCAGCTTGCTTTCTGCAAGAGAAAGCCGAGCTGCAGGGCCGCTCTAATGCAGAGAGGGAAGGACAAAGAGGGAGGGAAGGAAGGGACAATGGGAGAGGGAGGGAGAGAAAGAGAGAGGGAGAGAGAGAGAAGGAGAAAGAATTTTTTTTCTTGTTTTCCTGCTCTAAAAACTGGGTGCGTCTTGTGGTCCGGTGCGTCTTATGGTCCGAAAAATACAGTAATTGGCTACCTCTTGACTGCTAATAAAATGATATTTCTTTGATATAAGTAGCTGTGCTACAAAACAGTTCATCATAGAAGGTACATGACAAGAACACCTTCTCAACACTTAAATAAACAGATTAATACCAGACAAACAATCGAGCAATAAATAATACTTTAATTGATTAATTAATGCTCCCACCAATACTGACAAGGCAAATTACTGTATGAAAATTTACATCAGAGAGTCGAGCTAATCAAGAAATCTAAGAACAGATTTTTCTAAATGCTAGCCTTCAGAGAAAGGAATAAGAAAGCAAATCCCACTCCTGACTATCAACACGGTGTTCCCTAGTTTGTTAATGAAATGTCTGCAAGTAAACAACTAAGCTCAGAGAACCGCAAGGACTCCAGAGTTCAACCCGGAGCTATATATATTTTCAATTGGTATCAAAATATTACATAATTGTAATTCTATTATTCAAAATATCATACATGATGTATACATTTCATTATGTTTTGAAACTGTACTATCTGCTATTCTTTAGGAAATACATGGGCTTAGATGCAAAGAATGATATAGATTCAGCAAAACTACTGTTCACGGATATTTTTTCACTAAGTTAAACTTTTGTAATATGTAAGCAGTAAAACAAGGTTAAGAATGTGCAACTTCAATAATAAACCTTTTAAAAAATTACAGATAATGCATGTATTTATTTATTTTATTGGGCCAATCAGGAATAAATAGGAATATGAATAGGAACAGAGTAGGGTAGAAAATATTTTATGAGATATTTTTAAGTTTCAAAATGAAAAGTAGTCTCCATTTGAAAGTGACATTTTAGTTTTATTTCTAAAGAGGAAATTACTTGAAATAATCCGAGAGATTTTTAGAACTAAATTACTAGTTGTTTGCCTGAAGTGTAGTAATTAAACAATGTACACATAAGATACAAGGCTCAGTCCTGAGCCTTTTTGGTTCAAGCTCTCAAAAATTAGACATAGGACTATTTTTGGCCCAGAACTACTGGGTCTGGGTGACAAGAATTTTATGTATCTTTACTGCCACCTGGTGATCTTCCAGATTTAAATGTTACTTTATGTTCTCCATATCCTCCAAATAGAAAGTGAATTTCTTAAAATAAAAACTGAACTCAAATTCTTCTCCAGGATATCTAATTTCCCAGGTGAATGGAAAGTTTTCAAATGAAAGAACATTTTATCATGAGAGTTTTGATGTGTTGTGAGAAATGACTCAACCAGAATCAGTATAACTACTTCAAATGAGAATTAAATCTTGGATATGATAACACTGAGATCAACCAACATTCTGATTTGACCTAAGGCAGTTTCACTGGTTCATAATAAGCTACAAAATGTGGCTTGTGAAAAAATATATATGAACAGTAGAATCACTTTGTAAATGATAAAATTATGAAGGCAAAAGAAAATAAATGAAATAGACCCAATTAGACACGTCTCCTTCAATGTATCTGAACATATATGCTAGACTACATAAAATACATACTTTAGTATTCAAGGCGTCAATCTCTCGTTCAGCTTTGTAAAGCTTGCCTATTAAATCCGTATTTTGTTCACTGCTTATCTGCAATTCTTTTTCAACACGTTCAAGCTGCATTTTACCAGATTGTTTTTCTGCCTTAAAATTAGGAAAAAAATTACATTAACAAATTGAATTCATTGGGAGAAATTACATTTGAATTATAGTCTGAAACTTGTTTACATTGAAGCATTTCTACTGAAGTAAATTAAATTATCGTATATTATCTTACATTATCTTTAGGTTGTAGTCTTTAGTATTATCAAAACATAATATTTTATTAATATTATGGTGAATATCCATTTGGATAACAATAGATTTTAACTTTGTGAGGCTGTGATGGTTATTGTGCCTGTTTTATAGAGCAAAAATAGATGTTTATACAACTGTTAAAAAGCAAAAAACTCAGCAAGCTGAACTGAAACTCCATTAATCTAGAACCAAAGATAACTACCACAGAATAGGAAATAGCAGCTCCACACTGGTATATGAAACATATTGTTTTTAATGCTCCTAAATCTGTTTCAAAAGCACTTATGATTTTACAGATTGCTGACAACAGTCAAGATAAAAGCTGTGGGTGTGGGGGAAAAGACTTAACAAAAATAAGTCATCTAGTAGTTTATATAAGCTTATCTAATGTAACAGTCTATCTAGAATGCAACCTTAAATCATGATTTAGCCTAATGTGCAAAAATCTTGTCATGTATGACTTCTTTCTATCACTTCTCTCTTCCAGAAAACTTTCATTTTTAATGGCAATTTATTATAGCTCAGAACTATGCTTAGTGCTAATTATGATTTAAGGAAAAGCTTTAACACCCAATTCTCCAAAGAATATTAGGCTTCATAGCTGAAAATAACCCACACCTTTTAAAAAGAACAGTTTATAATAAATGGCTTTCTGAAATCCTTAAAAATTTACTTTAAGTCTCAGAAGGTAATGATTAAGGATTATGATGTGCAGAATTTGAGGGGGGGAAAGCTTATTCTACTACACTATGCATACATAGTATATAGGTATAAAGTGTTTAAACTGGGTTAGAAAAATTCCCAAAACATGATTAAAATAACCTTTGTTGCAATTTACCTGTCTACACAACAGCACACATTAAAATGAAATTCCGCTGCCCCGCTCTCAAAAGAAACGCCATCCACTGAACAATGTCACCCTCCCAAGCACAACAATAATATAACAACACCAAAAATGCCAAGTTATAGAAAAATGACACAAAAACATATAATCACGGTCCATTTTCAATATCTAGTGCAGGCATGTCAAACTCGCGACATCACGTGACGTCGCGCGACGTGTTGGAACTTTTTCCCATTGCCGAAAATGGGATGGGCACGGTTTCTCCGTGACGCTCCGGCCCGCGGGCCGGCAGTTTGACACCCCTGATCTAGTGGAAAAAAGAATCTTGAGAGTTAACAAGGTTGATACTATATAGAACAAAGCTGTTACAGAATCTAGTTGTTCTGATTCAGGTACCAAGAAGCCTGCTCCCAGAAGGCAACAATGAAAACTTAATTAGTCATATAATATCTCACCAGTGTAAAAGGAACTATTTATACATTTTATAGTACAATTTTGTTTCCTATTTTTAAAAAAAGGATGATCATTAAGATTCACTCATAGCCTGATGTGCATTTAGACCATTGGCCAAATCCTTGAAATTCATACATACAGGGTGCATTTTTATGATGCCTATACAGAAACAATTCAGGTGGGGGGTGGTTTACCTCCAAAGTTCTCATTGCAGCTTGCATCTCAGCTAACTGTCGGAACTGTATTCTTTGCGCATTTTCTGCTTGCATACCAGAATTTTCTCTCTGTGCTCTTAGTTCTGTTACTTCAGCTTCTAATCCCTTCAATTTCTGCAATAGTTGGGCCTTTTCTCTTAATAGTGCTTCAACACGCTTATTATCTCTTGTAGGATCAATACTAAGCAGTTGATTATGTAATTCTTCTTTATCTTTATCCAGCCTTGTAATCTATTAGTATTTGAACAGAAAACATTAATGTCCAATGCCATCCTCAGGATAGTCACCATGTTCACATCTGGAGCAATATCAAAGCTTACAACATATGGGAAAATGAAAATATGAGAATCCTTCACACATGAGATTTATTTTTTGACCAGATCTCATCATATTTTATTAAAATAGATGTCAAAGAGGAAATGTTTTTGATACGCAATCAGCATTAGGGAATGTGGGGAGGAAAGGGGTGCTCAAAGTTATAAAGCATGCAGAGAATGGCTAAAGCAGGAGGGCAAGAAATATCTCCTTGTCATATTGGGGATAATACTTCTAAAGTGTGAGTACATCTGTTAAGTCAGATATCAAATTCAGACAAAATCTAAAATATGAATTCAAGCAGGCAGATTTGTATTCATAGACAGAAATGGCCTAGGATTGTGCCTTTAAAAATGTTTCTAACATTTGCCCTAGATTTATAAAAGATTTACAATCAAACATTAGAGGAATAGCCAAGTTTGCTAAAAACACTAAATTATTCTGAATCCCTGAAGAATCAGGATAATTTTTTTTTACTCAAAGCATAATTAAACTTTGGGATTGGCTACCCCGAGATATGAGGTTAGCTACCAACTTGTGTGTGTCTGTGTGTACCATTGAATCACTATTGACTCCTGCCAACTGCCTGGGCAACCACAGGCTTTTTTGGCATGGTTTCAGAAGCAGCTTGCTATTGTCTCCTTCCTAGGGCTGTGAGATTGGCCCAAGTCATCCAGCTGGCTTTATGTCTAAGGCAGAGCTAGAATTCCTGTCTCCCAGTTTCTAGTCTGGTGCCTTAACCTCCATTTCAAAGTGACTCTCTACCTGCATGGCTAACTTCAAAAAAGACTGGATTAATTCACAGAAGTCAAGGGGATGATTATTGCTTCTGAAGGTATCTGCTGGGAGACTAACAGGCTTCCTTGTATAGTTCATTGGCTACTGTAAACACAGACTGCTGGAGTACATGGGCCAGGGGTCTGGTCCAGCAGGACATTGATTATTGCTTTAAGAAGATCCCTACAAGTAACCAAAACTAGAAACATTTTATGAATTATTCCGTTCTTTACTGTTCTTCTATAAAGACGACGCTCAATCTGATAATCATTTGTTGGCAAAAAAATAATTCCTTTAGTCCATTTTTAATAAAAACACCAGCATTAGGAAGATGGCAGAGACAAATAACTTATTTTATTGATTTTATAATCATAAAATGATTCACTGTGCCATGATTTATAGCTTTCTTCCTATCACAGAAGCAGAAGTAATAGCAGCACCCTACACATTGCCAGTAATACTGTTGTCCAATGCCCGTTGTGCATTGCAGTACCTTTTCTCATACACACACTTTAAATAAACATTTGTAAAGATTTTTTCACCACGATTGTTTCAAGCTAAATAACTAGCACTTGTCTTCAATTTCTCAGTTTCCTTAGATTCCTTCAAAGCTTATTCCATTCCATAAGGGGGAAAGATGAGCCATTTGTGTTCCTTGCTTGCTAGTCAGTGGGATAAATCTCGTCTTCGATCAAGCTAAAGCAGACGGCCTGTTTCAATCTGATCATAAACAGATTTTTCTGAAATGGACCCTGAACTGAAAATTATGTTCAGTATACAGCCCTATTACTTTCATTTCACAAATGAAGAGAAGAAAAACAAAGCAATCCACTTACACATCTCAAAGCATGATTACAATTTAAAATTAAAATCCTAAGCAAACCTATTTGGGATTAAGCTCAATGAAATAAAAAATGAAGTTACCAACAATCATGGAATAATACCGTAAGCTGGACACGCTGATCAATCTCTTTTTAAAAAATCTAAAATATGTTTCTACAGATATAATTTTATATTAGGACTTACCTCAGCTTCGTATCTTATTTTATTTTCTTCTAATACACGGGCATGCTTTTCTCTCTGATGTTGAAATTCTGATTTGAGGAAAGTATGTTCATAACGAAGTTTGTTATATTCTGTTCTATATTTTTCTACTTCCTAAATTAAAAACAACATGTGTGATTGAACTGGAGCAAACAAATATACAAAAATTTGGCCTTCCAAATGGACAAATTACACGTAGCATAAACAGAACTAGAATTATAAGTTTTTATTATTTTAGTGTTCTTACTTGGGGTTTTTTATTGGGGATTTTTTACATTTTTCTACTGTTTTTAGTTTGGGCTCGTATTTAATTCTCTTTTTAATTTTTGTAATTTGTATTTTTATATATGCCCTGTTCACCGCCCTGAGTCCTTCGGGAGAAGGGCGGTATACAAATATAATAAACTTAAACTTAAACTTACTGAAGTACCACATGAGGTAGTTTTATATTAATAGCTTACTAAATGCCTAACAGAGTTGTAAGGAATGCTGCTGGTACTTTATAGTATTCCCCAGCAACGTTAAAATTATTTGAGGTCAAGACGTTGCAGTGTTTCTTTATGGAGCTCAATTAATCAACCCTTGGTGTCAAACCCCTGGAGAGAGTTCTGTCTCTTTTTAAAAGCAAACTATTTCAAATTCCCCATGTTTTGATATGTTTGGGAGAGCTTACTTGTTTCCAGCCTTGTAAACTGCTAGAATTACTTGTGTGAAATGGGCAACTACATAAATGATGTAAATAAAATGTCAAACATGCCACTCTGGAAAGAAGCAGGACTTATGAGAAACCAAAATATAGATGAACTTTTAAAAAATATTGGTTAAACTTAACATTTCAACTATAGGATTGGTTATGGTTAATATTAATGGATTTTGTTTAAAAATTAAACATTATTGCATTTGGGGGGGGGGAACCATGAAGCATTTAGGAAACCTTGAAAGCAACTGATAATGAGAAAACCTTAAAAGTACATAACTCATATAGTTTTAAATTAGCCGTGAACTTAAAACAGGCAGGATCTGATTAGGAGATATCTGATTTATGCATTAAAAAAACACCTTCTCATCAACAGAATAAATCCACCAAATAATCTTGCTTTCATATTTTCAGTAAACATTTAACAAATTGCTCGTATAATAAAATCCTTTCCATTTTACTTACTTCATCCAGCTTGCAAAAGCGTTCTCTCATAGGTGTATCAACTTCATGCTGTATTTGTGCTTTCAGCAATTCGAGCTTCTGGGGAGTCATTACCTACAGGATGGTACAAATAGCTATAAAGCAAATAACTAAAATGCAGTGGTTCTGAAGTGTTCACTAGATTACTTTCAGTGGATCTCTATTTCACTTTATCTCCCAACGTTTCATGAAGATAAAAATAATGTAGAGGGTCACAAACAAACATGAAGGAATCACAGGGCATTGGCCATTAGTTGATGAGATGAGTGGACTGACCACACATTAGCAGGGATGGGAAGAAGCAAGTAAATACACTGCAGAACCAAATCAAGATTAATAGCAGCAGAGGCCCTGGGAACAGAATTGGGGTTAGTGGGAAGGAATCTATGGGGTAAAGAAATTACAGTGCTGGATTTGCCTAACACACTTAGTAAAGCATAAAACCAAAAACCCACAAAGTAACTTCACATGACTTTATAGCAACTATCTTTCATCCTGCATTACCTTCATGAGGATAAAATGAAAACAGGAACAGTAATATAGCTCCTATGAGCTTTTGGAGTAATAGTATAAAACATCATTTATATATTGCTAAGCACATTGATTTGTGCTTTAAATTGTAAGCCACCCTGAGTCTTCGGAGAAGGGCGGGATATAAACGGGATTAAAAAAAAAATCACAAACCCTCTTAGGTCTGTCTACAAGCCGTAAAATTAATTCTCTTAAATTATTTCTAATCAAATTTAATTTTCTAAACTAAAAACAAATCAGATGAGTAAAACATTTACAAAAGAAGCATAATTTTACACAATTCTTCAACTATTCCAAAAAAGTTGAATGTGGATAATAATCAAACTAAGTTGACATAATAAACCATAGAAAACTGTGACAGCCTATGATGCTTTTTAAGAATATGCAATGACAATTTTTTGTCATTGGCTAAAAATTATTTGAAATATAACATAAAAAAAATCTACATTTAATTGGAAAAAGTAACCTTTCTCTGGATTAGCCACAGCAGTTCTTGACATACCAGTCCATTTAACAAAAATAGATAAAGATGAAAATATGCTAACTATAAATTATCAGACCCATAGGAAATGGTATTATACAATACCAGAAGTTTGACATTTTCACAACGTAGAAGTAAATATTGTCTTACCTGTGATTTTAATTCCTCTACTTCTCTAGCTTTATCTAATAATTCTCCTCTAAGTTCAGCAAGCAGCAACTGAAATTTATCATGAACAGTTTGCTTTTCATGTAACAGCTGTTTCAACTCACTTTGTGATTTAGTATATTCATCAAGTAGCCTGCAAAAAGTATAAAATTTTAAATCATGCAACAAATATATGCATGAAGGAGGTACTTGAAGATTTGGTGTTGCTATTTTTTAGTCCTTTCAAGGACTTCTGTACATGTGTGCATAATCATAGAAGATACTTTTTCAAGGACAGCTGGCAAAGCTAAGCAGTAACTCACTTGCTTCAGCAGCTACCTCAGAAATCTCCTTCACATATGCCGAGGAAATGTTAGGGGACCATAAAGGCAGCCATGTGAAAACTCCAAGCATCTGTTTTATGCTTTGTAATGTACATGAAGAGACTTTTACCAAAGGTTTTGCAAAAGACTAACCATCCATAACTTGCAGCCAAAATAACAAAGGAAGAGCAATAGAATAAAATGTGACAGAATATCGAATGGTTTCAGATATTTAATTGGATTTATCTACCGCCCTTTCCCGCAGGACTCAGGGCGGTTTACAGGGTGTTTAAAACAAGAAATACAAAAGTTAAAAACAATTAAAACTAATTACAACAGTCCCTGAAAAAGTAAAAAAAAAACAATTAAAATTAAAATTAAAATTCTCAGCCTGGGCCAGAGAGCTCGAAGAGCCAGGTCTTCAGGTCCCGGCGGAATGAACGGAGGTCGGGGGCAGTCCTAAGCTCCACGGGCAGCTGGTTCCAGAGGGCAGGCGCACCCACTGAGAAGTCCCTCCCCCTGGGTGTTACCCGCCGGCAATCTTTTACCGGCGGCACCCTGAGAAGACCCTCCCTGTGGGAGCGCACTGGACAAAGGGTGCTTGATGCCGGCAGCAGGTGTTCCCTCAGATATCCCGGACCCAAGCCATTTAGGGCTTTATAGGTCATCACCAGCACCTTGAATCTCACCCGGAGGGCAACCGGAAGCCAATGCAGCTCGCGGAGTAGAGGTGTTACATGGGAGTATCGGGAAACCCCCATCACAACTCGCGCGGCCGCGTTCTGCACCAGCTGAAGCCTCCGAGTGGTCCTCAAGGGCAGCCCCATGTAGAGAGCGTTGCAGTAGTCTAAACGGGAGGTCACGAGCGCATGAGTGACTGTGCGTAGGGCATCTCGGTCCAGGTAGGGTCGCAACTGGCGCACCAGGCGAACCTGGGCAAAAGCCCCCCTGGTCATGGCTATGTGGTCTTCAAAATTGAGCCGGGAGTCAAGGAGGACGCCCAAGTTGCGAGCCCTATCAACGGGGGGTAACACCTCACCCCCCATCATTAAAGGTGGAATGGTCTGGTTAACCCGAGATGCCGATATGCACAGCCACTCAGTCTTGGCAGGATTGAGACGGAGCCTGTTTCTCCCCATCCAGACCTGGACCGCCTCCAGGCAACGGGACATCACGGCGAGGGCATCGCTGGGTTGGTTCGGGGTGGAAAGAAAAAGTTGGGTATCATCAGCGTACTGATGATACCCCACCCCGAAACCACGAATGATCTCACCCAGCGGCTTCATGTAGATGTTGAACAGGAGGGGCGAGAAAACCGACCCCTGAGGAACTCCACAAACAAGAGGCCTCGGGGTGGATCTCTGCCCTCCCATCAACACCGACTGCGAGCGGCCCAGGAGATAGGAGAACCACCGTAAAACGGTGCCTCCCACTCCCAACCCCTTGAGACGCCGCAGTAGGATACCATGGTCGATGGTATCGAAAGCCGCTGAGAGATCTAATAGGACTAGGACAGAGGAACAACCCGTCCCGAGCCTGCCAGAGATCATTCACCAGCGCGACCAATGCCGTCTCCGTGCTGTGTCCGTGCCTGAAACCCGATTGGTACAGGTCCAGATAATCAGTTTCCTCCAGGAACAGGGGAAGCTGATGCGCCACCACACTCTCAACAACCTTCGCCAAAAAGCGAAGGATGGAGACTGGACGATAATTATTTAAAACAGCCGGGTCCAGGGCAGGCTTTTTGAGGAGGGGTCTCACCACTGCCTCCTTCAAGGCGGCGGGGAAGACACCCTCCTTCAAAGAAGCAGTTATTACTGCCTGGAACCAGCCTCGTGTCTCCTCCCAGGCCGCATAAACCAGCCAGAAGGGGCACGGATCCAACAAACAGGTGGTGGAGCTCAGCCTCCTCATGATCCTGTCCATATCATCAGGGGAAACAGGATCGAACTCAGTCCAGATAACATGCTCAAGACCGTCCGATTCCTCCACGTCAGGCTCCACCCAGTCAGAGTCCAGGCCGGCCCGGATCTGAGCGATTTTGTCCGTCATATGATGACTAAACTCCTCGGCCCGTCCCTGTAAGGGATCCTCCCTCACCTCGAGTCACCCTAAACAGTATACAGATATGTATATTTAAGTTTTGTTAATATGACAACTAAAAATATTTTCCCTGCTAAAACATGTTAATAAGGCTTAAAATAGTAAAATTGCTTTTCTCCATACTAAGCTCAAGAAACTAAGAACTATTTTACACAAAACAATACCAACAGAATTCTTACAACCATTTAGAATCTGTTCTGTGGGGAAAACGTCTTCTGTTATGGCTTATCATACAAGTTCACCTTTTTAAACCACATTATTATAAAAAGTTCACTAAAGAATAGCTTTGATATATTCAATCTATTGCAACTAATACATTTTTATTAAAGTAAACGTGATACCTAGTATGTTCTGCTTTTAGAATTTGATAATTTGTTTTATGATGTTCACACCGCATCCTTTCATCAATTAACAGTTTTTGCAATTCTGCTTCTGAACTGACGAGATCACCACTCCCTCCCAGTGGAGAGAGGATATTCGGCAAAGCATCCATTTTGACTGAATACTAATGAGATGACAGTCAGGTAAAAATGCTGTCAGTGCAAGACTATCACCGTCATAGAGACTGCTTTCTCTCATAAGGATATCCCGAGAGGCCAAATTATCTGTACAAACAAAAAAGCACCCAATTAATAGTTACTACATCATGATAAACTCTTTCTTGAATACATGTTGCAAAACTTCATTTTTCCACTAAACAGCATTCACTAAAATTCTATATTCATGCATTACAATTCAGTTCAATTCACAGTAAACTAAATATGTTAAATTATGAACAATACATGTAATTTACCATTATCTGAACTTTTTTTTCTTTACAAGAGTATTGGATGTCCCTATGGATGTAAAAGAGCTATTCCTGAGAGATACTGTGAACTTTGCATGAAAGCCAATCAACTTGACCATATCCTTTGATGAGAATATTTGGTTTAAAGCAAATATTAAATATTTAAAGCAAAAGCACCCAAAGGTGCTTTTTCAAGAGGCAACTGGACTTTCTTCTTTTTCTTTAAAGAGGTTTAGCTTGTCATCCAAGAAGTTTCTTCAGCTCTGAAGAAGCTGAAGAAGCTTCTTGGATGAGAAACGAAACGTCTTCTGCAAATTAGGCTTTGAGAGCAATTCCACTCTGCCTAAACTTGTGCCAAGTCTAAAGTGAAATTTGAAGTTGCTAATTCTACGTTTCTTAAAACAATTTACCAATCACAGTTGCAAGCCTACAGCCTTGTAGTGTCTAATAATATTGGCTTAATGTGTTAACGAAGTCTGGCTTTTTTATCCATTATCTAAAAATGGAAAGGTTTTGTGATACTAACAGCAAAGCTAACGCACTGTTGTGATAAAAGCAAGCCTACGTCAAGAAGCTATAGTGAAAGATATAGATCTTTTAGGAAGTGGTATATTTATTCCTTGCCCAGTTCTAATTCTGATGAGAATAAAAGAGTGAATACAAAACACTAATTGAACATTTAAAGGGGTTGGTGATAAGGAATGTACAAAAACCTCTTGATTGTTCTGTGGCTCAAAAAACAGCAATCTCAAAACAAGCATCAATGTGGCTTAATGGGAAACAGAGTCATTTTAGATAACATATTTTGGGTACAATTATCAATATAAATCTATTGTTTGTAGGATATTCTTATTATCACTATCAACCTAACAAAGGACAGAAACAGAAGTTGGTAGAATTTTGTTTTACATACAAAAATAAGCAAGCTGTGGAATGTTACAATACAAAACTTTCATGCCTTTTTTCCTTCTAAACCTCAGGTGGTGAAAGATCCTGTCACGTTAAATCTGATTCAGCAGAGTCTCATAAGCAGCTGCTCAGCTATAAACCCTACGTTGTACAGATCAACATTCACGTGATTATCAAGTAAAAGACCACCCCCGATAGTATTTTTTCCCTCATCAGTCAGCAAAGGAAAGCGTCACTTCTGAAATATTAACATTATACATTCGAGACTTTCCAGCCAAGGAAAGATAATATCTAGTTCTAGTAGGTTGGGAAAGGCTGTCGCAGACTTAACGCGAAAGCGAACGAATTTATTAAAAACAACCCCGTGCATTACGAAATTTTGCAGTAAAGTCATATTTGAAGAAGCACACCGTGACTCGTCAAATGTCTCGGTTAGTATCCTAATCCTACCGGCCCTTTCCCCCCCCCCCTTCTCTTTCCCTCACCAGTTCAGAGCAAACGTCGGGTGCCCCGGCTGTTTAAAAATGGCGCCTCAGGATTATTGCCCCGCCCCTTTCCTTTTTATTTGAGACCTCTCGGGATCCGTACGCGCTTTTTACCTTTCCATTTTGTAAGCTGCGGGTCGGACCCCTCATCGTTTTAGGCTTTCGTCGCTAAGCACCACGGGAATGCGGAAAAGGGATCGCCGCGTTGGAATGGAAATCGAAGCGCGAGGTGACGCGGGAAGATCGGAGGCGGGGCTTGTTCCTTTTTTTTTTTAGCGTTGGAACCAATCGTATTGTTGCCGAGGTCGCTCCTGTGGTAAAGAAACGGCATTTGGAATCTTTCGGGATAGAAAGTTCTTCCTTCTGGTGTCAATTTCCTTGGTGAGGTGCTCTGTGCGGAATTCCTATTGAGTGCGTGGGAAACGCCCGCTATCTCGAGCTGTCTCTCGGAATAAGTACGTAGCTTAGTCCCCTCCCTCAATGGGTCCGTTGACTTTCCCGTTCTACTTTCCTCAGTCTGAGGAGGGGTCCTTGGTGCTCTCCCCTCATTTCAGCCCTGAGCTTCAAATATTCTCCTTAGTTTTCTCAAGTCTCCCAAGTGTAAGTTTTTTTTTTCCCCTGGACTGTCGCCACATGCCCTTGAATGTCTGCTTTATTGGTCTTCCCTCAAGGAAGCTGCCAACTTTTATTGACTACAGTCCAAGTTATTCGTCATATTTATCTCTAAAATTATCGTTTAGGATTTTTCCCCCTGCCTTTTTAAAATATGTAACTTAAAAGTATTTGAAGGAGTTCTCTCCCTCTTATTCAGCTTGCTCAAGTCAACTACCTTTAGGATTCTGATTTTTCTTATAGAAATTCTTCACTGTCTTCAGAAAATGTGACATCGCTCTTCTACTTGAGATGAATCCTTAGTTCTCTAGCACTGTGACAATCTTACCTTTTTGAAACCAAGGAAACAAAACAACTTTTTACTTCTTTGCCATCCACATTATGGCCACTAACCACTGCCGAAATTCTACCACCCTTAAGAATTAACTTTTAACTTGGGTGGTAAATTTTGTTGTTATTTTCATGATTAACTTTCAGTGTTTTTCTTTCAGTCTAAAAAGTTCTCAAACTGATACTGTTTTGATCATCTATTTTGATTCCGGGTGACATCTCTTCCAGAGGTGCCATTCTTAGAAACTAAATATTGCAGGATATGAAGACAATTTTTATTTCCATCGTCTAACTCTTTTCTTTATCCTGAAACATTCTATAAAAATCCCTGTTTAATGGAACCTGCTGCCAGATTAATGAATGAATGAACCTTTATTGTCAAAGTACAACCATGTATACATTGCGAATGCATAGGACTGCATCGCTGTAGGTGGCCAAAGAACAGCGAGAGTTCCTGTCCTTTTTTTTAAGTGAGAAAATTACATAAAGTTCAGCAAGTTTAAGACTAAATGTAAATAGGTTTAGTTTGAAATCTTCAAATGATTTGATGACACTCAAAAGCAAATATATGCTATCAAAATTTTCTAGTGCTGCAGAAGAAGTTTTGATTCTCTAGTCTTTTGCTGTGGTCAAAAGATTTATCACTTCATGATGAATTCTAGATTTACACACTGCAATCTCTTGATGAGAAATGGTGTCTCTCATAGTATACTCTTGTAGGCTGAAATATTTTAAACTGTTATGCTTGTTTGCTGAAATACTGTTAAAAATGAAAAACTAAGCAAACAATGGTCTGAAAGTCATTCCTCATAAAATGTCTAGACTACCATCAGAATTAAAATGTGAGATATATTAACTCCTTTCTCAGTGAGAATCCTAGTTGTTTGACTTGATAGTGGCTTTTTAGCTGGGAAAAAATCACGCGTTTTCTTAATACTGCTACATAAAAATTATTCAGGTTATTCTGTCATTCCTTTGGCTAAACACAGTGCTTTTTTGCAAAAGAAAAAAGTGCCGGAACTCACACGTCATACAACCCACTTTGCCTACCCTACAAGGTTCCATCCAAAAAAGGTGCTGGAACTCCGTTCTGAGCGTTCTATGAGAAAAAAAGCCCTGGCTAAACATATACCTTATTAGCCACGTATCATTATAATCTTGCTTTAGCACCACTTACTGGCCAAACCATGACGTTATTTTAGGATTTGGGGTAATAACCATGCCTAATGAGTATAGGCAATGCTTATATATGTTTATTTGCTATAAAATTTGAAGAAAGGCACAAGAAATATTTCTAAAACGTTTCCATTCTGCTGCCAACGGCTTCTTCAAGGCAGTGAACAATACTGCAACCAGTCCATTGTTGCAGAGAACTTTCCAGATGGTCTAAACTTAAGCCCCCAATAGTGTGTCTCTGACTGCCTTTTATATCTTAAATCTTTTATTTTGACTGAAAGCTTATTCATTTGCCTATCATGCCAACACAGTATCTGGAAATAACATTTTCCTGGAGAAATCAACTGGATCTAGTGATTACATCTCTTCTAATCTGGCGGGGGGGGGGGAGGTAAGTTTTTATTTCCTATACGATGATATGCAGCAGTTTTCCCTGCTGTTCTAATCTTCAGCTAAGAGTTTTAATTCCACAAATAATTAAAACAATTGTAATAAAATACAGTTTACATGAAAATGTATTTACATATACAAAAACTATTTTGTGTGTCACATTGGGTAGTTCAGTAGATATTTAAAATAAACAATACCAACTACATTTAAAAACTTTATTTAAAAATAAAAGTCAGTGTGTCCTTGAGGCAATTCTAATCCCCTATGAAATTTGTAGAACACAATAAAGAACAGTAGTACGTTTATAGGTGTGCAGTGCCCCACAAAACAAACATGGCACAATTATATGTTACATACAGAATGATAAAATGTCAATTCAGTGCAAAGGGATTCAGTAGATTTTTAAACATTTATCAATGATGCCAAGTTGTCATTATCTTACAAAGGAAAGGTAATGAGGAAAAAGGCTGCCTGAGGTACAATTTAATCCATGAAACATAGATAATAAATTAAAATCTTACAAAATAGTTCAACAGTTCAACCATTCACCATGCAAGTAGTATATGCACTGCCTTCAAAATTCCTAATATTTGAAACCTGGATTTATATAATAACTTACATCATGAGATAGTTCTATAAATGTTTCAGTAGTCTTAATGTTATTAAAATGAATTTTCAATGTAAAAATTGAATGCAACACATTACCTGTTTAGTTTTATATTGCACATTTTCATTTATAATCAAGGGTATTAACATGATGCAAAAGTATAATACAAATAATTCTTACCATGAAGACTTTCTTTTCTCAGAAGGAGCTAAACAAAATATGCATATAGAACTTAAATCCTTGATGCTTATTGTCAAAATTGTATATTACTGTGTTCAGTAGTGAAGCAGTCTTCGCTGATCGTTTGAGGAAGTAAAACACAATTCCATAAAAGATAAAATTTGAGAATAAAAATATAAAATATTATACACTAATGAAAATTAAAATAATCCTCTTGAGTGGTCTATTGTGGACTACTTGTGTAGTAATATTAAATATGAATTGTTTGCTTCTAAAATGTCTAATGTGACTGTCTTGCATAATAGGTTTTAACACAAAAAACTACACGTTTTTTAAAAATAATATACCTAAGTTTTCATCAAATGTAAAAAAAAAGTTTGAACCCCAATAAAATATAATATTCCTTAAATTCTGCCAAATCATTTTGGATTAGCTGTGGTTCAGCAGAAACAAAACCTAGAACAGTTTTATTATTTTGGGTTTTGGCTGAAAATTTGTAGACATCACAGAGTGTTTTTATTGAGCAGTAGAGTAAGGCTGTTGTTCCTGCTCTTACTCTGGCCTACTCACTTGTTTTCCCACAATTTTTCTTCCCTCCCCTCCCACTTTTCGCTCAGCCAACACCAATGTCCCAGCATGGCATAATCCATCTGCCTCTTCTCCATTCTGCATGTCCATGTTTATAAGAATAGCAGGAAACTACAAAATGAATGCAAAGGCATTCTAATAGAAACAAACAGTCCATCCTAAGATTATTCCTCAGTTGATTTTATCAAAACAGTTAATCTTGGGTTTTTTTATTAGTACATCTCCCAAGAAGTTGGAATTGGGTGTTACTTCTGGCTCGACACTGTTTATACAAATGTGCATTTACTGCAAGAAAGAAATGACCTGCCTTCTTCACTGGCAATTTAAGATAGAAGTGAAAAAGAAAAGGATAGTGCAGTAATTTGAATGAATTTCTCCTGAAGATTTATGAGGCACCTTCTAAAGTCTTTTAAGAAGGCTTTGAAAGATATGTTAGCTTAAACTGTACTGTTGAATTGATTGTTATCACTTGTATGTTTGTGCACATGGTTTTGTTGTATCACACCACTGGCTGCTATTGTTGCTATTTCATTACTATGTTTTGTCTTATTATTTTCACTTCTTGGAATATTTTATTAATAAAAATAGCCTACAAATACTTTGGTGGTGGTGGTGTGTATGTGTGTGTAGTTTTGAAATTAAATGTTGACTAAAACCAATATAATATGCGTCACTGCCATGCAGAGAGAACCTGATTAACAAGGCAGCATGGGATGTGATGTAAAAAGATTGGGAGTTTTTTTCAAGCAAAACTACTTGGGATTAGCTGTTATTCAAAGTGCTTTTTAACTAATTTATTCCTTTATAATACAATTTAACAAACTGATTTAAATGATATCCCCTAGCTTGAAGAGGATTATGTTTTGTAAAAATGTCTGTACTAAAATTGCACATTACACTTTTTGAACATTTTTACATTAATTCATTAATCTATCTTTTGGTTTTTCTGTTCATTATCAGATCATTGTTTTCACACATAAATGCAGAGAAACAGAATTATTTGGTATAATTTTTATTTTCCAGGCCCAGTCTTTTCAACATTGCCACTTCATTTGTTTGATGCACAAGGCTGTAGGAAACGTTGCGAACCAAAACATTATGTGATCATACTAATCCTGAGGAGCACTTTTGATATTAGACAATTTCATCTTTCTTCTGCTTACAATCTCCTGCTTACAGTCTTACTTGAGTTTCTGCTTTCCATTTTTTCTGAAACACCTGAATTGCAAATTGTAACCCAGAAAATATTTTCCTTGATCCCAATAATTGTTCTCAAGTTCTGCTGCATCCCCTTCTGTTAGATTCAAATGTTAAAGGTTTCTACCCCTAGACTTGGTATATTGCCAACAGCTTCCCTGTTGGTTAGTTCAGAACTCATACAGCCTCACTAAACTGAAGTGAGCTATGGCAGAGCCAGTTAAGGCAATTTCACTGGCCCCCACACATAGAGGTTGATTTGTTTGTTTTACTTGTTTGCTATCTATTTCCAGAAGCTATGTGTGGCTAATAGTCTTAAAATTTAAAAAAAACACTTCTCCAGACAAAATATATATACCGTAACAAAATCAAAAAAGGATGTTTTTTTTAAAAGAATCAATAAATATGTCATCACTTGCAAATTTCACTTTCAGTCATAATATACCCCCTTCTTGTGCAACACAGAACAACTTAAATGTTCACCATGGTCCTAAAGACCAGAGGAACACAGCTGGCCAAATCTTGACCAAAGGGAGTTCTAAAGATTGGGGGCAGCTTCCAAGGCCTTCTCAGGTGGCAATCCTATAGAGATGAAGGAAATTGCTCCTATTTGATCTGGTCAGATGGGCAAATGAATACAAGAGAAGGGGATCCTGCCTTCTAAATCTAGTATTTAAAATGAATGTATAGGTTTTTTTTCATTCAAGGTATCTAAAGCAATAGTTATGATATAATGGCAAGTTATTCCAGGATTCAAGATTTCCCATACATTTCCGATTGCTTGACTCTTCAAATGACAGAAAAGGGAAAAAATGATGTAGCGGAAAAAATGTAGGAAGCATTCAAATGAATATTCTGCGTCTTGCCTTCAATCTTAAAAGACCCTTAAGATCGGAACTGTAAGCACATTGAGATGTTATGGCCTAATGTTTAGATACTTCATTTAGCCCGGCTTCAGGAAAAGCTTTACTGTTACATCTATAAGCAATCTGACAAATGTTATGTATGAAGTTTATTTATAGCAAGGTGACCTGATTTCAAAATGCCTTGAATACTTTTAGCATGCTGCCTTTGTTCAGCACTGCTAAATTCAATTACATCATTATTTAGTTCTTAAGTTAGTCAATGATTTCTATGAAGCAGCAGTCATTTAATTAAGCAAGCTACATTTGACACAGGAATATTGGCAGCGTGGCATATGTTTAAATGGTGTTAAAAATTAAAGCCAGAGTTTTCTGGTTAGAAAATTGCAAATAACTATTTTTGAATTAAAGTGAGAACAAAAAATATACAAGAAGTTATCTAAGATTCAAGAAAACAGAGAGATAGCTCTGATGTGGTATCTGACAATCTCTAGGTTAACACTTTTTAAGTATTCACACTAGTAAGTGAATAGAAATACATTTTCCCTGTTGTGCACTTTCTGTGGCTTCAAGTGCTGTTGCAAAAACTCAATTTCAACAGTAAAAACATGAATATTCCTTAGTGAAACAGAGGATGGCTCTTAGCAAAGGAACTTGGAGAAGTGCGCCATAAAGCAGCATAAACAGACAAAAACATAACATTTTCCCCATAAAAATGAAAAGCAGAGCTTTTAAGAAGTGAATCCAGGTATGATATATATATTTAAATAAATGTAAACAAGAGATCATTCACAGCAATGGATCATGTATTAAGAAAAAAAATATGTATTACTGTATCCTGAGAGATAGTAGCCTAGTTCATTTTCCTGCCTTCTTACATCTCGTATAGAAACTAGTGGCAACTGAATCATTTCTCAATATTGGATGACCAAATAGTATTTTCCACTATGCTTAAATGCTTAACTAGCTTATAGCTCAAGACAAGCTGCATGATATATAATGATATATAAACAGTGTCTTCCCAGAGAGAGGAAGAGCCAGGATATTCAGCCTGAAGCAATTCATTATTCTGCCCCAAAATTCAAAAGTATTGAACTAGAGTCAGAAACAGGCTTTATAAAAGAATCATCAGTAGTCTAGAAAAATAGTTTAAATGTTTTAAAAGAGCAAATTGGTTTTTACAATTAGAAGAATATAAATATTTCTGAATGTGGAGTTTAGTTGTTGGCTTATATATAAATAATGAGGGAGAAAAGGAGGGGAGGGAGGGAGAGGGAGGGGGGAGACAGGAGCAGAGGAATTTAGAAATAACTTCATTAATATGAGCTGAAAAAAATAAAGCCAGCCCTCAACTTTGGTATAGAGTTAGAGTAGATGATCTCGAAGGCCCATCCAAACCAATATTCTATGATTTTCACAAAATTATAGAATAAACTATAGAATCGCACATGATATTTCAATTACTAAATGATTAAAATTTGTTCAAACATAAATTTTAATAGGAACTATATGCTCCTAATATACAGTATGAAGGAAATAATCAAATGTGATAAAAATTAAGAACTAGATTAATTTCTTTTTGAATTTTACTTATCTGAGACATGGAAAAATAGGATATGGACTTACAGTAAAAATGCTTTATTTCCCCCCTTTTAAGGTAATCTGAATTCTTTAATTTTCTATGCAAAGCATTCATCTAGTGAGATTCACTGGAGGGAAAAAGTATTATATTAAGAACAGATTGTAAGGTATGATATTTATGTCAATTATGGTGAGGTTGATCAGAATTTCATAGGACTAATTAGTTAAATGTAGATAGCTTTAAAACAATGCCACTTGTATTTACCAGATTACTAGTAATTGTTTACAGGATTTAATATGATCAACTTAACATTGGCACTGCTTGATACAACGAAGGGCTCTAATTTTTACTGTTAAGTTCAGTTCTACTTTAAAAAATAAAATTGCACATATTAATTATAAACCATTTTTAGTGCAAGCATTATCACTATTTACATATTGTACAATACCACTGCACATACTTAAAACATGATATGGAGAGATTGTTTCATTCTGCATGGAAATACTTTGCAGCATTTCTTTAAAGCAGTCGTGTTTTCGACTTGTTAAAACAGCTTTGCCTTTTTTTTCAAGTTTATGTGAAGCCTAAAAAAAAGATGTAGATGCTTTAAAGAGAGCTGTACTTATGCTCATGTGCATTTTGAAACAACGCATCCAAATTTTCCAAAGATGAAAAACCATATTGGGTGATGCTGTTATCATTACAGCATCCATACCATTATATTCATGAAACACAGTAAAAACACAACCCAACAGAAAATGTGCAAAAGGATTACAGTGCATGTCTTAAGGTCTCAACCAAGTCAATTTACAAGAAAGTGCTAAAAATAAAATAGATGCCTTAAAACAAGGAACATAATCACACTATTCCATCTCCCATCTTTTCACTTCCTAGCCAATTCTATTCAAGGAGGATATACAAGAGAATTCTTAGATGAAGTCTTGATTCAATACAAACTTCACAGTGATTACGGTGTTACTGTAGGCTGAAACACAGTAACTTGAGAATACTGCACCAATCTTATGCAGGTTGGTGCGAAAGCAGGACTGCTGAGTATCATAATGACAGTTGAATAAGGAAGCTAAAGGGAGGGTGGAAAAGAGAAGGGAGTAACTACACATGTGCATGAGACCTAAGAGGTCCCACAGTTTGAGGTAGAAGGGGGACTCACTGCTTCAGTCATTGATTCTTTCTTTTCCTGGAGGCAGCACCATCACAACCATTTCTAGAAGGTCAGCTGCTCACCTTATAAGCAGCTTGCTGATTCTAACAGTAGTGGATGAAGTGGCATTTACCAACCGTATAGGTAGATGCCATTGCCATTTCAGAATCAGGGAGGGTATCCAAGGCATCCAACTAGCTTAGAGAGGTGTGTTCTTTATTTGTGATGAAATAGCTACTCCAGATTATTGAGATTAGGGAGGAGAGAAACAAAGTAATGGTATGTGGGAAAGACCTTGGGCAGGGGTAGGTAACCTCGGCTCTTTTATGACTCATGAACTTCAACTCCCAGAATTCCTGAGTCAGCTATGCTGACTCAGGAATTCTGGGAGTTGAAGTCCATGAGTCATAAAAGAGCCGAGGTTGCCTACCCCTGACCTTGGGAGACCAGGTGAAGAGATGCTGCCTAGGAAATGGTCAGATAAGAGAGTACATACAGCCCACAGTAGTATAGTGGGAAATGCAAAGGGACTCTGTTTAAATTCTCTGACTTTATCCACTGAATTATCCAGTGACAGCTGGATAATTCTATTTTCAGACTTGCCAGATTCTGTTAATGTGGCTTTACAATAAAATAGAATTAGTGTATCTGATTATGTTTCTTGTCTAATCAACCTGGTAAGGCGGACAGACAGTGGTTGGATGGTTTGGTGTCAATTTACTCTTCCTGGTCCTATGTTTTGAAACTACCAAAAAACATGTTCTGTTGTGCTAGCGTTGTTTCTTCTTTCATACTACTGTGTATATTTGTGCTCCATTGAGAATGATCGTATCTGCTCCAGTGTCTGTAAGAAGATGAACTGTTTTTCTTATCTTTTTGCATTTATGATAAATGAGGTTTCTCATAGGCTACAAACATTTTCCTGTAAGATAGAGACCCCCATTTTTGGATTAACAGAAGAACCAAGTGCTTGATCTCATTCATAGTGGAGACATCATCTTTAAGATCATGAAGCAAAATCATAGTGGATTAATTAATTTGAAAGGCAAAATAAGTTATAAATTATATAGTTAAATATACTGTATGTCTATTGGATAAAAGGGGATACAAATAACAGAAGCTAATTCACATCAGCACAATTCCCACCACAGGAATGTTGATCATCTGGGAACTTTGTCAAGCACTTCCTAAAACACAGATATCCTAATTTACTACTTAGAAATATACCATAAGAAAAGTGCTTTAGATAAGGATAGGACATTGTAGATTTCCATTTAATAAAATGTAATTAATTATTATTTCTTCTATTCTTTCCACTTGAAACTTATCAAGTTAATACCTTTAATTCAAATTTGACTGAAATCTAGGATGTAGAAAAGTTGGTTGGATTAAGGCAAAAAGTTGCATACACATCTTCCACTTCATATCAGATTCACTTCATTCCTTATGCGGTGATTGCTAAGATAAAAAGCATTGTCAGGAGTTTGCAGTCCTTATGCCCAGGTGGGGGGAAAAAGTCTTCACCTAATCCGTCTACTTAAATTACAAGATTTGGTAGCTTGTTTAGAAGTCCAAAATAATTTTTTAAAAAGGAAAGTCTCCATGCTTGTGTTTTCATCTTGGTATGATTATCTTTTCTATGGCACAGATAATGTGATCCCAATTTTTGCATAAAATTGCAAGAAAAGTTACTGCAAAAAATGTGCAAATAATATGGAAACGGCTTTTCATCATAGGAGCTATAAACTTTGCTATGGTGGAGACACATACAAGGATAACAGTCATGAAGGCCAAGACTACGTTTATGCATTTTCCTAGTAGGACTTTGGCATTAACCGTTTCTGATTGTAATGCTTGCTGTTCTTGCTGGTGCAGCTCCAATTTAGCAACCCGTGTCTGGCAAGATTCCAAAGCTTCCTATTGGCAGAAAACAGGAAGGGAACACAGTGGAACAAAATGTTAAGGAACTTATATACAAAATAGATTTCCATTTCTGTCTGATCAGTGAAAGAAGTAATTCAAGCCTACTGTATTCTACTGGAAAATGACTTAGAATTCCCAGCTCCATTATACCATTAGAGATATAGATATAAATCTTAAAAATTGCCCCCATTATGTATAAATTGTTTAAAATTTTCATTGACAACAATACAGTTCAAACATTTCCATTGCTTATGAAGAAGATATAAAAAGGGGTGGCTCTTCCTTTTCATTTTCTCTGAATATGCTGATCATGAAAATTTGAGTCAATTTTTTAACTCTCACACTAAATTTCAAGGGAAATTATACTTAAGAGAAAAAAACGCCACTTTAATTGTAAGAACAAGGCATCTGACATTTTACATACTCTTTCCAGCTTAATTTGTGAAGAATTTGGGTTTACAAATATTTTTTCAGAGTAATTAATTTTTTAAAGTTTATTTATTTTTCCTTGCAACAAATTAGCCTTTTTTAACTTCCTGCAAATTAATTTTCTGGAGGGCAATGTATGGAAGGATTCTTTGTACTAATATTCTTTACAAATAGGAAACAATATTATTTAATTTTAAAACGTTGATACCTGAACATCACGTGACCGCTCATAAGCCTGATATGCTACTTTTTCTTCAATACTGGCCAGTTCTTGCTTCAAATTGGCTGTTTCATGTTGATGGAGGTCTGTTAGATCATTTAGCTGGTCTTCTAAGTGCTCATATCTTCATACGAATTTCAACAACAAAAAGATTTATTAAAGTTACTTTTGGTGTAGTTTATGCATAAGTTAAAATATCATTTATAGGTTGTTGGTTTTTTTTAAAAAAAACAGGATAACCAACCTTTTCATGAAGTGAGTTTAAATTGCCTTATAGAGAAGCTAGACATTTTAGACTTTTTAAAAATAAAATCGTTGAGTATTTCAATTTATGTAATTACTCAACTCAAATGCATGACTCTGGGTGACTTACAACAAATGAAAACACTACAAAAGAACAAAATACAATATTAAAAGAAAACCATGCAAAATCACATCACACCATCCACAGCCAAGATAGATAAAACAGTCAACACTCAAAACAACCACTATATAGGCTTTACGGCACATCTAGATTACCAGGCCTGGGGGCAAGGTCACATCAAAAGGCCAGTGGAGTCAGGGCAATTTGATCTCCCAGGGGTTGATATTCCACAGGGTGAGTGAGCTCCACAGCAGAAAAGGCTCTCTTCCTGGGCCCTGCCAGATAACATTCTCTAACAGATGGGACCTGAAGCATATCTCGCCTACCAGTTCTAATGGGATGGGTAGATGTAAGCAGGGAAGGCAGTCTTTCAAATAACCTGGTCCCATGACATGAAGGACTTCATAGGTCATCACCGATACCTTGAACTGAAACCAGAAGCATAATGGCAGCCAAACACTGATAGAGCAGCAGGGTATAATTGTAATATAATATATAATTGTATACCTGAATCTTTCCTCTTGTAAGGTCTGAGAAATAAAGCCATGATCTCTTTTGAACTGTACTTTTAAATTCTCAATATCTTCTGATAATTGGGATTGTGCTTCCTTTATTTCCCTCAGTTCTTCCAAGAATATGGTAAGTTTTCCATGGTTCTCCAACGCATTTGCCCCACCGTGACCAAAGGATTGGTTTCCATTACTGTCTATGGATCCAGATGTTCCACTTGAGCATTCATCATCACTGGTGTATTTTGGCTTGGCTACAATGGTAGCACTACCACCATATGCCCTAGAAGTAGTTTCTGGTCTGAAGTCATCTAAGCTACTCTTCAAGTGAGCAATGTTGTCAGCACTACCAAACTTATTCCGAATCAGATTTGCAAACTCCCTGGATTTGTTGAAAACAAACACTGGAGGCGTCAATGAGACTCCTGGAACAACCCCTGTTTTGCAGCTTTCATTGGCCTGGTTGGTAGCACGAACTTTGCCATGTACATCTTTTAAAGAGCGCTGGATTTCCTTTAGGCTGTCTTTGGAAGCATCTCTGGTGCTTTTGGAGGAAGTATTCTGTTCTATTTCTTTTAGCTTTCTGTGATATTGTTCCAGTTTTTTTTGCAGCTGGGCTATGGAATGGGCAGACTTCTGATTCTTCTTTTCAAAGACTTGTTTAATTCGTCCAGCTTGTTGTTTGTCTGCACTGCTCACCAGCTTCAAGTACTCAGCCACATTCCCATCCCGAGCTGTTTGTTCTATTTTTATTTGCTCAGTAACTTTCAGAATTTTTTGTTTCAGACTATCTGCGCTGAGTTTTACTTTGTGAAATTCAAATATACCATCAGCTACATCAAAATTCAGATTAGTGTCTGAACCTCCCCGGCGAATATTAAGAGGCAAACTGAGTGTATTCACATCATGTCTTTCCACCTAAGAAAAGATTAAAAACAAAAATCAGTAGAAGGTTTTTTTGTGTGAAATTTTATATATAGTTTTAAGTCATTGCTATCAGAAACTATTCAGAAAGTTATCAGAATTTATTATTGTAATTGTCATGGGAAATAAAGAATTGCTGCAAAAATAACCTGAGAAGACAGTTTTCTGTTCTTTCCATTAGGTTAAACACAATAAATAATAAAATACAAGTAAAAAATGATACAAAATTATATGATTTTACTTCAGAATTATAAATAATTTTAAACCTAAACTATGACACATTCCTAAATTTATTCACAATCATTCAGAAGTTAATATAACTGTTTTACAGATAAAAGTTTGCTGCACAATTTGTTTGCTACGCAAATTGTTTATTTTTATTTATGTATTCAATTTCTATAGCCACCCATCCCAAACAATGACTCTGGGCAATTTATAGGCAGTTTATAGTTTTTTAAAACTGTAAAACAGTTAAAAACAGTTATTTCCCCCCCCAAACTATATATAATTACTTCCCTGGTCAGTTTCTCAAGTCTCTAAACAAAATAAACATATTTCCCTTGACTCATCCAATCAGGAATCAATTGTTTTTTTTACTTAGTTCTAAATTAGTGGCTAAATCGTCAGTTCAGCCATTTGATCTATTACTTGCTTGGTATCCCCAGTATCTAGCAGCCCATTACAAATGATTATCATTTTCTACTTTCACAGAGAAAAAGTAGCTGAAATACATTCAGCAAAGCCAGAACAAGCTCTTCTATATATTAGCATATCAAATTGCAAATCCCTTGATACAATAAAAAAAGTGTTTAAGTGCAGTGATATTCATAAATCTACAATTTCTTTTTTGATTGTACTATCATTGTGCATATGCCTTAAACTATTGGAGTTAAAAGACATAAAATATTTTTGTAGATTTTGATTTAAAATTATCTGTGGTAAATTTTGAATGTACTGTATGTGATTACTGGTCAGCTGTTAAGTGCTAACAACTCTGTCAACTGTAGGTCTAATAATAAAATATCACATTATATAGAAACTGGTAGAGATCTATCTATCTATCTATCTATCTATCTATCTATCTATCTATCTATCTATCTATCTATCTATCTATCTTTTTGAAAACATTGCCCTATTGCCTCATCCAAGCAAAGTTTAGTTTAACATATTATAAAAAAAGAATAAAACCACAGAACAAGAAAGAAATGTCGGATGAACATACAGGCTCCTAAAAAGGTAGATGTCTACATGATCACATGGCCAATACAAGATAGATCAAGCAGAACAAGAGTATTTTGCCTCATGGGATACAGAAAGATCTTTTTGTATAGCACAGCAGACTGCAAACACATTAAGGCTAACATGCCAAAATACTGGATAATTTTTCAGTGGATCCTCAAATAATACTTTGAAGAACTCACTAAAACTGAAATTCAAGTTTATGTTAAATATTTGGAAGAAAAGAGTAGTGCCAGTCAATTGGAGTGAAGAGAGTATATAGTTTTATTTTCTCGGAGTGAACAGCTAAAAGTAGAAACTGCATTGGGGAAGTAAGAGAAATGCCTAGATCAGACATGTCAAACACAAGGCCCGGGGGCCGGATCCGGCCTGTGAAGTGGTTTCATGTGGCCTGCGAAGCCATCCTGGAAACAGTGAGGGAACGGCCCCCACTGCCTTGGCCTTGGCCCAGAGACCCTCCTTCTGCCAGAGACTCTCAGATCTGTCCCACTCCTGCCCAGGCCCCCATAGGCACCCTTGAAGCGAACGATGTAGAGCCACGCCTACCCAGGCCATACACACTCTGGCCACGCCCACCCAGTAGGCCACACCCACCCAGGCCATACCCACCCGGCCCCCTGAGGGCAACCGCAATGCTGATGCGGCCCTCAATGAAATTGAGTTTGACACCCCTGGCCTAGATAGTATTATGCAAGGCTTTTTTTGTCATAGAGTGCACCAGAACGGAGTTACGGCACCTTTTTTCGATGGATTTTCCAAAGTTGCATTCTTTTCCTATTGTTGTCCTTCCTATCCTTGTTTGCTTTTGAAAATGCCCTGCTGGCAGTACGGTGCAAGCGGGATCCCCTCCGACGCTGTCTGCCTCCTCTAGGAGGAGCCATGAGGTGCTGGAGCACCACAGCCAGAGCGTGGTATATAATGTATTAGTCAGATGTCAAGGAAGACCTACAGTATGAGGTTTAATCAGATCTATTTATTAAATTGGGTTTAACTTAAAGGTAATTTAAAAATAATCTGTTCACTGACAAAGTTTCAACTTTAATTTGTTTCAAGTTAATATCTATATTAAACTCCAAATGTAAATTTTTTCACCTTGTTTGACAACTTCTTAAAAATAATTCAATCTTCTACAAGCAACCAAATTTTGTTTTATTGGGCCAATTTCATTCCACATAGAAAGCTGACATTTCCACTCATTAACTAAATGGGTATGCCAGTGGTAAATGTCCCAAAAGATTAATAAAATGCCTTCTTGTAATTTAAAGCCACACAGTGCATGGTAACAATAGTATTAACTTACCTTGAACAAAATCCTAGTCTTTTAGATACACTAAAAATTGAAGGGTTGTTTTTTTCAACTACAAAGGTAATCCTTGTAGGGTAGGCAAGGCGGGTTGTATGACGTGTGTGAATTCCGGCACTTTTTTTTTTTTTTACAAAAAAAGCACTGGTATTATGAATGTTAAGGATATTTCAATGACCCAAAGGTGCTTTTTCAAGAGGCAACTGAATCAGAGCTGAAGAAGCTTCTGGGATGAGAAGCAAAACATCTTTAAAGAAAAACAAGAAAGTCTAGTTGCCTTTTGAAAAAGCACCTTTGGGACAACCATAACCTGGATGACTGAGAATCACCATAAATATTTCAATGACAACAAAGATCAGAATAGCAAAAATAAAGATCTTCCCAAAGGTAAAGGTAAAGGTTCCCCCGCACATGCGTGCTAGTCATTTCTAACTCTAGGGGCCAGTGCTCATCTCCGTTTCAAAGCCAAAGAGCCAGCGCTTGTCCGAGGACGTCTCCGTGGTCATGTGGCCGGCATGACTAGACACCAAAGGCGCATGGAACGCTGTTACCTTCCCACCGTAGTGGTCCCTATTTTTCTACTTGCGTTTTTACGTGCTTTCGAACTGCTAGGTTGGCAGAAGCTGGGACGAGTAACAGGCACTCACTCTGTTACGCGGCACTTGGGATTCGACCCGCCAAACTGCCATCTGATCAACAAGCTCAGCGTCCTAACCCATTGAGCTACCGCGTCCCAAAGGTAAGGTACCGGTAATATTAAAAAAATTAGACCTTGAAAAATGATGAGAAAGACAGAAATTGTTGAATTATAGTTTTGGAGATGGTTATTAATCAATCCATTCCAGAGGTTGACTGCTCTTTTAGGCAATGATCAGTAGTCGAAACTCATATAGTTTGGTGATGTGATGTGAACAAATGATGGACTAAAATAATAGCTGTACTTGGAAAGGTTGAAGGAAGTTGAAAAAGAGAAGACAATAGATAACAGTGGATGGATAGAGAAGAAAAAATATTGGAATGTCATTGGAAATTTTATGAATTATTGCTAAGGACAAGTTGAGCTTGTAATTAAGTTAGCAAAAGTAAAATCTGACTCAATGACATGTAAATTACTGGTCAGTGCTGAGTTGATTTTCTCTGCTAAAGATTAGGAATAGAAGGATTAACTATATATTGAACACCGGCACACATTATGCCTCCAGAAGTGGTGAATGCTCCAACACTGGAAGTTTTTAAGAAGAGACTGGCCAGCCATTTGTCTGAAATGGTATAGGGTTTCCTGCCTTAGCAGGGGGTTGGACTAGATGACCTCCAAGGTCCCTTCCAACAACTTCTTCTTCTTCTTCTTCTTCTTCTTCTTCTTCTTCTTCTTCTTCTTCTTCTTCTTCTTCTTCTTCTTCTTCTTCTTCTTCTTCTTCTTCTTCTTCTTCTTCTTCTTCTTCTTCTTCTTCTTCTTCTTCTTCTTCTTGCATTTAGAAAGAAGCAGCTTCAAACTACACCCAAGAGTTAAATGGTGGGCGCTTTGCTTTTTCTGTCCCAGCCATATTCCCCAAAGTATAAACATTTCTAAATGGCACAAGGTAACTATTTCATTTTCTGTTCTCAAGCAGCATTTTTTTAAAAAAAAATGGCATTAGAATTCTAATGCATACATTTTCCCACAACATGGACTTAAAGACTCATGATACATATGTACCAAATGAAATTACTACTTGGGCAGTATTCCATTCTTAATGGTCTAATCAGAGCTTAAGATTCAGGACTCTATGCAGCTGAGATAATTAAAACCACAAAAAACAATAAAATACAGATAATAAAATAACATTAAAACTGAATTAAAGCCATAAAACATAATCATTGGGAAAGTGTAAATCATGTGTCAATCAATACAACCATCTAGAGGCTCCATATTTGCTATAGTTTGGATTTTCTTGTTTATTTAAATACTTACATTCTACTGCTTACAAAAAGAATAAACAAATTGTTAAAGATTTCTTAATATGCAGTAAAATTAAAGCAATAGTTGGAAGTAGTCAGTCACCTAGGCTATTTTATGGCACAACTTATTTTTCCCAGGAGGCTATGAAATTGCAAGAATTAGATGTGCCAATCCAACTGGGTTATAGAATAGATTTAGCCAATCAATAAAATATTTTATTATTATTATTATTATTATTATTATTATTATTATTATTATTATTATTATTATTATTATTACCTAATTTTATGTAATAATGATAGAAGTATGTAGGTATCTATGAGCGTACATTTTTCCATATTTATTTTATGTATAGGTAAAGGTAAAGGTTCCCCCGCACATGCATGCTAGTCGTTTCCGACTCTAGGGGCCGGTGCTCATCTCCGTTTCAAAGCCAAATATTGTTTATGATTGTTTCTACTTTTATACCTTGTATTTAGCTCTGGGAAGTCAGGGACGGGGAGGGGGGGAGGGGAGGGGGGGAGGGTTGGGTAGGGCTGGGAAGGGGGTGGGTGGGGAGGGGTTGTTAAAGATAAAATGTATTGAAAAACTTTTCAATAAAAAAATAAAATAAAAATATTTATCCAGAGGCTGGATTCAACTTTATCAACTCCTGATTCCTACTGGAACACTGTGTTTAGAGCACACTGGAAAACCTGTTGTTTGTTAAATGTTTGGTTTGGACTCTCTTCAGGACATACAGCCATGTTGTACAGTCCAAGGTGAGCCTTGCAGAGTTCCATCCAGCATCATCAATAACCATGTACTGTATGTTGGGAATTCTGAACATCTGGAGGGCATCAGCTTGGGAAGGCTGAACTATTTTATGATTCAGATGTTGTGCCACTTCAGTCAGCTGTGAACTATTGCAAAACCCTTGGTTAACAAAACAATATGTTAACACAATATGTGAATTCATTATAAGTGTTATATTGCAATGATAAAACCAACAGTATTTTACTGTCATAAAATTCAGAGAAATGTGGACAATCTTGATACCTATGACAATAACAGATCAACTCAGTGCAAAAAAAGCCTTGATTTAAATTTGATCATACACATACTCTTCTAAAGCTTTCTATCATAAAACGTTCGATAGACGAAACTGAGAAACATCTTATGTATGACTCATTTCCTAAAGAAATGGAAACATCTTGAGTTAGTGTAAACTCAGAGTAATATTATGTGCTAAATGATTTTATGTTTATACAAAATATAATCAACAGAAGTACCAAGGGCAAATTGCGTAAGTTTCAGATCTGGTTACAATATTATTTTCATGGTGTAAGAATGTTTATAAATACCATGCATAATCATATGCAGAGTATATCCTGATTCTCTTTTGACTTGAGTAACATGAAATCTCTCTTTTCTACAAAGGTGAATGACTTCCAGGTTCCCCATGATATATGCTCATATCAATAGAAAAGCCACCTGGGGAAAAAAAGCAAAGTTCATTTTTGTTGGATGAAACAAATATGAAATCAAATTACTTATGTTTGGAGCACAACTTATAGCATGGGTCCCCAACCACTGGGCCATGGCCCACTACTGTGCTGTGGCATATTTGAAATTGGGCCATGTGAGTGGTGCACGTGCCAGCCTGCCATTTGTGCAAGTTGAACTGTGTGCTTGCACACCAGCCTGCTGCTCACACAAGGGCTGCATGTGCTCGCACGCATACGCTAGCTGACCACTCACATAGACCTATTCCCTTCTCCCCCCCCAAGCTGCCAAGGTTGGGGACCGCTAGCGGCCCAGCTGAGGGGAGAGAAGAACTAGGCCGCATGTGAATGGCTACCAGCTGCCGCTCAAGCAAATTGAGCCACACACCCGTGCTCCAGCCAGCCACTCGTATAGCCCAGTTCCAAATATGCCACCCCCTGGTAGTTGGCCACAGCCCAGGGTTGGGGATCCCTGACTTATATATAAAACCCATGAACTCATTATTTACCTAAGTTTTTAAAAGGTAAGTTTTTAAAAGTATTTAAATAAATTAAAAAGATAAAATACATACAGCAATTAAAAAGAAGCTGATAATAAGAGCAAAACCAAATTCAAGAGGAAAAATGTTAAAAAATATTGAAATCATTTTCTAAACATCTAGAAGAACGAAAGATTAAATTGACATCAAACACTGCAATATAGTTACTCATATCACAGGGTTCTGCTAATTTTAGGTAATAATGATAGAAGTATGTAGGTATCTATGAGCGTACATTTTTCGATATTTATTTTATGTATAGGTAAAGGTAAAGGTTCCCCCGCACATGCATGCTAGTTGTTTCCGACTCTAGGGGCCGGTGCTCATCTCCGTTTCAAAGCTGAAGAGCCAGCGCTTGTCCGAGGATGTCTCCGTGGTCATGTGGCCGGCATGACTAGACGCCAAAGGCGCACAGAATGCTGTTACCTTCCCACTGTAGTGGTCCCTATTTTTCTACTTGCATTTTTACGTGCTTTCGAACTGCTAGGTTGGCAGAAGCTGGGACGAATAACAGGAACTCACTGTGTTACGTGGCACTCGGGATTCGACCCGCCAAACCGCCGACCTTCTGATCGACAAGCTCAGCATCCTAACCCACTGTATACTTGGCCACTATTCTTTTACCTTCTCTCTGCTGTTATTGTTTAATACATTGATTATTGTAGTATGAATGCTCTGTTTAAAACCATGTTGCTTTAGAGATGTCCAATCAGAAATAACTAAAAGACTATGAAATAAACTGTTGAAACAAAATGAAGCTTATTTGCAAAAAAAAAAAAAGACATTGTATACCAGACATGTCAAACACAAGGCCCGGGGTCCGGATCCGGCCCGCAAAGTGGTTTCATGCGGCCCGCGAAGCCATCCTGGAAACAGTGAGGAAACGGCCCCCACTGCCTTGGCCCTGGCCCAGAGACCCTCCTTCTGCCAGAAACCGTCAGATTTGTCCCACTCCTGCCCAGGCACCCATAGGCACCCTTGATGCGAACGATGTAGAGCTGGCCATGCCCACCCAGTAGGCCATACGCACTCTAGCCACACCCACCCAGTAGGCCATACGCACTCTAGCCACACCCACCCAGTAGGCCACACCCACCCTGGCCATACCCACCCGGCCCCCTGAGGGCAACCGCAATGCTGATGTGACCCTCAATAAAATTGAGTTTGACACCCCTGTATACCATCTATTGAAAAGCATATTGTTGAAAAGAAATACCAAAGATACATTTACTCTTATGAATCATAAAATTACATTTATTCTAATTTGTTTGGCTATTTAGTGTAATATACTAAAACCAGTTGCAAACCAGAGTTTTTATTAGGGACATTATGCATCTGATTAATGCTGTTCTTTTAAATGTGGAATGAAGACAAGCTTTATTATCAGATAAAACATTATTTCATTGAGATTAAAGTCAATTCACTTAATCAAGATTCAACCATTTCCAATGTTTACCTACTAGCTACTTAGTGATATCATATGTCACAAAAATGGTCTTTCTTAGATAGTAACTTGCATCCTCTTAATTTCCTTTTCTTCTTAAAAAATGGAATCAGTTCAAACAAAATAGTTCAAACTTTCTCTTCATGAGGTACTCCCAATAACAACAATAATATGTGTGTTAGGTATGTGTACACTTTTGAGAGCAGGCAACAGAATTTCAATTTTAATGTGTGCCAGTATGCCCACAGTAAAAAATGACAATAAAGGTTAAGGGTAATTGCATGTGCAGCTGCATAGTGAAACAAAATACAAAACAAATGAAATGCTTCAAATGTCATTATTTGATCCTAAATTCCTTAATGCATAAAGCCATGCACGGGCAATATATAAACTAGTCACTTCTTTATTATTAGCAACCTCCCTAGCATTTCTTGTACTTAAATAAAAAGAATACTCCAAAAGTAAATTTTGAATATACAAGAGAATAAAGAGATATGTCACCAAATGGAAGTACAGTAATTAAGATATGTCCAATGTGTGCATTAATTACAGGGGCATCAAGCACAAAGACTACAATCCTCTACTATAAATCTTCAGTTTTATTCTGCATTCTGTGCCGTTAAAATCTAATATCCAAATAATGTTCACTAAATTTTAAAACAAATGCAATAGCCACAATGTATTATTTTATATTTACTGATTGTGGCAAAGCAATTTCCCTAAAGTAAACATTACAGTATGTGCACAGCAAACATGATGCTTATATTGAATATCCTGGGTTGCAGTGTCTCATTTTAATATGGTGGAACTCGACAAAAATAAGTACAATCTTTTTCAATGGTAATGCTTGCTGTGATGAGATGCATCTTTAGAGAACTGCAAAGGAAAGCAACACATACAATTTGTGTCCCAATTCAACTGTGAACTAATTAGACAGAATAAGAAACAGCTCCAGATGTGGCCTAATAGGTTCACACCAGCAGTTTGTGGCTAATAGTTTTGTTACTTACAAAATAAATAAGGCATTTGAGAAATATCTTTAAACATTATGTTGGCTATGGTCATGATGTTCTACTGCTTGACAATATACCATGGGTGCTATTATTGCTCTACCCATCTGACATTTCTCAGCTCATATATGCCTCTGAGATTCTTCCTATTGCAATATATTTGTGCTCTCATTGCTAGTGTGTTAGAGGAGCTGTTGCATGGCCGTTGCCATTAGGATAGTTACAGTCTTCTTAGTAATGTACTAGTAACAAGATGTTAGTTTTCAATCCAATTCGTTGTTTTTTATGAAAGAGAAACTTATATTCATGGCAGAAATAAATTAAGCATGGAAGCAACTCTCTTAGTATATACATGACATCAATATACATTCATGTCATTTAAAAAGTTGGAATGATAGACTTAAAATGTCAGGCTTAGCATTTCAGGAAGCAATATATTAAAATACACATTAAATATGCAACTCCAGCCCAGTCACAATCATACAGGTAATCCCCAGGTTACAAACATTCCCTTAACGAACATTCAAAGTTACACAATAAGCGCCCCCTAGTGCTTACAAGCAAGTCCCGAAATTACGAATGTTGCCACACCACAGAAGTTGTTCACTCTTATGAGCAACCGCAGTGGCACTGCAACAATCACCCTGGTTATTCCCTCCCTCCCCTCCCCTGCCCCGAGTCTCCCTAGGCACTAGGACAGGCCTTCAATACTCACCCTGCAAAGATCGAGATCTTTCACTTTCTTGGCTGCTCCAGGCCTTCGGTGTGTTCGCAGAGAATGAAAGCCTAAAGTAATGCAAGATCACGTGAGATCAGTGAGGCGAGATCTCACGCTACTGATCTTGCATGATCTCATGGTACTTTAGGCCTCTGTTCTCTGCAACAGAGAATGGAACCGAAGCCAGGGGATGCTTACACGTGTCTCTGAAGGCTGGATCCAGGCTCCGGAGGCCTTTTCCAGGCCACTGCCATCCGGATCTGAGGCCAGGGGATGCTTTTGCAGCCCCCCCCCCCCGAAGCCTGATCCAGGTGTCTGAGGTCTTTTCCAGGCCTCCGGCACCCAGATCCAGCTTCTAGAAGCACTTGGAAGCTTCTAGAAGCACTTGGAAGCTTCCCCCAGCCTCAGATCCAGGCAGCAGCATTGTCCAAAACAGGAGGATAATGGAGGGAGAAATAATAAATCCTGTATTTTGAGAAACCAAGTAGATTTAACTATCTCTAAATGGCAATATCTAAGCTACAAGTTTCTTTTTCTCTCACATTCAGAGTGGGATCCAGGTTTTGGTTGTTGTTTTTTTTAAACAGGTGGCTGTGAAATTTTCTGGGACCTTTAAGGATAGAGTGGAATAGGACACAATGAGAGTGATAAATCAGTGGGAAATGATCATAAAAAATATTGTGCAGCCCATGTTTCAGCTTCAGTATTCTTACCATGTGTATTATCCTATATGTACCTATACAAACCAACTGAAGCAGTTGTTTAGAACAGTGCTTGACAGCCTTTTCACAGATTGTACCACTTTTAGGATATGGCAATATTCAAGTACCAACAGTCGCCTAGCAAGGTGTCAAAAACTTGATGACCAAAAAGAAGAAAAAAAGTGTTAAAGTACAGGTAGTCCTCGACTTACAACAGTCCACTTAGTGACTGTTCGAAGTTATAACGGCACTGGAAAAAATGACTTACAACAATTTTTTCACACTTATGACCGTTTCTGCACCCCCAGGGTCATGTGATTTACATTCGGATGCTTGGCAACTGATTCACATTTATGATGGTCGCAGTGTCCCAGGGACATGTGATCCCCATTTGCAACCTTCTCATAAGCAAAGTCAATGGGGAATCCAGATTCACTTAACAACTGTGTTACTAATTTAACTGCAGTGATTCACTTAACAAATGTGGCAAGAAAAGTCATAAAATGGGATAAAACTCATTTAACAAATTTCTTAACTTAGCAACATATATTTTGGGTTCAATTGTGGTCATAGTTTGAGGACTATCTGTACACCCACTTACCATACGCTTAATGGGAAACTTGTGCCTGTTTCTCTGACATTAATCTTTGCACTGTTCTATCCCCTTCTCTCCCTCTGCTTGTCTCAAAGCCTCTCCTTTTCTCCGTCTCTCTTTCTCCGTCCCCTTCTCTTTCCCCGTCATCTTTTCTCTCCTTTTCCTGCCCAAACCTCCTCCTTTTATATCCTCTCCTGTCTCCGTCCTCCTCCTCCTTTTCTCTTTGGTGCAGCTCCAGCTGATTCCTCTCCCCAAGGCTGCGCACTGCTCCTGGAAGTGCCAATCAGCTGGAGCCGCACGCCGATCCTAGATGCTCAACAGAGCCCCGGAACACCGCAGCTCCAGCTGACTTTCCCACAGGCCTGTGTGGCGCTGCCACCGGTTCAGCTCATCCCCCCACTACACTTTTACACTTTTTTTATAGTGCTTTTCAACCCATTGTACATATACCACCTGCCAGGTGCTGAAGTACAACCAGTGGCATGCGGACCATGGGTTGAAAAGCACTAGTTTAGAACATCTAGTACAGGGCTTTTCAACCGGTGGTACATGTACCACCAGTGGTACTTTAGCACATGAGCCCTAGCTAATTGTAGTGGGGGAGGGAACCAGTTAAAGCGGAGCTGCACAGACCTGGAGGAGATCAGCTGGAGCTCAGAGCTTGGCAGAATGCCCAGGATCTGCGCACGTGGCGACATGGCAATTGGAGCTTCCAATGCACCCAGAAAAGGAGGAGGAGGGCATAAAGAAGAGAACGTATAAAAGGGGCAGACCAAGAAGAGAAGAGGCTTTTCTTACTGAAGCAGTGAGGAAAGGCAGAGCAAGCGGCCTGTTTTCAGAGGAAGGATGAGTGAGCGAGCGGCATGTTTTTTGGGGGAAGGTCGAGCAGCGTGTTTATCAAGCATGTGTTTTCAGGCAAAGGTTGAGTTAGCGAGTGGCGTGTTTAGCAAGCATGTGTTTTCAGGTGAAGGTTGAGTTAGTGAGTGAGTGAGCTGGGCAGAAGCCCAGGAGACAAGCTACAGCTGATCCGCGCTTCTGTGGAGCCTCCCAGAAGCACGGATCAGCTGGAGCCTGGCGCTGATCCTGGGCCTTCTGCTAAATTAGCAAGCAGCATGTTTTCCGGCGAAGCGCAAGCAAGTGAGCTGGGCAGGAGCCCAAGATCGGCGTGCACAGCCTCCCAGAAACTTTTAACCATTATTACAGTGTCAAGCAGAATTCAACATCCCAGTCTCAAAGTTTTTTGTTTTAAATGTGATTGATGAATATGTAATTACTGTATATAGAGCCTGAAAGGTGATTCTGACCAAGAGACATATTTTGTCACTCAGTGTTCTGCTAGAGTGAAACCCAAAATAGATAAAAATAATATGACATTTCACTTTATTTATCTTTAATTAATATTCAGTATAGTTAATAATTATTCTCCATTTACATATTGAGGACATACCCCCCAAATTAACTCTATCATTATATTACTTAGTAGTACATTCCATCCCATTCCGTTAATTATAAAAACTGAACCAATAGTCATCTCTAACACTTGACTATATTTAAACTTCATTGCTTTTTAGAACGATATACCAATGCTATCCAAGGAATATCCTACTTTACTTGAGAGCCACTCGAGAATGGCAATGTTAGTGCTTTAATAACCTCTAAATTTTCTTGTGCACATTCATAATCATATCCAGGGGAAAAATGCATGTTAGTTCTGTCACCGTCTTAACATTTATCAAGTAAATGTTAAATTGCAGACACCTTCAATAGTGTCTAGCTTTCTTTTCCTTTCCTTTTGTTCTTCTTTTTCTACTTGCTGATCCAGCCTACAGCTTGGAGATCTCCAAGTGGTTCCCCATCCAACCACTGACCAACACTGACCCTGATTAGCTTGCTAAAAAAGGCCAAGATGGGTTAATTGAATAAAGTGGGTACACTTTATTCCTGTTTTTTTTCTGGTCATTTAGTTTTTAACACCTTGCTAAGCCACTGGTGGTATTCAAATATTGTCATGTCCTAAAATTGTCATGTCTGTGAAAAGGTTGAAAAGCCCTATCTAGTAGACCATGTCAATGAAGTTCCAGTGAAATGCAAAGCTCACTGACTTTGTTGTTGTTGTTGTTAGCTGCGAAGTCGTGTCCGACCCATCGCGACCCTACGGACAACGTTCCTCCAGGCCTTCCTGTCCTCTACCATCTTCTGGAGTCCATTTAAGCTCACGCCTACTACTTCAGTGACTCCATCCAGCCACCTCATTCTCTGTCGTCCCCTTCTTCTCTTGCCCTCAATCTTTCCCAGCATTAGGCTCTTCTCCAGTGAGTCCTTCCTTCTCATTAGGTGGCCAAAGTATTTGGGTTTTAGCTTCAGGATCTGGCCTTCTAAAGAGCAGTCAGGGTTGATCTCCTCTAGGACTGACCGGTTTGATCGCCTTGCAGTCCAAGGGACTCGCAGGAGTCTTCTCCAGCACCAGAGTTCAAAGGCCTCAATTCTTTGGCGCTCAGCCTTTTTTATGGTCCAACTTTCACTGCCATACATTGCAACTGGGAAGGCCATAGCCTTGACTATACGCACTTTTGTTGACAGGGTGATGTCTCTGCTTTTTAGTGTGCTGTCTAGATTTGCAATGGCTTTCCTCCCCAGGAGCAAGCGTCTTTTAATTTCTTGGCTACAGTCCCCATCTGCAGTGATCTTGGAGCCCAGGAAAATAAAATCTGTCACTACCTCTATTTCTTCCCCATCTACTGTATTTGCCAGGAATTGAGAGGGCCGGATGCCATGATCTTGGTTTTCTTAATTGGTTTTCTTAACACTATTCTGGACTCCTGTTCTTTAGTTAGTGTGATGGAAATGATTTCACAGGGTTGTTGCAAGTAACAGATGACTCCTTGTACACTACCAGACTCAGATCTATCAATTACAGAACCCTCTCCACCATCCACTGACTTTACATTAACTGGAATCTAGTACATGATAATTCAACTGCCAGCAGATGGTGCTGCTTCTTTAATTATCTCTATATAGAAAAGAACATCAAACCAATGTAAATTTTTTAAAAAAGGTATCATTAGGACTCAAATATAGCATATAAGTAAATTGATATGATTTGGGACGATTATCTACCTTGCCTAATAGTTTTCCCACTTCCAGTAATACAACATCCTATGTCTTTCTTTCTCTCAAAATCAAACAAAATACATTATGGTATATAAAGCTATGTTGCAGTAGAACAGTTTGGAGAAGGAGATGAGCAGATCTACCAATCTAGTGGGCAGGAGTGGATTTTAACAACTGCTTCCTGTACTACCTTTAATAACTAGTTTAAAAGAATGAGTGTTTCAGGAAAGAAAAGATGCCACGCTACTGATACTTAGGTATAATTGGATTACAATACTTTTTCACATGGAGAATTCCACTTCATTCTTGAAGATATTAACATGATATTTCACTAGCCCAACAAATCAATGTTTTATCGTTAACTAAAACTATTGTACATAGTGCTCAGATACTTTATAAACTTATTACCAATATTATCATGTGCACACAAATTGAGAATCAACTTTATTTTTAAAAAGTATTCCTATACCTGACCTTAGATAACATCATTATTCTGTTTCTCAATTATTTTTTTTGCCATGACACAAAACACCTAATTAATGTCATCGGAAGCCAACTGAGATTTCCACATACAGTTTTATGAGGTATTCACTAGGGTACTAAGAAATCACTTGCAACACATCCCACACAGAACTTCACTTCCTCAAAAATAACATGACTATTGGCATTTAATTGAATGAGAAGATAATGATTGCAGACGTATTAATTATTAAAATGTATATATTAAATCTATCACACTGTCCTCTCCCATTTGACCTGGCAGGTTTAGCACACTCACAGATCCACCGATTAAACAATGCCCCCACACACACATCAAGGTCCGGAAGCCTGCCTTCTCTGTGGCTACATCTGCCCTGGGTAATGAAATCCCTCTCAAGCCCCTGCAAATTCTTTTTACTTTTAAACTGAAAATACTGCATAGTCCTACCACTATTCATGAGCAAGATATGTTAGTGTATAGAAGGCTTCTTTTTACCTCTGTGGAAATCCAAAAAAATGAAAGCTTTTTCTGCAGGTTTCACTACAACTGTTCCCCTTCAGAGGTTTTGGGATTGCAGCGCTCATAATTTTGATCGTATGCTGAAATTTCTTAAAGGGACAACTCACTACCAACTACAGGGAAAGTACCAACCAGGCTGAGACAGGCTGCTAAAGTGGAGAGAGCTATTTCAATTTCATGACTATCTTTCTTTAAATAGCTTATTCCTTTGGGTACTAGATAGCGTACAGTCGTGTAATAATAGGCTAGCAGGGTATTACTGTGACATTAATATATTCTGAACATCTTTTTATTGATTGGAAACATGCCCATTCTATTACTGCATTATGATCATTATCATTCTAAGGTATGATTAAATAAAATAGAGTTTTATTGTTTGGGGAGAAACCTTAACATATTGTCTTTTGTTCATCTACTATTGTCTTTTTTAAAGACTATTACACCCCATAAATTATAAACCAAGGAAAATAATCATTTGGGGGCATAATAAAATAAATTACACTAAATAAATTCAACAGAAAGGTCTTCAAATTTACTGTAACAATGTCATGAAATATGATTCTGAAAAAAATTAATCAACGAATAAAAAAGTAGTTCATATTTCATATTTTCTGTATTGTGTGTGTGTGTATCTTTTGAGAGACTTTAATAATTTCAGAGTAATGAACAGAGAGAGAAATTAAATGTTTTGTTTTACATTGGTCTATAACTATGAGGCATATATCTCTAATATACAACTTCCTACTGAAGAACAGTATGTACTTCCTTGTTCCTATGTAATAATGATGTTTTCAGATACAATACCCAGTGGTGCAATAAAAGTACTTAAGGATAATAAAAGTACTGTGGGAAGTCAGCCCCACTGAGAAGGAAATATTAAAAGGGCAGAAAAATATATTTCCTCAAAGGATCTTAAAGAGGCAGAAAAGCATGCCGTTTTTCTTAATAGCCCCAAGTCTCCCTCCCCCAAGCAGAAACCAGCTCTATAGAAATGCAGATGTAAATAATCCAGGAAGGTTGGAAGCCCCCAGCTAGAAGATTAAGAAGACAAAGACACCTAAAATCTACATATCCCACCCAAACTCTAAGACAGGACATAATAGGATTAACCCACAGATGCCAAAGGGCACAACCCAGACTCAGGTCAGAATACAGGAACAGGAAACAACTCCAAACAAAAGCCCCAGAGGGTATAAAAACCCACTCCCTACATGTGCTCACTCTCTTTTCTTCCAGAGCCATCTTCCTGTCTGGCTTTCCTCTTCAATAAACTGCAACCTTCTTTTTAAAGCAGTCGCTATGTTGTTTATTCCCAGCTTGGACTGAACCATGATGAAGACTTTTCCTTCAACAGTACTTTTAGTACAAATTTTATAGACAAAATTCTAAGGATTTTTTTTAAAAAAGCTTCCAGATACTCTGAACACTATTCTGGACTCCTGTTCTTTAGTTAGTGTGATGGAAGTGATTTCACAGGATTGTCGCAAGTAACAGATGACTCCTTGTACACTACCAGACTCAGATCTATCAATTACAGAACCCTCTCCACCATCCTTGAGTGAGCACCAAACAATGCCAGCAAAAGAATTGCTACTCCCAAACCAATCTTTATCCTACTGTACTTCTGCTTCATATTTCAAGTCACTACCAAATGATGTTGCCCTAATTTGTGAATGTTCCATTTATTGTGGAGAAGGTGTTTCACTTTTTCTTCTGATTTTCTGCCATCCTTTTTTTGGCCTATCACCAACTGGCAAGAAAAACTACCATCAATCAGGATACTGCAGAGCAACGGTATGAATTTGATTCTATTTTATGATTCTGCTTAAGCTTCTGTAGGTTGGTAGAGATTAAAACTGGTGAACAAAAGTGTTCACCAGTTCTGCATTATTTTTTGGTTATGTATTCATGGATTAGGAGTATGATAAAAGAATATATGAGAACATGGCAGAAAACTATTATCAGAGCATAACTGTGCCATGATTAAATCAAACAGAAATAGTATCATGATATCAACACAAGAGAAAGACAAGTAGTTTGCTAAGTATTCCTCAATTGTGATAACAGTGAGTCAGTAGTACAATAGCATATGAAGGTGTGGTTTCTTTCGCTTATAAAAAGAACCATATTTTCAGAAGCAGACAGATTGACCAAATATCTATATTAATCATGCAAACCATGCAAAAAAAATTGATGAACTTCTGAATCCATAACCAAAATTTCAAAGGAATAGTTGACGGTCACAAAGCCTCAACTTTTCCATTAAATAAGACACCACTCTGGACCAATCACTCCTATACGTTTTGCTTCACCTCCTGTCAGACTTGATACTATGGATAATTTGTTCTGCACTCTCTAAATTAGCTATTCCACACTGACACTTTTTGGAACTTCAGCAAGATAAATGGCTAAGAACTGTGGGAACTTAAATTCAACATGTATGATGGCATCAAATGGGGTAATGCTCCATTTACAAACTGCTCCATACACAGATGATGAAAACTATTAGCAACTATTAGTTTCCATGCTAAGGAAACAATTCTTTTGATTGTTTTAAAATATTCAATACTGTATTCTACCTGGAACCATGTGTTTAAACTCTTTGCTAGAAATTGGTATCTTCAAGCCATACCACTTGCTTCAATAGGCAATTATACCAATCCATGTTACTTCTAGTTTGCATAACAAACCAATGTTTGCAAAAACATTAATGATAGAAAAATAATAAAAACAGTGCAAAATGTTAATAAATAGCACAAAGAAAACACTAGTACACGGGTCGGCAACCCGCAGCTCCGGAGCCGCATGCGGCTCTTTGAGCCGTCTCCTGCAGCTGCCAGCTGCCCGGTGCACGCGCACCTCTTTGAACGGGCAGTGGTGCGCGCGCACCTCTCCAAGCCGCCGCCGTCCCGTCCGGAGACCTGCCGCGTTCACGGCAACTGTACAAACGGGATGGCAGCGGTTTGGAGAGTGCGTGCGCACCTCTCCCAAGCCGCCACCGTCCGGAGACCTGCCGACGTTTGGGGAGGTTTGGGGAGGTGCGCACCGGGGAAAAGGCTGGGAGAGGAGGGGGTCCGGGATGGGGGGAGGGATGGGGTGGGGGAGAAGGAGGCTTCCCGGGCTGGGGGGGAAAAGCAGAAGCGAGGGATCAGGACTCCTCCCGCTTGGCTGCTGCCGCCGCCGCCACTCCTACGGCCGCCGCCTGCTCTCTCGGCTGGTTGCTTTCCGCTTCTCTCCCCTGCCCTGCCCCCCGCCTGCCCTCCTTCCTGCCTTCCTCCCCTCCGCCTCGCCTTCCCCACTCCCGTGTTTTCCCTCTCCCCGCCTCGGATTCGGGGTGATTCCCCGGGAGAGGGCGATGGGATTCCGGCGAGCTTTCAAGCCTTCTCGGCGGTCTCCGGCACGGCTCAGGAAGCGTTTCTGCGCCGCCCAGCCGGAGCCTTTGCCTCCTTCCCTCCCCCAAGCAAGGCGTCCTTTTTCAAGTTTCAAAACCAAGCGGGGTGAAGCGGGCTGTCGGGAAAGACATTCAGGAGGGTCACCCTGGAGAGGAGAGGGAGCGGGAGTGGGAGGAGGAGGAGGAGGAGGGAAAGGAGGAAGAGGAGGTGATCGACTCGCCCGACCCAGTCCGGGCCGGCCAGCCCCGTAACGTCCGAGCTCGCACTGCGGGCGGAGAGGCAGGAAGCCGACAGGAAGACCACCAGGAAGCTGCCTCTGCAGCAGCCGCCGCCTCCTCCTCCGCCGCCGCCGCCTCTTTCTCTGTCGCCACCGCTGCTAGGAAGGCTGCCGGTGCTGCGGCCGCCTCCGCTGCCACCACTGCCTCCTCCGCCACCGGGGCCCGACCGGGGGTGTCGCCGCTGGATCGTGCTCGTCCCCGCCGCGAGTCTGGGAATGGAAGGAGGCCGGCGAGGAAGCGGCCGAGGCGCAGCTGCCGCTCAGGGCACGCGGGTGTCCGGGGGCCAGGTCCAAGGCAACGCTGCGGAGTCAGCCATTCAGGAGATGGGCCGCGGCAGCTTTCGCAACAAGCGGGGCTGCTGCCCGTTCGCGCGGAGGTACGGAGACCTGCCGATGTTTGGGGAGGTTTGGGGAGGTGCGCGCGCACCTCTCGGAATGGGTAGCGGCCCCGCTTGTTGAGAAAGCTGCCACGGCCCGTCTGCAAAGCTGCCGCTTTTGGCAGCTTTGCAGACGGGCCATCGCCGTCGCGCAACCGGGAACCGGTTCCATCACACATTAAAAAAAAGGCAACTGCGCGTGTCCGCGCATGCGCAAGAAATCTTTTTTGCGCATGCGCATGCATGGATGCACGCACGCGGCTCCCACTTTTTTTATGTGTGATGGAACCGGTTCCCAGTGGCTCTTTTCCTTTTTCGGGTTGCCGACCCCTGCACTAGTATATACTTATAAGGGCAGATTTATTCTAAAAGGGCACAGAAGCTGCTTAGCTTTCCTGAGAGATTTGGCTCATTTTTCTTCTCCTTCTTCCCAATTTCCAATTCATGAAAATGGAGATCTGCAAGCATTGTCACTTTTCCAGATTATTAAATGTATCACAGAACTAAAATTAGCCTCACATCATAAGCTGCAGTTGCAAAATATATTGTCACTCCAGTAAAGAAAAATGCTGCCTGACCAAGCACTGCAGCATAATAATCAACAAATTGTCACATAACTACTAAAGAGCCTCCAGGTTTCCAAATTCTAGGGAAACATCCTTTTAAGCTTTCGGTTTACCTTCTGGAAAAACTTGATCGTTATAATATTTTTCAGCTTAAACATTACTCTATAGAATTTGAATGTATTTTTATTTAATAAAAATAATAATAGAATTTAAGCATACTTAGCTGAAAAACCAAGATCATAGTAATTAAATATGACATGGGATCAAAGTGATTTATTATACCTTGCAATACTAAAATTATAATGGCACTTCTGAAATGACAAACGGCACAATCATATTTATTTAAAACCAAAGATTCAAAATATGGGCTCAGTACTACAAAGTGTATTTAAAATTCCAGTTTGAGTGGTATAATATTAAATATGGATAATACTGATGAATGATAAAGTTGTTTCTATTTGAAAGCAATTCCCACAACTCCATCTTATGGTCTCTTTCACCATTTGGGATATATAAATATCATTTCTTTAGATAAAAAGGAAAATAATCATTTGGTAGTACTGTATTGACCTCTGTCTCCCAAATTCAAAAGTCACACCCTACAAGCAAAATATCTTCCATATTCTTATAGGCTCCTCTCGTGCTGGAAGTTTATCTTATGCTTGCCAAAGTTTTTCTAAACTCTTTCTCCCTTCCCCTTCTGAAATAGCTTACCATGGCCTTATGGCTAATCAATAAAATGCTACTGCTACTATAATAAACTGGATGGTTTGTTGTGCAATAAATATGAGCATTCAGCAGTCAGTGTTAAGCAATAAATACTAGAGCTCTACAAAGTTTTTCTAAAAAGGTGATTTACTATTTCTGGAAAAGTACACAAGTACCTCTCTACCAATCATTAAAGCAGCCATTATTTTATAAGGCACAAGTGCCTGCCTGTACACATCACATTTTAATTCAGTGGACTGCAGTCTTTCTGCTTGCATCTTCCCAGATTACAGGATAAGCTTTAGATTAGAACAAAACAATACTTTTAACAACTTGAAAATAAATGCACCATACACGTATATTTCCCCAGTTCATAATATGTCCTTTTTAAGGTTTTGCCCATCCCTAATAAATAAGAAAGTTTATCACCACCTTTGCTAAATGTACAAACCAACTGCTATAAATGAGTACTCACTTATGAAAGCAAACTACCGTATATACTTGAGTATAAGCCGACTCGATTATAAGCCGAGACCCCTAATTTTACCCCAAAAAACTGGAAAAAGTTGGTGACTCGAGTATAAGCCGAGGCTGGGAAATGCAGCAGCTCACGGTAAATTTCAAAAATAAAAATACAGGTAGATAACAATAAAATTGCTTTAATTGAGGCATGTGGAAAAGAGGGTCAACAAAAACAATATATTATCAGTATATTCAACAAAAACAATATATTATCAGTATATTCAACAAAAACAATATATTATCAGTATATTCAACAAAAACAATATATTATCAGTATATTCAACAAAAACAATATATTATCAGTATATTCAACAAAAACAATATATAATATTAAAGTATTAACAATAACTTTAAATGTACAAAAACCTTAACTCAATAAGCAACCAAGCTAAAACACAAGCATCAAAATCCTTCAAAACTGGATTCCTCCTCCTCATCTGTATCTGCAAACAGAGCTGCAGCTGTAGCTGGTGTGAGGTTATCATCATATACATTGTCACAGAGTTCGCTGTCATCACTATCACAGTTGTCCTCCTCATGCAAAGCAGTGTCTTCACTGCCATCCATAGCATTACTTATGCCACATTTCCTGAAGGCGTGCTTCACCATGTCCTCTGGAATCTCTTCCCATGCATCACGAACCCACTTTGCTATCAGTTCTATGTCAGGCTTCATCATATTTCCACCTTTTGTTAGTCGGGCTTGACCAGATGACATCCATTCGCACCACATCTTTCGCACACGGTCTTTGAAAGGTTTATTTAAACACACATCTAAGGGCTGTAATACAGATGTAAGCCCACCTGGAATAACGGCTAAAGTAACTTGAGAAGACTTTGCCAATCTTTTTATGTCATCAGATGTGTGGGCTCTGAACATATCCCAAACTAGCAATGATGGTTTTTTCTTTAAGGCTGCACCTGGTCGTCCATTCCAAACTTCTTCCAGCCACTTTTTTGTTCCATCTTCATCCATCCAGCCTTTAACATGTGGGCGCACTGTAATTCGTGGTGGGAATTTGACCTTTTTAGGCAAGGTCTTTCTTTTAAAAATAATGACAGGCCGCAGCTTAGTTCCATTAGCCAAACATGACAGAACAACTGTAAAATGGTTTTTCTCATTACCTGTGGTTCTGAGTAAAACAGTTTTGTCTCCCAAACTTGCCACGGTTCTGTTGCTTGGAAGATCAAAGGTCATAGGTGTTTCATCCATATTCCCAATATCTCCCAGGTCATAGTTATGGATCTTTCTTTGTTTTATGATGAATGAATGGAATGACATCACTTTTTCATCAAGGTCTTTTGGCAACTTCTGTGAAATCTTTGTTCTTTGCCGCAAACATAGGCCATACCTATTCATGAAGCCAGTACACCATCCTGCTGACGCAACAAAATTTTCAATGCCTGGTACTTTTAATTTGTCATCTTTAGCCATTTGAAGGGCACGTAAGCGAATTCCCATGCGTGTTACGCAGTAACCATTTTGACGACACTCCATAACCCATTCATGCAATTCAGTCTCTAGAGCCACATATGGAGTTGTTAAACCACGTCGAGCTTTTTTTGCCTTTGGAATCTTTTCCAACTCAGCTTTCATTTTCCGCCACTCCCTCACTTGTTTTTCATCAACACCAAATTCCCTACCTGCAATACTGTTATTGCTTTTTTCTGCTCTTAACACAACCTTTAGTTTGAAAGCAGCTTCGTATGACCTGCGTCTTTGTTTTGGTGCAGGAATACTAGAAGTACTGGGCTCCATTGGTGCAGGAGTACTAGAAGTACTGGGCTCCATTGGTGCAGGAGTACTAGAAGTACTGGGCTCCATTTCTAACAGGAATGGGGTGGTCTGCTAGGGAGGCGGCAGTCAAGCGTTGTTTCCCTCCTCAGTCAAGCTTGTTTCCCTCCTCGTGCGTGCGTGTGTGTGGGGGAGGGGCTTGTTTCCCTCCTCAGTAAAGCTTGTTTCCCTCCTCGTGCGTGCGTGTGTGTGGGGGGGAGGGGCTTGTTTCCCTCCTCAGTCAAGCTTGTTTCCCTCCTCGTGCGTGTGTGTGTATGTGGAGGGAGGGGCTTGTTTCCCTCCTCAGTCAAGCTTGTTTCCCTCCTCGTGCGTGTGTGTGTGTGTGGGGGGGGGAGGGGCTTGTTTCCCTCCTCAGTCAAGCTTGTTTCCCTCCGTCTCTCTCTCTCTGTGTGTGTGTGTGTGTGTGTGTGTGTGTGTGTGTAAAGCCTTGTTTCCACGTGGGCCCTGGGCTGCGCCCCCGGTGACTCTGCTCCCTCCCCTCCCCTCCCCTCCGGGCCGGGCTTCTCGCCGGCGGGCTGGTGCTGGTCCCCGGGCGAGGAAGCGAGCAAGCGGGCGTGCGGCAGCGGCATTTTCGGGGCGGCACGGGTGAGCGATGGGGGGGGGAAAGCACGGGTGAGCGATGGGGGGGGAAAGCACGGGTGAGCGACTCCGCTCCCTCCCCTCCCCTCCGGGCCGGGCTTCTCGCCGGCGGGCTGGCTGGCTGGTGCTGGTCCCCGGGCGAGGAAGCGAGCAAGCGGGCGAGCGGCAGCGGCATTTTTGGGGCGGCACGGGTGAGCGATGGGGGGGGAAAGCACGGGTGAGCGACTCCGTTGTTCGCCCGCCGAACAGCTGACGGGCGCGGGCCTGGCCGGGCTGTCCCCAGAGCCGGGCGCCTTCCACCGGCGTTCGGCGTTCGCCCGCCGAACAGCTGATAGGCG